>NC_045429.1:340988642-341295915 GCF_902635505.1 Sarcophilus harrisii
AATGTTCCATAGGCATTAATCTCAACGTGTCCAAAATAGAACAGGTCTTCTTTACCAATTTTTCCTATATATTTCAAGGATATTGACATTCTTCTAGTTACCTAGATTCCCAACAGCAAAGCTATCTTTATTCCTTCTCTGGAAATAATGCCCTCCCAGTCCAACAAGTTGTTAAATCTGATTGATACTAATGACAAAATGGGGCAGCTATGTGGAACAGTGAATAGAGTGCTAGACCTGGAGTCAAGAAGGGACCTGGAGTCAAGGACATGAGTTCAAAGACAGCCTTGGATACTTACTAGCTGTATGACAGGCAAGTCACTTTACCCTGTTTACCCTAGTTTTCTCATCTGTAAAATGAACTGGAGAAAGGAATGGCAAACCACTCCAATATCTTTGCTAAGAAAATCACAAAAGGAGTCATGGAGAATCAGATTTAACTGAAAAATCTCTATACAAAAACTAAAAATATTACTCTCATATACTATATATTACTTTTATAATATAAAATGGTATAGCATTTATTATAGAATGGTAGAGATATGTATTCATATATATGCACCATAGTTATGGGTTTTATGGTTCTTAACCTTTGATATAAGCGTACCCTAAGGCATGCAATTACTCACACACAACATGTACATCTAAGTCTATGAGTATGTATAGGTATACATATACATACAAGCTCTCAAACTAAATGCATATATCTATGCACATATAAGGCCTAACTGTATTTATTTCATATATTTACATATATATACATATACACATATATGACATCTGTATTTCTGTTGTTGCTATTATTCCTTTGGTTGCTGATTAGGAAAAAAGAGAACTTCTTGCAGTAAATAAATGTTTTTGCTCTTTTTTATCCTTGAATTTTATACCAGAGTGCATCTCAATTGTTCCAACATTTCCAAGGAATATCAGCATAAAGGGTGATTGCTGAGTATCATAATAGATGATTTTGTGAGTGAATGAGTGTGTGTGTGTGTGTGTGTGTGTGTGTGTGTGTGTGTGTTTGGGAAGGTGATTGCTGAGCACAACAGAAAGACTTTTCTCAGACTCAGTCATAATATTGGTGGGAACAACTCTTGTATGCAAGTGACAGAAAAAAAAATCACTCCAAAAAGGGAGATGAAATAAATGTAGAAGATATTCAACCCCATAGAAGAGCTCTCAGAAGTATTAGATGGGCATATAGGAGACCTGGGTTCTCATTTTATCATGTTATTACTTTGGACAAGCTGTTTTTCATTTTTGGGCCCCAGTTCTCCCATCTGCAAAATGGAAGGGTGTAGGTTGTACTTTGTGATATCTAAGAATGCTCCCAACTCTGACATTCTATCAATCTATGACCCAGTGAAAAATTGGCAGCTATCCTGGGAGGCTCATTTGGCACCCTCACACAACCAGTATTTCCTGGAGCAGAAAAATTATTTTCTTTGAAAAACCATCACACAAGTTCCCTACTGCTGATCCTATAACTGGTGATTGCTGAACTTCCTTCCCCCCCTTCTCTCTCTTCCCAGCCTGGTTTATAATTTAAAACCTCCTGGCTAAGCTCATTTTGCCAAAGAGCTCCTGCAGGATTCACTTGCAGGGTTGATTCTAGAAATTTCAAGTTCAGCAAATAGTTTCAAGGAGAGAAAATGCATTCACTAAGGTTCCTTTAAAACCAGAGCCAACCTTCAAGACAAGATGATACGGTTTCTCAAATTTTGTGGAGGTTAATATATATGTATATATCTATTTAAATAAGAGAAATAAAACTTCACACATCTGTATGACTTCAAGGGGGCTGTCCAACTGTGTGGCAATGTGTTGATATAAACTAAGAATGTAGAACTGTTAGTGAATAAAACACAGTCCTTAGCAGATGAGTGAGAACATTTGAAAAGCCGCATTGTATTACTGTAATGGCATCTGGAAAAATAAGCCTCTGTCTCAATTTATTATTGGGATGATGGCAAAATGGGCTTCTATTGAAGGGAGAGACTACAGAATTAGAATTGGGAGGAAGTGATGAGGCTATCTGGTCCAAATCTTTCATTTCACAAAGAATGAAACCATCTCAGAGATAGGTGACTTTATAAGATTCACACTCATAAAGAGGAGCAGAAGTAAGTTGAGAAGTGAAAAGAGTAATGGATTTACAATAAGACCTGGTTTTGAATCCTTGTTCTGTTACTTTGAACCTATGAGCATGGCTATTTTTAATTCACTTAAACTTGGTTTCCTCAAATGTAAAATGTGAGTATTATTTTGATGAACTTTGAGGACCCTTCTAGTTCTATGAAACTATAAACCTAATTGTCAGGGCTCCCACAACACTATACTAGGTATGGGCAAACCATGGCCCATAAGCTAAATTTACTCTGCTGTCTGTTGTTATGGCAGGAGTTAATAATTTTTTCATTTTAAAATAAAGTTTCATTGTATTTAAAAATGTAAAAAGGTTCTCAATTCCCATTCAATATAAAAATAGGTGCCAGATATGGCCCACAAAAGGTAATTTGTAGATTTTAAACTAAGCTGTTTGCTAGGTCCCTGCCATTACCTTCTCTAGCTACTTCTCTTGGATCTAATAAGGAGATTCAATGAATAGTTATGAGATCTTGCCATTGCTGATATCTGGATAGATTTATATACACTTGCTATGTGTGGTATTTGAGAATGGATAATTACCTTCACTTACCGTATGCTAGGCTATTCCTGCTAAATATTTACTGCCCGAAATTCTGCCCTTTCCAACCCATTTGGAACATGGGCATGCTACAGGCAACTCAATGGCATAACTCACTAGGGGAGAGGGGAATATAAATCTAGAGCTTCCACTACCAATGATGCAAAAAATTAATGGAACATGAAATCAAGTAAATGGAATTGAATATAGTAATTAGTTCATATTTTAATCTGTAGGTTTTTTATTATCTATCAACCAACTAGCAATTAAATCTGTACCATTGAGACGATTAGCTTTGTTTCAGAGAAAGTTTATCGATATATCAGGGCAAATGAATCTGGGAATTTTAAACTGCTTAATGTTGAATGGTGCTGTGGTATATCCTCAGTATGATGGCAGGATTTTTTTTTATTTCATTTGGCAATAATATAGAAACTACAATTATTATATGTTATAGGGAGTTATATTATGTTGTGAGTTACGGGCTGAATAAAGAAAACATCACGGATGCTGTCTGATTCTTGGACTGATATTATTAGCACCCCATCATGTTAAGTGTAAAGGCATATGACCAATAAGATGGAAGACTAGACAGTTCCTCTAGTGTTCACTAACCCTCAACCACCTCCTTTTCATTTTTCTTTATCAAGCAAAGTGGCAACTATTAATTTAATGGCATGTTGAGAAGGTTGATGATAATGACCTAGACTTTCTTTGTACTTTATTTCAAGCACTCAGATCTCAATATTGCTGCCTTTTCAGTGACATCATCAACCGTTTTGGAGTGAAAGTCTCCTAAGAGCTAATCCTTCTTTACTCTAGCTTCTAAACTCCTGCAGGACACACAAAATGATCCCTTATGCTTTGGGACTCACTTAGGAGCTCCTACCTGCTGCTGTGCCTGTTTGTACATGTTCCCCTGATTCCATAAATCTGAATCTCAACTCTGATAATCCAGTTGTTGAAGAAGTGGAGCCACAAGAAATGGTGAACTTCCCTTCTTCTTTGAGTAGTCCCTAGGTTAGGGACCGCTAAAGAGACAGGAAGTCTACCCAGAACATCTATAAAATAGGGATAATAATCCCCTATTTAATATATCTCCCTGGGAGGTTAAAAGGAAAGTGCTTTGTAAATTATAAAATATGATTTCAATGTGAGCTATATACATTTTAGAGTATGAGTGGCCTAGTGAATAGAGAACCAACCTCAAACCCAATATGTCCACATTTCAGATCTGATTTTGGGTGGGTGTTCCTGAGTGATCCAGGTGACTTTTCTAAGACTAGGACACACACGCACTCTCTCTCTCTCTCTCTCTCTCTCTCTCTCTCTCTCTCTTCTCTGTCTCTCTCTCACACATTTATCTAATGTGTATTTATAGCACAAGCTCTGATGCTACCATCTTAATCTCACCTTGCAATGGTAAATCAGGTACTGTGAAGGCAGCCATTACTTCTCCTCTCAAGATATGAGGAGTAACACTGAGGGGTGGAGATTAGGGGAAGCTAAGTGGTAAGTGGATAGAGTCAGGAAGACCTGAGTTCAAATCTGATCTCAGATATTTACTAGCTATGTGATACTGGGCAAGTCACTTAACCCTGTTTGTTTTAATTCTATCTAGAAAAGCTAAAATGGAGTCACAAAGAGTAGGTTACAGTTGAACCCAAATAATGAATTGCTTACAATTCCCTCATCCACCCCCATCAAAGCTGAAAAGCAATTGATATCAATTAATTAGAGTTAAAATTTAAATTTAATTGTCATATCTTAGTGTAGATAGCAAATCAAGTTTTACTTTTCACCTCCTGTGGGATACCAAACTATTTTCAATATTTGAGATCTTGAACAGTAGGAATTATATTTGGCAGGCTATATATCCAACTACTAGAGTTGTACTTGGCCATAAAACAAATTGGATCAAGTGGTGAGATCAAAAACAATTATTCATAAAGTCAGAAGCACTATAATCAATTTCTCATTACTGATTATTTATCATCTCTGTGGTACCTAACCCAAACATTAGATATATAGTGTTCTTTAAGGTTTACAAATTGCTATAATTGTAACAATGATATAAAATAGCTAATGTAAAATTTATCCTCATTTTATAACTAGGATTAGAACTGTTATCTAAGCCCCTTTTCCTTTCATTCCACTAAATTCCTCCCTGTGGACTTTCCTCCTGTCTCTCAAATCAAGATAAACAATCCCCGGTATTGCGGTTTCACCTATAAGTCCCCAAAGAGTGGGCTTTGAATGATTTTCCAGTTGTTGAAATAATATTATGCTAGTAGATGGAATGTAAGTACTTTGAAGGCAAAGACTAGGGTTTTTGTTTTTGGTTATTTTATGATGAGTGTCTAACATATAGGAGGAGCTCAATAAATACTTTTAGAATTGTACCTAAATACAAACTCATTTGGGGGCATGTATATATATATATATATATATATATATATATATATATATATTTATAATCATTGTTTTCAATTTTCTTCTTCCCCCAAATAATACTTGTAGAGGTATAATTGTTGTTGTTCAGTTGTTTTTTAATTGTGTCTGACTCTTTTTGATTCCAATTGTAGCTTTCTTGGGAAGATATTAGAGTGGTTTGCCACTTCTCCATATTTTTTTTTTTTTTTACAGAAAGGGAACTGAGGTAATCAGAGCAAAGTGATTGTTCAGGTTCACACAGCTAGTAAATATCAGGGGCCAGTTTTTTTTGAACTCAGGAAAATGAGTTTTTTTGACTATGTGAAAAAAAAATTGACATTTCATGTACTGCCCCAATTAACCTTCCTATAGATGTAATTACTGGTATTTATTTTTCTATCTATCTAACTTACATTGTTTTCTCTTTTTATTCTAATCTATACTGAACTACATATTTGGACACATGTTTCTATTTTGAATTGCTTTCTGAAAATTTTACATATGTTGGATGCTGTATCTTTTTTTTTTTTTGAGGGTGTGATCTCTTTAAAAAGCTTTAGAATCAAAAGACCTAGATTACATGGCTGTAACTTATTAGCTGTGTGACATTAGGCACTACTCTGAGCCTCAGAGTATTTATCCTTATCCCTAAACTGGAAATAATTGTATTTTAAGATTCTTCATACCATACAGTTTAGTAACTCTGATAATGTGCTCAGGGTTAGCTGATATATGATCAATAACTAATGAATTGACTTTAATTGTTTAAAGAAAAGATTTCTTAGCTATTAGTGGATACTCTGTCATCTTTATTTTTTAGGCTTTTTAAAGAAACCTGGTGCTCCTGCCTTTTAGAACTTTCCATGAAGACTCCACACCAGCAAAGAGAAGGCTACACATTTTCTTAAAGATCAATGAGAACAAAATACCTGAGTCCCAGTCCTTGTAGGGATTGCTTACTAGTATAGTCAAGTTGGTGGTTGATTCACTTTAGAAAACTTCAGGTCCTCCCATGCATGATGCCCCCACTCCTTAAGCTCATCAAGTACCTTTTGAATGGAAGGGCATTTTGATTCTCTTTAGTCCCAGATCTCTAGTCCTGTGCACAGAGCTACTTTCAATTATCTAGCTCCAGTCCCACTGCAAAGTGATAATTGGATTACTGTAGAGTTTTTCCCCACAGCCATTTAACACCTAATGGGGCCATCTCTATAAATTATATGTCCCTCAGCAATTTTCATACCCTAACACACTTTAAAACAATTTGCTGTTAGTTGTTTATTTCGACAAATTTGTGTTACTTTAGCTGAAATCAGTAGAATCAGTCTCTCAAGGAGGCAAATAATTGATTCTTTTAAGAGGCCTAAGCTCATACTTTATTTTTTTCACCCTAAGTTGTAGCTTCAATAAACTTTATGACTAGTCTGAGATAATTGTTTTCTCTTTTCTGATTTCTAGTCCTTAAAAACAACAACATATTTCCCATATGCTTTTTTAATCTGTCATTTTTTTCTCACTTTTGGACCCATCCTTTCTGCATCAACTGGAAAGCATCAGTTTTAGTTCAAATAAAAAAATACATCAACTACTATGTACTGAACATTGTGCTAAATGTAATTGATTATATACAAATATAGAAAAGGAAGAAAGAGGGAAAAAGGAAGGGAAAGGAAGGGAAGAAAAAAAGGGAACGAAAGAGAAAAGACAGGATATGGAAGGGAAGGGGGGAAAAAAGAGGGGAGGGAAGGGAAAGCATCAGAAGAAAAGTCCTTGTCCTCAAGATGCTTATATTCTGTTATCTTTCCATAAGTTTCTTGCTTTGCTCTCATTTCTTTCCCCCATTTTCCTCAACAACTTTTATTTGATTTTAAAAATAATTTTTAGCTCTTGCTCTTCTAGGAATTTATAACACCACCTCCCTCCTCCTCCTGAGACACACACACTTTGAGGCTATGATTGTAGCTGTTTTGACATGTTATCTTCTTTTAAGTTTGTGTATTAATCTTCCCTGTCATTTATAGCTACCTTTTATGGTCAGGTTCTTTTTTGTTGTTTGATCATTTTTCCAGTCTATTTTTTTAACTTTAAATTTCATGTTAACGTTGGGTTCTGTTTTGAGAAGTATGGTCATTTCCCTTTTGTTCTATGATTTGGCTCTTACCCAGGAAGGGATTTTGATCCCTTTTTGCCACAAGCAATACTTCTCATTAGGGATTCTGCTCCCTTGGGACTATAAGTGCTCCTCTCTGACATGGAACTGCTACTTAGAAGTAGGTACAGACAACTAAGCTGCCAAACATTGCCCTGTCTTGTGTTAACACAGGGGTCTCTTGTATTCTTTTTCTGACCAGTTGCATGGTACCTTTATCATTTCTGGCTTGAGAACTTCTGAAGCTATTGCTGTCATTGCCTACAAACCCCAGAGTTAGTATACCATCATATTGCCTCCTGGCCAGCCATCACCCTAGTATCATAGACCTCCCTTTCCAATCTGCTAAGTTGTTTTGCACTGGACTTTTTGTTGGCTCTGCTATTTGACTTTGATTTGAAGTATTATTTTAAAAGTTGCTTAAAGGGGAATGCTGTGTGAATGTGGCAGTTTTTCTTCTGCCATCTTGGCTCTGCCCCTGGAAATTTGAGCTTATATTCTGTGGGTAATCTTACATTACAATCATGTGGGTATCTTGTCCTTGTTCTTATTGTTCTTGTTTTTGTTCTTGTTCTTTTCTTCTTTGAAAAATCAAAGAGTATAAATTTATTCAGGGAATTGATGCAAATATATAACAAGAACTATCATTCTAATAAATAACTGGTCAAAGGACATAAGCAATTTCCAAATTAAGAATTATAAACAATAAATAACCATTTAAAAGCATGTTCTAAATTGCCAGAAATAGGATAATGAAAAGTAAAACAAATCTCAGGTTTTACTTTACACCATATAAATTAAAATAGCTAAAAGCATGAAACTGAAAATCTATTATGCACAATTTTCTACTTCTTTTAAACATATAAAATTACCATATAAAATAAACATAAAAAATTAACTTTCTTTTATCCCCCCCCCTTTTTTTCTTTTTTTATCCCCCTTCTATCTTTGCCCTAGAGATGGCCACTATTGGACATAAATGTGTGTGTATGTATCTGTCTTTTTCTATTTAAGTAAAATCATTCTATACATACTTCTTTTTTATCAGTTCTTTCTTTGGATGCAGATAGAATCTTCCTTCATATGTCTTTATTAATTTGGGTTTTTTGATAGTCAAAATAACTTAGTCACTCAAAATTATCCTTAAAACAATATTATTGTTACTATATACAGTGTTTTCATGGTTCTGCTCATTTCTCTCTTTGTTATTTTATGTAAGTCTCTCCATGTTTTTCTAAGACCATCAAGCTTATTATTTCTTATAGCAGAGTAGTGATATATCATACACCTTATACCACAACATATTTAGCCATTCCCTAATCGATGGACATCTCTATCTTACAGTTCTTTGCCACCACCAAGAGTGCTGCTATAAATATTTTAGAACATATAGGCTTTTTTCTACAGCCAGAGAGAGAATATGGATCACAACATAGCACTTTCACCTTTTTTTTTTTTTTGCTGCTGCTATTGTTTACTTGTTTTTTCCTCTCTCATCTTTTCTCCTTTTGATCTGATTTTTCTTGTATAGCATGATAAATATGGAAATATGTTTTTAAAAACTGCACATGTTTAATCTATGTTAGATTACTCATTGTCTAGGAGATGGGAGATGGGGTAGCTAGGTGGCACAGTGGATAGAACACCAGCCCTGAAGTCAGGAAGATCTGAATTCAAATCTGGTCTCAGACACTTAAAACTTCCTAGCTATGTGACGCTGAGCAAGTCACTTAACCCCAATTGCCATGGTGGGAGGGGGAGAGACAGACAGACAGACAGACAGACAGGAGAGTTAGGGAGTGAGGGAGAAAAATTTGGAACACAAGATTTTGCAAAGATGTATGTTGAAAACTATCTTTGTTTGTATTTTTTTTAAATAAAAAGCTATTATTTAAAAAAACAGATGTTTTGAACACAGAAAATCCTAGAGCTGAAGCACTGACGAGATGTCAGCTAGTATACTTCTCTGTCTTCAGACTGAACTATAGCTTTACTCCTTTCATTTAAATATAGTCTGTCTTTTTAATGAAAGTCACTTCTTAAGCTACTTACTGAGTAAGTTTTTAAGAATCTAAAATCCATTAATTCACAAACTCACAAAATGTCAGAGTTGGAAATAACCATCTGGTACAATCATTTGTAGAACATACATAAAAGACAGCATGATACAGTAGGGATTGTGCTAGATTTGGAGTCAGAAGACCTGGATCTGAATCTTGACACTGTCAAGAACTAGATACTAACTAGAAATGAAATCTTGGGCAAATCACTGCATCTGTCTTGGTCTCAGTTTCCCTATATGCAAAATGAGGAAGTGTATTGGATAGCCTCTAAGGTCTCCTCCAGGTCCACATGTATATCCTAGGAACAAATGATGTGATGAAACAGAAGGAAATGATGTGTCCAAGGTCATATATCTCATTAATGGCATAGTCATGACTTGTCTTTTGTTTTGTAATTCATTGTTTTGTCAATGATGTAATGATATTCTTATTTTTTAATCAGAAAGATTCCATAACCATGCACCTATACCCTGACTAAAGGGAATGATATCTACTGACCCATAAATGCAGAAGTCATAGCTGATCATCTGAGTCACATAAATAAGTTTTCTAAGATTCACCTTCATCCTGCTCTGTACTAGACTGATATACTTTGATTCTCTACATCCTGGAATCTACCCTCTCTTGTATCCATTGATTTGATTTCTTTGGCTCTTTTGGTTGGCACAGCATCATTGGTGGGCATTTGGTGGGCATATCAATCATTAATCGAGAAATATTTGTTAAGCATTTATTATGTGCTAGGTGCTATGCTAATATGTACTGGGAATACAACGAAAAGCAAAACTATGGTATCTGGTCTCAAAGGTCTCACATTCTAATATGGAAGATGACATGCAAACAATTCTCTGCATAAAGGGTATACACAATTTTCCAAAAAAATCTTGGTAGAGATTTCAGTTGTAATAGCTTAAAATTGCAGTAAGTCTTGGGCCACCATGTATAAAGAGTATGGATGGAAGCTCATCTCAGAGGAAAGGCTCTAGAAAAGTGCCTTGGAGAGGGAAGCAAGAAAGATGTATTGTAGAATGTGGAACCTATGTGGAGTCTTTAAGGAAGTTAGAAGCACCTGGTTGAAATGCTAGTTAAGAATGGGTTAACGTAGTAAAAAATCCTGAAGCTAGAATATTTGAGTTCAAATCCTGCCTCAGACATTAATTTTGTGACCTTGTGCAGATAAGTTAACCCCTTTGGGCCTTACCTTTTTGAATCCATAAAATGGAGATAATAATACCACCTACCTTCCAGAGTTATCATGAAGATAAAGTGAGATAATATTTATAA
This sequence comes from Sarcophilus harrisii, assembly GCF_902635505.1. Classification (NCBI taxonomy): domain Eukaryota; kingdom Metazoa; phylum Chordata; class Mammalia; order Dasyuromorphia; family Dasyuridae; genus Sarcophilus; species Sarcophilus harrisii. Next base: position 340,999,258 of record NC_045429.1, read on the forward strand.
AGTATATTGCAAAATTTAAAGTACCATTTAAATCTTCACTATTGTTATTATTATTATTATTAGTAGTAGTAGTGATAGTAGTAGTGGGATTGTGGTAGTAGCAATAGTATTAAAGTGAAGAAAACCATGGGATAGAGGTAAGACTATTTTAGGAATGAGGGAAAGCAGGAAGATCAATGTTCCTGGAGTATATTAAGAATAAAGCATAAAATACTGTAACGTTAAGAAGGACCCATGTTATAAAAGACTTTAAATGCCAGAGATATTTTTATTTGAACTTGAAGGTAATAGGGAGGTATTGGGATTTATTGTGTAGAGGAAAGGGCAGTGTGTGAAATGGTCAGATTACCTTGGCAACTAAGAGGAGATATTATTATTCACATTTTATAGATGGGGAAAACTAAATCCAGAGAGGAAAACCTTTCAGAAAAAAAAATCTTGATTGTTCTGATCTATTTTCCCCAAGGTTCCTTTCTTAAATGCTTTTGCTTTCATTTTCTTCTCAATTTTTGCATGTATGTGTTTTGTGTGTATGTGTGTGTGTGTGTGTGTATGTGTATGTATGTGTAAGCATGTGTGAGAATGCTCATCTTTTCCCCCATTTCCATAATTTTTCACAGACTGTCCCCCATTTCTGGAATCCTCTTTGTCCCCATCTTTGGCTCTTGAAATCTCTTTGAGGCTTGCCCATGGTAATATCTACTGTTAAAGGTGGGATGAGAACTTTGGTCTTCCTAATTCTAAGTCTAACACTCTAATCTTCCCTGATTCACTGGAGTGTAGGTTTGGAATTGGAAAGGATTTTAGAGTTGACCTCATTTTCTTCTTTCATTGCAAAAATAAATAAATAAATAAATAAAAATAGATATGAAAACTAAAGATTAGGGACATCATGTGATTTATCCAATAACATATAGAAATGAAGTAGCAATGTTAAGCTATGAATTCCCCTCCTCTGCTTCCCAATCTAATATTCTTTCTACTGCACCACACTGACTGCCTGTTTCTACAATCCCTGGATACTTCTAAGCAACCTCTAAGATACTAACTTCCATTAAGTTACCATTTTTTTCCCAGGCTTCTCTGAAAGACAGAGTTCTGGGTAACAGCCATCTTTTTGGTGGTCAAGAGAGTTTATTTTTGTCTAGACTTGGTTCTTATTGATACAATTTATACCTAAGGCAGCAAATAATAGAAGTTCTTTTCAAATATTATCCCCTCCTACTAAAATATTTGTTTTCCTATGCTACTTTCTTTACTTTATGTCAACTACTAGGCTCTTAGAATTGATTAGCAGATTGAAAGTCTTATTAATGACTGTTAATTTTCCTTTCTTAAAAGAATAGACATTTGAATACATACATATGTTCATTTATCAGAGCTCCAAGGAGGTGTCCAGGAGTTCTCTGTGTGGGACATGAATAATTTTGTGAAAACGTGGGTGCAGACTGTGTGATACATCCACCCAGCTTTATAAAACAAAGTAAATGATTACCATCAATTACAATAACATCATTTGACAAGCCTGCAATTAATCTGCTGCTCTTCGGATAACTGTTGTTGCATATTGCCAGAGAAAATGCCAGGCATTAATTGACTCATCACTATCGGCAATGATAGATGGTGCAGATGGTAATTCGATTATTCATCTTCAACAACGTAAATAAACTTGCTGAGAATCATTCTTCAGATTCCCCTCAAAGGATCCTCCAACACCCACCAATAAAACATGAATATGTCTAAGCATAGAAATAATAGGATCTTTAGTTAATACAAAGGTTCAGATAGGCCCAAGGAACTCCAGAAATACATCATATTCTCTCCATAAAATGTATAAAATAGAATTTCTTAATATGGACTCTGTGCTTTCAGATGGACCATGAATAGGAAATAAATTACATCTTTATTTCAATATAATTAGTTTCCTTTGCAATCCTATACATTTCATTTTATGCACTCACAGACATAGGAGTCATAGGTTTCATCAGTTTGCAAAAACAGGGTCTATGTCACAAAATAGGTTAAGCAGTACCTCTGGAAAATATTTTTTAAGTGGAAAATATATTGTAAATCATTGAATTTAACTCAGTAGCATGATGAGGCAGAAAAACCACTGAGTTTTGAGTCAATGAATCTGAGTTCCAATTCTTTCTCTGCTACTGACTACCTCACTTATCCTCTTTAGGTCTCAGTTTATCTGTAAAATGAAAGATTTTCTCCAAGGTCCCCTCTACTTCCAAATTAATGAGCCTTGAAATTTCCCTTTACATATAGGGGAACTATTGTAGGGGACATTAAAATGATGTACCCAAGATCACATAGCAAGTAAATGACAGAACCAGAATTAGATGCTGCTCCTCTTGATTTGGATTCCACCGCTTTTTCCACTGCATTAGAATGTTCTTTTAGACTCCTGCATAGTGTTCTGTATGATAATCAGACAAGACTTCTCCTTGATTAAGACATTCTTATAGTTTAGTTTCTTTTCCAGGCCACTCAGGTGCCCTACTTTAGCCCAGTAAAGCTTTATTAATTCATACTTCACTCATTTGAATTTTAAGACAATTTAGACAGTGACTGGACTTGTTTGCTTTAAAAATTTCATTCTCCATTTGGGAGTTAAGTTAATCATATAAACCAGACTACTCAATATTCCAGAATTTTAATTCTCAGTAGAAGAGCTTGTTTTCAGGTACCCTCCAGTACCTTAGAAGTAACTATTTGCATACTCCTGGCAAGCTAGTTATAAATCATGTTTATTTATTCATTAAAAAGCAAGCAATCTATAAGGACTTCTACGAAGCTGTGTGCTAGTCTTCTTGAAAGCAATATGTACTCAAAAGTAATAAAACTATGTTTCTTAATACAGACACACATACATGGAAAAAATCTCAAAGCTTTAATGTAATCCTTAAACTTTAATAGTTTAAAACCTTTGCTAAGATTTTTGGGACACTGTATATAACTAGACAGATACATGGGGGGGGTGTAAAAATAGAAAAGTAGGCAGATAAATAAAGCACAAATAGGCTTGCAAATTTCACTATATTAGACAAAAATTTTTTTTGCAATTAATTTGAGATTTTACTTTGTTTCCCAAGTACCCAAAAATAACTTGTCTCTAAAATCTTCATGTATTTGAAGCTATGGAAGCTTTGATAGTTTTCAATGGACTAAGATTTTTGGGACACTAAGTCTACTGATCTTCACTGTGGAATCAGATTAAAGAGACTGGGATGTAATAGGTTTGTTTCTCAATGCCCACCACTTGATTACCAAAGCCATGTGTGACTAGAACAGGAGAAGGGCAAACCATGCAGTGAAAGTGAAGGTTATCAGTTTAAATAATTTAGAGAGAGAAATGTGGAAACAGAAGAGAAGCCAGAGTGAAGCCTTGGGGTACATTAACAGTTAAAAATATGATATGCATAATGAGTTGGCAAAGGAGTCTATGTAGGGATGGTATGCCAGGGAGGAAAAAAAGTCTGGGAGAGAATAATGTCATAGAGAGAATATTCAGAAGGGGGTGTGTATGGGATCAACAGGTCAAAAGGAGCGGAGAAATAAGGAAGGATAAGGACTAACCAAAAAACATCAAATTTGGTAATTTAGAGAACACTGGTAACATTACACAGAGCACTTTCAATTGAATAAGGAGGTTGGGCATCAAATTGCAAAGCATTAAGGAATGAATAAAAGGAGAAAAAGTAGACAGCCAGTCTAGAATGCTTTTTTTCTGGGAGGAGTTTGAGAAAAGAAGAGATAATGGTGTATGTGTGTGTTTGTGTGTGTGTGTGTGTGACACAGAGAAAGAGAGGAAGAGGAAGAGAGAGATGAAGAGAGAGGGAGAGAAAGAGGGAAGAGAGGGAAAGGGAGAGGAAGAGGGGGAGAGAGGGGGGAAGAAAAAAGAAGGGGGAAGAGAGAGGGAAGGAGAAAAAGGGAGAGAGAGGGAGAGGGAGAGAGAGGGAGAAGGAAAGAGAGAGAGAGGGAGAGGTAGAGGGAGAGAGAAGGAGAGGAAGAGGGAAAGAGGGAGAGGGAGAAGGAGAGGGAGAGATTCTAGTGAAAGTTTTTAAGGATGGGGGAGAATTAGGCATATTTGAAGAAACCAACAAATAGAGATAGGGAAAACAATTAAGGTAGCAATCTGCTGGAGAAGATCAACTAGGATAGGATTAAAGTCACTTATAGAGGGACTGGCTTTGGGTAAAGACACTTGAAGAAAGGAGGATTATGTGAATATTGTTAACAGGAAGAGAAAAGAGACACAAGAGAGTATATGCTATAATGCTTTACTATTATAAAATATTCTTACAAATGTTATTTCAGTGGCACCAAAGGAGTGATAAAGCTATTTGCTAAAATCTCAAAAACAGAAACTAGTAACTGTACTATTTATAAAAGAATGATGATCATTTTTGAGTTTAACAGAAGGAAATTGGGCTTAATTAGTGACCTGTTTAGCAAAGATCACCCCACAAATGACCTTAGCTTAACAAAGTCTAGTTAGCTTTCCCTGAGGTCATACAAGGTTATCCATCATTTATAGGAACAGATTATGACACAGCTGTTCTATAGGAGATCAATCACACAATTTTGCCACTTGACAGTTATTTGACAATCATTAAAATTGGGTCTCATGATATACATACAACAGACAGGCGTGTTTTTGAATGGAGATTATGATATATGATGACTTATTCACTAGTTGTTGAGGAGAGTATCATAAGGAGGTTGTGATTCAAGTACAATTCCCTAAGAAATTTTTTGAGGATGGGAATCATCAACTTCTAGACAGCAAAAATTAAGTTCTTTTTTTTAAAGAAAAAATTCTTACTTAATATCAGGAGCAACCTCAGTCATAGTAAATAAGAGAAGAACTAGAGCCACTAAAACCCATTAGAAGCACTCACAGACCTCCCTTTTGCATGTATTTGCCATTTCCACCATTTGGTATCCCTGGATACTCCCTGGATATGGTAGATACCAATCTTTGTAAGTGACAATTAGATAGATTAGCGTTCCTTTCTCCTTGGAAAGGGAAACAATTTATATCAACAATTCCAGTTAGTTCACATACCTCCCCAGAGAAAGCCTGTCCATTGAGTAGATGCTCTGACCCCTGGCTATCCTCACTTCCAAAATGTAACCGGATTTCTTCCAGACGATGACTGTATGTCATGGGTCCTCCAGATATATTGACCAAATGTTCCTTGTCGAGTCGGAGGGACACATGCCTCCCTGTGTTGTACATAGTCCCACTGACCTAAAAGACAATCCATAAAAGAATAAAGGTAAAGACTTTTTCCTTTCATTCCTCTTTTCATAAAATCATCATAAAACTTCTTAACAGTTTTGGAACAATTATTCTCAAAAAAAAAAGGTGTGAAATAATTTATTCATGGTCTTGGAGGTTGAATTTTAAATAATTTCTTCTTTATTTATTGAATATGAATTCTACACTTGTGTGTGGGGAACCACTTTCTTTAATGAATTTGATGCTTTAGTCCTTTAAACAAGATTTAATTAATATTTAATTCATCAAGCATTCATCAAGCATCTATATGTACAATGCTCAGACGAGACCTTGCATTCATAGAATTTGCAATCCAATGAGGGAAGAAAGAAAAAATATACAAATACTTACATATAAATGAAAGGTCCAGGCAAAGCACTATGAGAAATTTTAAGAGGAAGAAATCACTTTTATATTGGGCAGGAGGAAGAAGAAGGTTATATTCTTGGGGGAAATAGCTTCTGAATTGGATTTTGAAGGAAAGGAAGGATTTAAAAAATATCATTGATACATTTTTTTTAAACATCGTCTTCTATTCTAAATATATCCCTTCCCCCCATGTAATCCATCCTTTTTAATAAAGACTAAAAAAGTGGGGAAAAGTGGAAAGGAAGCAGTTTTGTAAAACTAATCAAGACAAAGAGCAACCCCAAACAGAATAGGTGATTATTTATGCACATAATCCCCATCTGAAAGAGGTATATTTTGTCAACTCTTAGCTGGGGCCAAGCTTGATAAATTGTAATTACACAGAATTCAGTTTCATTTATTGTTGTTTGGAAAGATTTTCAACTGGTAAAATAGAGAAAACCTTCATATAAATAGTGGTCCATGAGTTGGGCTTAAAGAAAAGGTGGATTTTCAGCAGATAGTGATAGGAATATTTTACAACTATTGCTTCTATGATAGCAAGATATAGAACACCTTGTCTCCAAAACACTGAAAATGAATATCTCACAGAGAACAATAGAAAGGAAAATGGTGGATATGAGCTGGCTACAGCCAACATGGAACAAGGATAAAGTTCATCATCAGTTAATTATATGATAAGAAGAGAAGATGGGTTGATTACATAGTGAAAATGGAGGATGATAGGTGGCTAGCTAGAGTGCTCCATTGGTATACTCGTGATGTTAGGAAAAAACAAAGATGACCTTTAGCACATTAGGTGGACCCGCTTTTCTGGGTCAAACTTTTAGAAGGACAAAAAAAAGAGTTAAACTAGATGACACAGATGAATTTTAAGCTATGCTATTGGTTTACTTATATCATCTGCTTCTTTTGCTCCTACTGAAGAGTGGACCCCAAAACTCTAAAAATCCTTGAAGGAGAAAATCTCCTTCAACTCTGCCTCAGTGAGGGACCCCGCTCTGAGGGAAAAACAGTTTCATCCTTGTTATGTAGGTGGGGTCAGTTCAGTCCTGAAACTCATTGAATTCAGTTCAAATTCCAGCTCAAGCTGAAACCCAGCAATGAGCCAACTTGGACTCCACCCACGAATTCCCTTCAGCTAAGGCTCCCATTATAAAAGAGCCAAACTAAAGTCCTCTCTTTGCAGAGGTTCCAAACATGCCAGTTATGCCATGCTTGGTATGCCAAGGAGCCTCTGTCCACGGAATATTTTTTTCTAGTGTCACACTTTTTACCCTCACCTATTTTCCTAACCAGACTTTATCTGTCAGGATTTCTAACTTTACTCCCCAATCCCTATAATTAAACTTCTTTTATCAATATAGGTTTTTGAATCTCTGCGTGCCAGAAGGGAGTCCCCCAAACTCCCTACCCTTGTGCCGAATCCCAAGGAGGTGCAGGGGAGCCAAACCTCTCCATTTGGTTCCCTGAACCCTGAACCTACCACTAGAACTTATCATTTAACTCCCTGACCACTAGAAACCCTAATCTCATTTTGGTTTCCTAAATCTAGACTTCAGCACTATTGATAGGCTGCTAAATGGAGCTAGAGAAAGTCACAGCATTATTCTAATTGGTTATTTTTTAAATTCAAGTTACCTAACTGGGCATTCACTATAGATAGGCAATCTTTATTTCTCCATTATTGATTCTTTATTTCACAAAAACTATTCCAAACTTTCTTATCCTTCTTCACTTATTTGATTCATTTGGTATTAATAATTATTCTGTCCTATGGTCACTCTCTTCCCTGAATTTTTGTGATATTATACTCTCTTAGTTCTCTTGTCTGAACAATTAATTGTTCCTTCTCAAACAGCTTTGCTGGTTCCTAATCTCATTCCTTTATTACTATGGATTTTCCCCAAGATTCTATCCCAGGCCTTCCTTCTCTTTTCTTTCTATATTCTTGTACAGTAATCCAATTGCATGTTTATAGGTTTAATTATCCTCTTTCTACCGAGAATTTAAAGATCTAGTCCTAGGGTCTTTCCTGATTCTCAGTCCTATAACATTCACTGAATATTGGCAATTTTAAAGTAGATATCCTGGGCACATCTCCAACTTAGTGTGTCCAAAGTAGAAAGCATTATCTTTTTCATCCCAAAAAGAAAATAGTTTAAAATTTCAGAGCGGGGGGGGGGGGAATTTGCTGGAAAAGGTAGGAGATCATGAGATCAAATAAATAATAAGAGGGCTTATTTTTGTCAAGAAAAGCTATCTCATTATCCAAGACTGGGGAAAAGAAGTTCAGATTAGGGGATAATGTCAAGAGAAGATATATTTATGTGGATTACAAAAACATATTTTCTATGAGATCTGAATAATGCTAGCATTGAATTACATAACAGAAGGTGAAGGTAACTTTCAACTTAAGTATTAACAGTTTGTTGCATTTCATCTTATCCAAAACTTAGCTCTTCTTTCCTTCCTTTTCTTCCCTAGATTCACTCCTTTTCTTAATTTCTGTACTTCCACAAAATGTTTCTGTTACAGTTTCGCCCTGAAACATCCCTCCATGCCTGGGGCCACCTCACCTTGAAATACCCAACAGTTCCCATGTCAGTATGACCCCAAATATACCTCTGTTGTGCTTTCAGTCATTTCAGTCATGTCTGACTCTTTGTGACTCCATTTAAGATTTTTTTTTGGCTGGGATAGTAGAATGGTTTCCAATTTCTCTCTGTAGCTCATTTTGCAGATGAGGAAACCAAAGCAAACAGGGTTAAATGACACAGTCTTAAATATCTGATGTCAGTTCTGAGCTCACAAAACCATATTTTCCTGACATCAGGCCAGGGACTCTTATCCACTGCTTCACCTTGGTGTTAACACTACTGTTCCAGCTCCCTTATTCCAAGGGTGTTCTTCTATTTAGAACTAGCTGACCTCCATTCCTCTGCCAGCTGTGCTCCTGTCTTTCTGGACTTTAACACCAGAATACCATATGGATATATTCTTTCTTCTTTTCCCAATCCCTCATGCTTTTTGTCTTATTTTTTTTCTTGTATATGTATCCCCAACACTTAGTGCACTGCCTGAAACATAGTAAATATTTAATATGGAAGGAGACATATGATGATCTTAAAATCCAAATGTGAAAATCCCAGGTGATTTCTGATGTGAAATAAATGCCCCATGATCTAGTACTCCTCTCTCATTGTCTCCCTACTTCTCCTACTTCCACTTACCCATTCCCACAATAGAGTTTGCATATGCTCAAAGGATCAGTTAATGAATGTGTATTTATTGATCTTCTCCTATATGCTAGATGTTATAGAGATGTAGTCCTTGTATAACAGGAGTTTGATATGTTGCCAGATTTCTTGGGAAGATTGTAGGGAAATAGAATGTTTTCTCCTAGAAGGTTTCTGTGGGCCCCATATAGATGTCTTAGTCTTAGGAGAACAAAGGGGCTTTGATGCCTGCTCAGATCATCAAAGATGGAGACATCCATGCAGTAGAGGAATACAGAATGTCTTTTTTCAGAAGTTTCCCCAGTATCTCCCACATAAGTTGCATGAGCACTTATCAAAGCTCTTATATATACTTGTCCTCAAGTTGCATACAGTCTAAGGCAATATCTTTTAAGAAGTTCAACCATGATTAGGAGGATAGGGAGGCAGAGTAGAGAATTGGGAAATAATAGAAAAAACCCCAAAGTTACTGTGAATCATCAGCTTTTAGAGCTGGAAGAAGTCTTAAGAGACAGACTTTCTCTTCTTTAATATGCTCCATGTTAACACTGTCATAAGGGAAAAGATTTATAACCTTAGTTTCTTTAAAGCCTTCTGTTTCTGGCACTCAATTGAGTTTTTATGGCTTGTGGTGAATGATCAAATATATTTGCATACACTGACACATAGGAAATCTAGAAGCAATGAGAATTTAAAAAAGAGAGAAATCTCTTTGAATCAGACTACAGAGACTAGCAAAAGAGCTAGCTTTTTGGTAAAAGGAGTTCTCTGAAATTTAGGAACTTGTATTTTTATGGATAGTACAGGACTTAGAAAAAAAGTCCTATTTAGGAAAACTGTGTCTGTGTCCCAGATGTCTCTACATCTCACCCTCCCCTCCTGATTCTGCCCATGATAAATGGAGTAGGATGGGAAGAGGAATTATGGTCTCCATTTTTAGGGTGGCAACACAAAAGTAAGCATGGGGCAGATTGATATGACTGGGGTTTAAGCAGATCAGAGTTAGGCAAACTACAGCTCAAGGGCCAAATCTTGGTCCAATGCCTACTGAATTTGGCTTGTGGGCCAGAGATTGATGAACTCTAGTCTATCCAATTCCTCATTCACTAACCCTAAAATGAATTTATTTTTCATTTGTAAATGGTGGATACCCCTCGCTAATCTTTCTGTGTTATGGTTGGGTGGCTTTTTGTTTTTGTTTGTATGTTCTGTAGCTGTTGTTTGTATGTTCCTTATACCTAGAAGCTAGGTGTCACAGTGGACAGCATGTTGGGTATAGAGCCAGAAAAACCTAGGTACAAATCTACTTTCACATACTTAGTAGTTGTGAGACCATGGAAAAGTCAATTAATCGTTCTCAGCCTCAGTTTTCTCATCTGTAAAACGGGAAAAATAACAACACCTATCTCACAAGGTTATTATGAGGATCAAATTAGGTAACATTTGTAAAATAACACTTGGCAAATCACATATAAATCCTAATTATTGTTACCATTATGGTAGTAGATATATATATATATATATATATATATATATATATTATTATTATTACCATCATCATCGTCATCATCACTCAATTACTCTTTGAGAATAAGTTCACAAAATAAAAGACTAGGTCAACATAGCTCTCCTTAACATGTACCAAACCTGATCTATTCTCTGTACACTGAATACATCATGTATAATCCCCATTCACTGCTTTTTCTTCACCACACAAGATCAAAGGTTTTAGAATTATAAAGAGACCCTAGAAGTAACAGAGAATCGAATGAGATCAAACTTATAAAATGCTTAACATACTGCCTGACATGTAGTAGATCCTTGGTAAATACTTGTTCCTTTTCCTTCCCTTTAGAGGCCATCTAGTTCTAATTTTTCATTTGAGGTTCAGAAAGGTTGAGTGCCTTACATAGATCACACAGGTTATATTAAAAGGCAGAACTTGGATTTGGATACCATCTCTACTTTTCTCTATCCATCTGATTTTGACAATTTCCAATGTTAAACAATAGTCCCAACTATTCCAAGAAACCTTGCCTAACCACTTCAATTCTTACTTACCCTTGAGTTTTTAAAGTCTGAGGAAACAGTGTCGGGCATGTATTATCCTACATTGTGACCTTATTTTTTCCAAAGACACAATAAATTCTTTGAGGTCAAGGGGTTGATTTTAATTACCTTTATCTTCTACAGTCATGGTATCTAACTCTTAATGGTGTTTCACTCTTCATGACCTCATTTGGAGTTTTCTTAACCAAGATACTGGAGGGGTTTGCCATTTCCTTCTCCAGTTCATTTTATATATGAGGAAAATTGAGGCAAACAGGATTAAGTGACTTGCCCAGGGTCAATTGATAAGCTAGTAAGTGTCTAGGTCATATTTGAACTCAGAAAGATGCATCTTCCTGATTCCAAGCTCAGTGCTCTATCCACTGTGCTACCTAGCTGTCCCTTACATTTGTCTTGAGATGCAGTGACTTAGAAAAGCATGTAATATATTTATATTCATTTTATTTAACATTTTTCAATCATATTTTAATCTCTTCAGGTAACACTGGGGACTTTTGCAGACATTGAGATTGATGTCCCTGTTGTACAATACCAAATCACATAGCTTGCACATAGTAAACATTTGTTTAGTGGAAGGTTGTTGATTTGAATTAGGTGATGGCTAGAGCTGGGATTTCAACCCAATTGCCCTCTGTAATAATAGTTCATTGAAATACTCTGTTGCCAAAATAATATCAATGAATAGTGGCCAGACAATGGGTACCAATTTTGTATTATGAAGACACTATTAACATTTGTATCCCAAACCACTTCAAATGCAGAAAGCAGCTCCTGAAATTTTGAAGATGGAGAAACAGAAAAAAGGAAACTGATGGAAACTCCACTATACCATTGCTCTATGCTTTTCCATGTGTCAGTCTGACCCTGTGGTTCTCTATCTCTTAACTTGGTGCCAACTTGAAACAATCTGAGTGGAGTGTGAAGGCAATGGGGAGGCCAGCATTACTTGTGCCATTTGACTTTTGCTGCTTAACAATTAAAGATGGTCCTCCCTGAACCTCCCTTGAAACTGAAATAACATTAATTTGTATTAATCAGAAGAAGACATGTAGCCAGGGTATGCTTTGTTGCACTTTAATTTAAAAGTAGAGGCTTGACAACATTATGTATGATATCTAGCCGTACATCTGCACTCTAGTAATTAACATTGCGGCAGTGTCATTTTATCTGTAATGCTAATTACTGTGTTTCAAATGAACTATTTTGGTGCACAGCATGTTGGGAAAAGGGGCATTGTTTAAGCTCAGAAAATGGAGGAGGGCAGGATGTGCAATTTTCCATTTTTGCAATGGATACAAATTGCCATCTTGCTTTGTTTTAAACTAAAATAAGGAGGGGGGAAAAATACTTTAGCAAACTGACATGTTCAATCAGTTGTCCCACTATGCAAGAATACAAGATCTCTGTTTGTTTCTGATTAAGGACATGGTAGGAATTTTAATTTCTTTCTATCCAGAGGCATGGCCAATAAATGAACAAGTGGTAAGCTTCTCTTTGGGGGGAGCAGAATACTGGTATTGGAAGACCTAGCTTCAATACTTTGAGTCCTATAGATTGCCTAGGAAAAGAAAGCCTATATGAGGATTAGGAGGACAAAGAATGGTGTCACTTAAATACTTTGTGTCTTCGATTCCCCACTTTTAATCATTACTTACCCTGGGAAAGGGTTGATTACACAATGGAGAGAATTTAACTATAAGTGTTTAATTAAACATATTGCAGACTTTACTTTGTAAAATAATGTTTGCCAAGAGTTATGTGTACATAAATTTTTAAAAGAAACTGAACTGAACTAGGGGAGATCACTATTTAAAGCAGGGGTTTTAAATCTGTGACTTATGTATCCCTTGGGGGGGGGTAGATTTTTGGGATTCCAAGTACATGAAAAAGAAAAATCATTTATATTTTCACTAACCTCTATCTGAAACTATTTCCTCTAATTATGAGTGTAGTTAACAAATTTTATTTTCAGAAAGGATCCATAGGCTTTACCAGCCTACTCAAAGGGTCCCTCATACCCACGTGAGGTCTGATTTAAAAAAAAAAATCTATGGTAAATTCTTTGATATATCAAACCTTCCTATTTGTTAATTTAATTATTTTAAAACTTTGAATTTTCAAATGTAGCATAGTTGGTGTTATATAGCATTTTATTAGCTCAAACTCTTTAATGAACACATCTGCTATATGAATTATGTCTTATGATAATTTAATAGTTTAAAAGGAATAATTTATATATAGTTTAACTATAGAATCTTTGATCAATAAATTTCAATCTTTTGCATTTAGTGAATAGATTGAGAGGGGGATCTATCACTATATGATATATTTACCTTAATTTTTATTCTTTTATATTTTTTCCACTCCTGTCCCCTCCCTCCCCATCTTTGATTAGACATTCTCTTAATGTCACTTAAGAACACATAAATGTTATAGGCCTAAGTAGTCACATTTAAAATGAAGTTGAAGACCACATATGATTCATTCCTTATGTGGCATTTGGGTACTACTTCTCAGCAAGACCATTGACAAACTGCTCCATAGAGGAGGGAAACCAGAATGATGAAAAGAAGACTGGAGGCTATGGCAGTTAAAAGAACTGAGGATGCTTAGTCTAAAGAAACAAATCTTTGGGGAAAATGAGAGCTATCTTCATGTAATTTAAGGCTGTCAAATAGAAAAGGGATCTGACTTTCTTTGCTTTGCCTCCGAGAGTCAAAGTGAGAGCAAAGGGTAGAAGTCCTTCCACCCCTTGGGAAGGGAAATGGTCTTCAGACATAGTTGACATAGACTTTAACAACTTTTTATTATATCATGGTATCACTGTGAACATTAAATAACAATATTCATTTGGGATTTAAAGAGAGAGAGGAAGAGAAGGTAACCATCTTAATTTTTTAAAAAAGTTTTAGGATTCTCCAAAACTTCAGGAAAAATGTGCATCCTTGATCAAGCAGAGGCTAGATAGCCAGTTGTTAGAGATGATGAAAAGGGGATTCTCATTGACACATGGGTAGTAAGATCTCTTTAGTTTCTTTGTGTATAGTTCCCTGTAATGAATGATATCCAAGACTTCATTATCTAGCATTTTTTGTTGTTGTTTCTTATTTAATATATATTCTCGAAGAGAACCAGAAAACAAATTTGTATAAAAGAGAGATCCCTATAAGTCTCTACACACTTCAACATAGTACTGGACTTATAGAAGTCACTTAATAAATATTTACTGATAACTTGATTTGTTGAACAATGTATTAATTATATGGAGGAGTTGATTCTTAACTAGTCCTCTAGCCTAGAAAACCCATAATCACAAGGTTTTAATAAAGAATTAAACTAATTTAAAAATTTTTACCATTGTCAACCAGATGCTATCTTTATGAGGTACAAATGAGTCTTTTAAATAAATTAAAATGAGCTACTTCACTGGATGAATAAAAATTGACATGCCTTTGTAGGTCTTTAAATAGCTAAGGTTTAGATAAACTAATCAGTCCTAAAGATGCGGTACCCAGCTACTAAAGAGAAAATTACTCTTCAAAGTAAGGAGAAGATTTCTCTTTGATCTCACTCCTTATCAACAGTGTCGCGTTAAGTGAACATATTCAATCAGGAGACACTGAATTCATCAGAGAGAAGAGACATATTCCAAATACACATGGATACAGTGGGGCAGTTACTTAAGGGAAAAAGCAACTTCTAGACTTAGAACATCTTGGAACAGAGAATGCTTCTGATTATAGATTTGAGCTAAGCTAAGTAATATACCCAATAGAGATACTACTCCCAACAAAAAACTTTGAGAGGACTCAAGACAGAAATGACTTTGAATCCTGATGTTATGGGAGTTGCAATTTGGTTTAGCTTCACATGTTCTACATGTGTCTACCTCACTACCACCACATTTATAATTTGTGTCCATTCTTCTCATGGATCCATATATTTGTGGGAAAAATTTGTGGGGATAATGTTTTATAGTTCTTGTTCTTATAATGTCATCTTATTAAATGCTTTCAATAAAAGTAAATTTAATCAGCTGACTTGACTGCTAAGAGTAAGCACAGTAATAGGGGATACATGATCAGGAATGTAATCACACAGAGTTACCCCTGGAATCTGAGGTCACCCCTAGTCTCTTAGGAATCCAATTCTCTAGTATGAATGCAAGTTGGGCAGTTAGTCCAGAGAGTGGTACCAAAATTAAATGATAGAGAATATTTCAAAGGTTTTGTAGGAATGTGTCATATTAATTAACTACTGGGGATTCCTAAATTATATACACTTGGAAATTGTGAGTTTATATTGTATATCAAAAAAATCTCAATCTAATAAAAATTGGGGCAAATCTTTAAAAACGGATTTCACAAAATGAAGCTAATGAAGATCACTTGACTTAATGGAGTTAGCGAGTATCTGTTCAACATTTATTTCTGCAGAGTATGCTTGAATGAACATTAGGTTCAGAAATTTGAAATATTCAATAACTAGTTATTTGGTTCACTTGATGCAAAGTATCTATTAGGTTGCTATTTTTCTCTTTCAAGGTAGTGCAATTCAAATATATTCCAATATAACTTAAAAATAATTAATTCCCTACAGTTGAAGTGGGAAAAATGAAAATATGGAAAGGCTGAGAAAGAACTAGGATTCCATCTGTTTTAAAAGAAGAGACAGCTGCTTTGTTTTTCTATGCATATAATTTTCACATCTATATTCCCAGTCTCAGTCATTCTCTTATACTCTGATTCTATATCACAAATTGCCCACCGGGATATTCTGTAGGCATCTCAAGTTCAACATATACAAAGGGGAACTCTGTATCTTCTCTTCACTTAAGATTTCCTATTTCGGTTCAGGGTACCACCATTTTCCCAGTTATCTAGGTTCACATCCTCAAAATTATCTTCATGTCTTTTCTCTCCCTCGATATCCACACTCAATCATTTGACAAGTCTGTTAATTCTATTTCTGTGATATTCCTAGAATCTATCCTCTCCTTTCATCCATAAAAGTCACCACTTTAGTTCAGTCAGTCAATCAGTAAGCACCTACTCTTCTTTGCATTTGTATTCCCAACTTCTAATAGAGGGAAAATAATGATAATTAATAACAAGGGTTTAGCATATACTTAATAAGTTTTTAATGACAGATTAAATATCTACTAAGTGACTGTCCCTTTTCAGTCTCTCCTCCATAAACCCAGATTGTTGTAACAGCTTCTTAATTGTTCTTTTTCCTTCCAAGCTTTCCCCTCTCCAATTCATCTTCCACAAAGCTGACAAAATAGCAAAGCTCTAACCATGTTACAATGAAGGGCCATCAGTGGTTTCTTATTGCCTCCAAGATAAAATACAAGTTTCTCCACTTGGAATATAAAGCCCTTTATAGACTAATTCCAAACTGTCTTTCCAGACTTATTTCATGTAACTTCTTTTCATGGATTCTATATTCCAGCCAAACTGCTCTTCCCTGGCACTCTATTTAATGTCTCCATGGCTTTGCACAGGCCATTCTACATGTTTGAAATGTAGTTTCTTTTACACATCTTAAAATCATTAGTTTTCTTTCAGGCCTCAGATCAGGCATCACCTCTTATGGGAAGCTTTTCCTGATCTCTTGGCTGTTAGTTCTCCTTGCCTCCTCAGATCATATTTTATTCACTTATCTGCATAAATATTTTATATCTCCACACTGGAAGGTAAGCTTCTCGAGAGCAGAGAATGCTTTTATTTTGCCTTTACAACTTGAGTATTCAACATACTGTCACACACAAAGTCAGAGGTGCTTAACAAATGCATGTTGAAAAAAATAAATGGGTTGGTGGATGGATGCATGAATAAATGAATCTGACTGCTATTAAGTCTTTTACTTATTAATTGACCTGGGTTGTTACAGAGAAAAGGGCTTTCACAGGGAAAAGGGCTTTCAGAATCACTTTAAACAAATAATCTTATGAGTTTCTCTTATACTTCGCTAAAGCTTCATCAATGTCAGAGAAATGCCCTAATATCTTCATGCCAACTGGACTTGTGACTCAGCTCCTGATGTTTAGAAGAAACTCCAGGTGGTACTATTGTAGCCACATAGCATTTAGTTGTCTTGAGAGGTATATTCCATATTGCAGATTAAAATTGTGGGATTGGTCAGATATTCTGGTATATAAATCATGTCCTTTCTTTCCAGTTGGATTTTCTATTTTATATCTTAGAATTCTGAGTTTTGTAACAGGTTTATTTGAGAATGATATTAATAAGCTTAAGGCAGTCAGGACATTTGACACTGTTGATCATCCTCTTCTGGATACTTTCTCCTTCCTGGGCTTTTGTGCCATTACTCTTTCCTAATTCTGTTCCTACATGTCTGACCATTCCTTTTAGTCTACTTTGCTGGTTCAGTATATATATTATATCCCTGAATTGTAGATGAGTTCTTTAAGGTTCTCTCCTAGGTTATTTTCTTTTCTTCTTTCTCTATACTTCTTTGGTAACCTTATTAGCTTCTATGGGCATTATCTCTCAAAATGCTTTACAGATATACATGCCTATATGCATGTATACCCCACTATACAGATACATATGGGTATATAAATGTTTGTATATATATATATATATATATATATACATATACATACACACAAATATGTATAAATGTACCTAAATAGATATATATGTGTATATACATGATACTTGTGCATTTTTGTATTTTTATATATACATTATCAAAAATGAGATTGGCTTCATATTAATAGTATAGTACAGTATAGTATAGTAGCAGAGAGTCATTTCAGAATTTGTATATTTGCTGTAAGATACCTGAATGATTTTTACCAGAGGTAAAAAAATCATTACTAAATTAGAAGAAAGGATGAAGACATTGCATGGAAGGACCATAGCTCTTATTGACTTGTTTAAACAAGCTGTTGATTGTGAAGAATATGAAATGGATAAAAGATAGACATTGATTCTGATTAATATTATTTTCCAGAAAGATTTTAGTGTTGAAGAATAGTCATTACAGTTGAGGCTGAAAGAGCCCGGAAACTCACTCAGTTAACACTTGATCTTCTTACTAAACAGAGGAGCACAGAAGCCAAAGTTAACATTATTTGTGAATACAAGCTCATTTAGAAAACATCACAAAGGAGGACGACTGAAGGGTATGAGTAGCACCACCTCCAAAAACAATAAAAAGCATTGAAGGGGAAAATGATCCTGTATAAAGTTTGGCATTAGACCCAGGAAAGCCAGATCATTTTGAAAACATTTATAGATGGAACTGGAAGGATGACAACAAAAAGATGTGAAAAAGAATACATTTAATGTTGTATCTGTAGTAAGTGATCTATCACAATTGATGGTAATGCAGTTATCACAGCTGGACTCCACTACTTCATTACCTTATATGCTACATGAAGAAATGAGGATGAATATGTATTCTTTGCCATAAGTCCCAGACACAAGAGTTGTCTAGTTATAGCTTTTGTTGTCTTCTTGTTTCTGGCTCTTTGTGACCCCATTTGGAGTTTTTTTGTGCAAAGAAACTGGAGTAGTTTGCCATTTCCTTCTCTACTATGTCCCCATTTTATAGATGAAGGGCAAATAGGAGTTAAGTGACTTGTCCAGGGAAGTTCTTAAGGTCACATTTGAATTCAGATCTTCCTGCTTCTAGACCCAGTGTTCTAGCCACTGTACCACCTAGCTGCCCCTAGTTATAGCTTTACACAATAGGAAATTAAAGGAAAATTAGTCTATAGAAACATCTGATATCCACACCTTACAACATTCTATCAATTTTTCTAATGAAAGGGATAAAAAGGCATTGAGACCCAACAGATTAGCTGGTTTTGGACCAAGGTTTTATGTTTACCTTCAAATGGATATGTTTGTTCTTATTATCTTTGTAACATCTGTCTGTCTTCCTGCCGGTACCAGTCCCATTCAGGCAAGTAGAATTTGATGTTGGCTGATACTAGAGTCAGAGATGGTGTCAGCTACTCAAAAAAATGAAGAATAAATAAAGGAAATGAAACTGTCTTTGGAGACAGTACTCCATTTTTGAGGATATAGGAACAACAAGGTAGACAAATAGTATAGGGGTCAAGGAATAAGAATGGGAAGGATCAAAGCATATCAAAGAATGCTATGAAAATAAACAAACATTGCTATTTCTTTGTAAAGAAGTTTTTGAATAAAAAGTTTTGGGCTGAAGATTATGTTAAAGAATGTATTTCTAATATAAGACAGAAATGTGCTTATTGTTGAGATGTAACTCAGCTAGGTGATGCAGTGGTCCTAGATTCAAGAAGATCTGAATTCAAATTCAATCTCAGATACTTACCAGCTAAGTGATCCTGGGCAAGCGACTTAACCCCAATTTGCCTCAGTTTCTCATTTGTAAGATGGGACACACTGAAGAAGGAAATGACAAACCAATCTTTGTCTAAAAAATATTCTTGGCAAAATCTATGGGGTTATATAGAATTGGAAATGAGTGATGGCAAGCTCATTTTTCCCCCCTTTTTTTATCTAAGGAATAGCTGGTTCCCTGAGATGAATTGATCTAATTGGATCAGCTAGCTCTACAAAATTCATATAGGATGGAGTATGACCAGATTATGACCAAGAAAGTAGTAAGGGAGATCAGTTTAATTGTCCCAGGACTGTGCTTTGGGTAGTTTCTGCTGTACCTGGAAGCAGTTCCTAACAGAAGAAGGTGGCTTAATCTCTGCTGGCTCACCTCTGCCTCCTGACTTCTTGCGACTATCCCCAAATCTCACTTTTTGCTGCTGGCTTTTCCATATATCTTCACTGCCAATGTTTTCCTAATGAGATTATTTCCCATTTACACTGTAGATACCTAATATCACTAAATTATCTGTATGTTGTGTTCCCCATCATAATCTGAGCTCCTTGAGGACATGGGGTTTGATTCCTAACTGCTTAACACAGAGTCTGCCACATATAATACTGACTTTAAAAGTTTGTTGACTGATTGATTCTTTAATTAATGATAACAAAATACATGAGATTGTCTGTTCCTTGTACATTTCTCTGCCACCTATCCCTACCTCCTCCTTTCCTTTTGGTGATTTCTTCTTCAGGATTGCTCTAAATTTTCATTTAAAATTTTGCCTATATGAGATTATAACACTATAATATGATATAATAAGGCCATAATACAATATAGCACAGCATAGCATAACATAACAATATAATATGATAAATGAGAAACTTCGGTTTTGGGGTTGAGGGATTTATGTTCCAATATTGAATCTGTCATTTATTATCTCTGTGACCTACAGCAAACCACATAACATCTTTTGATGTTAGTTTCCTCACCTAGAAAATTAAGAGGTTGGACCAGATTAGTTCTAAATTTTCTTCTTCTAGCTATAAACCTTTAACCCAATGATTTAGTTTTAGAAGCCACTGTTGACAGTTATTTGCTATACAACCATGGGCAAGTTACTAAAATTTACTTATTAGCAAGTTTGAGAAAGATCAAACAGTAGGACAGTCCCTAGGATTGATAATCTATAATCCCAGTGAAAGTCCCTAGGAAAAACCCTGGTAACAAAAAGGAGATTAAAAAAAAAAAAAGATTGGGTCACTTTGTCTCACATAGCCTGGAAGGATAGCAATCACTAGGTTTGATGCCATTCTGTTAATATGGGAGCTCTGATCAGATTCATTTCTAAACCAAGCTAGTCTGTCTCTGGTGATTCCCTCTTCCGCACCCTGCCCCTCCTGGGAGTTCACCATATTAATGCTAAACTTAATGCAGATATCAGCATAGTTTACCACAGTTCAAAACTCTAGAGCCCAAGATTTTCTTTAGTCTCCCCAGTTGCTGGAATGGAAGACATATGTCAACATTCCTGGCTAAAAATTAGCTTTTTAAAGAACACACAGATATTGGGAAATACAATGATTTGTCCTCAAGATGGAGCTTCACCCTAAACTGTGAGAATTCAAGGTTACCCTTTCTTAATTAAAATACTAAAACATGCTTTAAAAAGGTTATTTCTGGCTTAATGTCATTTAATTCAATTCGTGATTCACAGAGCTTTAGGCAAATAACTCCAATCTCTAGTTATTACATCTCCAAAGAAAATGCCTTTTAGGGAGAACATATAGAACACAATGAAATAGGGATACTAACAGGATATATATTATGTTTTAAACTCTATTGCTTGTATATGAAGCTGGGTTCCATTGGTTGTAAGCCAGAATCTCATATGCCAGTTATAGAAATAAGTCAGAAATCTAATATTAATGGGATAATACAATAATGGGTCCTTAGGTTCATTCAGTGCTTCAATGCCTGATTATTTAGTATTTAGCTCCTCAGATGTATGAAACTCTTTACAGCACTTGCCTACAATAGGTGTTTATGCCTTCTGTGGGCTTCCATTCTAAGTAGGTAAGCAATCTGAATGTAAGGATCTATAGGGGGAAAAGGATTGACAAATTAATTTGTAAGGTCCCTCTTAGGTTTCTACTGTCAGTGTTAATAATTTGTTTGCTTTAAAGGATATACTCAAATTCAACAAACATTTATTAAGCAGCTATTATGTATAGGGCACTGTGGTAAAGACTGAAGGGAAACAAGAAAGAAGAAGAAAGTCACTCATTTTTTCTCCTAGTGATTATATAGGAATGTACTTTTTTTTTTTTTTTTTTTGATTGCCATAGTTGCTACTAGAGAGAGAGTAGAAGAGAAGTCCCATCTCTCTCTCTTTTTTCCCCTACATTCCTGAAGAGAAAGCTAATTGTAGGGGTGTCTTAACAAAGAGATTGGATATTCCCTCTCCTTATTCTTTGTGAGTCACAGAATGAGTGATCTTTCTTGGTTTAGCTATCAGTCCTCTTAGATATAATCCCTCTATCATGGGGACCAAGGGCTACCAGAAGCCTATAGATACATATGACTTTTAACAAGGGAGCAGAGCAAAGGTGTCCCTCCTCATGAAGCCACGGTATACGTTCTTAGCTCCAGAAGAATTCCCCCAATCCAATTCTCCTCCACTCTACATGCTTACAATAGGCAAGATAAATGGTGTACAGAAATAAATAGGAATCTAAGGAGAATGTACTAAGTGCCCATAAGAGAGCTACAAACAAGATGCTACCAGAGTTAAAAGGAAGGGACCATTTTTGATAGAGGAAGTTTTATGTTACCAAATTCTTCAAATGGACTTATTGTCTATTAGTAACTGTGCTTGACATTTTTCTCTATTTGATTTTCACTAGGACAAGCTTGTGTTTTACAGTTAGATGTGGGTCGAGTCAAATATTTTCTGTGTAGCATCAGTTCTTAATCTAGTTTTTTTGCTCATAATTGAAGTCTAACTGGCTCAACTAGTTAAGTGAATTTGGTAATCATTGTTTTCCCCCTCCTTTTATTTCCTGTCTGAGAATGCATTAGGGGATGATTTTTGTAGTTTGTTATTATTGTCCAGTTGTTTCCTTCATGTCTGACTCTTTGAGACATTGGAGTTTTCTGGGCAAAGATTAGAGTAGTCTGTCATTTCCTTTTCCAAATGAAGAAAGGGAGGCAAACAGAGTCAAGTGACTTGCTCAGGATTACACTGATAATAAATGCCTGAGGCCAGATTTTAAATATAGCAAGGTAAGTCTTCTTGATTTTAAGCCCAGTGTTCCATTTGCTATACCGCCTAAATGCCCCTTTTACATATAAAGTATGACTAAAAATTGAAAAGACTTTTAAAACTGGCATGGGAAATTTTGTAATTAAAAAAAAAATCACCCTCTAAAATTTAAAGAACATTAGATTCAAAATAAGAAGAGGTAGAATTGCATCCTGGCTTGGCCACTTACCACCTGTGTGGCAGCCTTAGGCCAGAATCTGATCTCTTTACCTTTTGTGTAAAGTGAGGGATAGGATTAGGAGATCTCTGAGAACCATTTCATGTTTGTACTATCCTTTGCATAAGACAATTTATTATACAAACACTTCACAATCATGTATTTAATAGTTTTTAAAGTTAATTAGGCATAATATAAATTTGAATTTTATTTTACTATGATAATTCTATTTATGTTACTCTGTGTCATAAAAGACATTATGGAATCTTAGAATTTCAGAATCAGAAGAGAACTCTGAAATCTGATCTGTTTTTATCAGTACTGTTATCTAGTCCAACTCATACCTGAACAAGAGTTCTCTCTAAAACATTCCTGATAGTCAACAAGCCTTTGCTTTCCAATAAAGGGGAACCCACTTTCAGATAGTTATAATTCTTAATGCAATTTTCCTTGTAATTTGCCTCTTGGCAAAAATCTACATCTGGTTCTGCCCTTAGAGGCTAAACAGAATAAGATTGATTGCATTTTCACAAGATGAGGTCTTCAAATCCCTTACAAGTCTTTTTTTATAAGCTGAACATTCCCGTTCCCCAAACAGTTTATCATATGGCATCCTGGTTACTTAGGGCAGCTGGTGGGTGCCATAGTGCACAGAGGGTTGGGCCTAGAGTCAGAAAGACTCATCTTCAAGAATTCAAATTCAGCCTCAGACACTTAGACAAGTCCTTTAATCCTGTTTACCTCAGTTTCCTTATGTGTAAAATGAAAACTTGAAAAGGAAATGGCAACCTATTCCAGTATCTTTGCCAGGAAAACCTCAAATGGGGTCACAAAGAGTCAGAGAAAACTGAACAACAATAATAAAAATTCTGTTACTTTCCTTTAGGTGTTCTATAGATTTTCATAATCCTTTCTAGAACCTAGTGCCCAGGACCAAATCTATCACCTCTCTACAACCTCTTCTATTTTAAGCACAATCTGACAGCATTTGTTTTCTTGCCTGCCAAATTATACTATTAACTCATATTGAGCATGCAATTCCTAACCCCCTTAGGGCCTTTTTCAAACAAACTGCTGTCTTTTTTTCCCCCAAGTCTAACCATCTTGTGCTCATGAAGCTGACTTTTTGAACCTAAGTGTAATATGGATTTTTTTTTTTTTTTTGCTTATTTTACATTGTTCAATCCAGCAAACTGAACCTGCCTTTCTTAGGTCCAACTTCTTTTTCCAAAATACCAAAAGTACCAATTCTGAGATTCTGCAACATTTCCCATGCTCCATTTTTGATCCCATGACAGGTCATTCCTTTAAGAAAGAAAATAGATCTACCCAAATAGGTAAATAAATATTTATTTACCCTATAATAAGGCATGTGTGTATGTGTGTGTGTATAAATCTCTTCTTTCATTCTTTCTCCTTTTAAAAAAAGAAAAAGAAGGAAAGAAAGCAAAATAAATAAGGAAGAAAAGGATGAAATATTGCAGGCTTTGGTACCATCCATGATTGGAACCACAAGGCTGGAGCAAATATAACTAAGATTTTCCAAACCTGAGTCCCTAAATATATAACTTCTTCCTTTATTTAGATTTGCTTTATTTTAGTAAAATCAGGGTAAAATAAATAGCATGTACAGTATGAATAAGTAACTAAGTCATAAAATATACAAGCTGAAGGCAAAAGGATAAGAAAAAAATTTCATTTAGTTTTCCTTGATGATGGAGGTAGGTTTTTGAGTTTATTACATGTATGTGAACCTTAGATTTTTTTTCTAGCATCAATTGGAAAAATTTTCTCCTTTGGTCCTGGTGCTGACTACACAATTTCCTGACAGACAACATAGTCACCTTCCTTCCTCCTCTTCCCTCTCCTCAAAGCTTAGAACCAAAAGCATTCACCTTAAGGATGGCTCCTGATAACTCTAGGTAATTTTGCCTGCATAGCTTAACTGTTTGAATACTGGCTTGTCTTCTAGTCTGTTTTTAAAGGCCATGGTGGTCATAGGGTTAGAACTTCATGTCCCACAATGCTTTGGGCAGAGAACATTGCTAAAACATCAAAAGAGGCACATCAAAAATATGACACTTCATTCAATTCATTAATAGTATAATGATCTGTTTTTCCATATAGTCTTTTTTTCACATGGAGTAGTTTAGTAAGGAAAAGGGTGTGTGTATATGTGTGTATGTGTGTAAAATTGTCAAAGGATATATAAGATATTTGTTGCTGTTATGAGCCAAAATTTTTTAAATAAAAACAAATATGTTATCATTTACCCAAAAAACTTAGCCTATATCATAACAACAGCTTTTAGTCAGCAAATATTTATTGAATGTTTATCACCATACACTTAGCTGTGATATCAATAATAGCTAACATTTAGATAGTGCTTATTATGTGCTAGGTGCTATGTTAAATGCTTTATAATTATATCATTTGATCCTCACAACTCTAAGAGTTAGGTGCTATTATCATTCCCATTTTACAAATACTAGATTACTATAATCATTTATTCTTCCAGGTGAATTTTGTTATTTTTTCTAGCTCTATAAAGTAGTATTTTGATAGTCTGATTGGTAAATAAGTAAATTAATTCCAGTATAATTGCCATTTTTTTTTCATAGTTGCTCAGTCTACTCATGAACAATTGTTATTAAGTACTTACTCTGTGTCAGGTACAGTGTTAAGAATTGGGAATACAAATTCAAACAGAAAGACAAGGAGTTTATATTCTAATGGAGAAAAATTTAACATGTAAGAAGCTGGAAAGGGAGTGGATGAATCATGGAGGAGATCAGGAGAAGTCAGATGAATAAGCAAAATAGAGCTTGGAGTGGAAAGGAATGAGCATGGCTGGCCTAAGTACTTTTTCAAATGAGAGTTTATTGGAAGAATTTATCAATCAGAGAATAGGAGGCTGGATGCAGATGGAGGTGGGGAGGGCAAGTGATATGATAACACAGGTATAGTCACTTTTCCAGACAAATACTTCTTAATGGCAGCATGGATGGTCTGTTTGGCACTGGCATATTGACATAAAGGTAGCAGAATTTATGCCCCCCCCAAAGAAATCCCTCCCCAACAACAACTCAATATCCCCCCATCTTATGTTCTAAATAACAGTCAGGAATGGGGTATGTGTATGCTGGCACTAGAAGAGAAGTAGTCCAGTGATTATTTAGGTGGTATCAACCAACTGAATCTCACTTCAGGGATGAAAAGATAAACACCGTAATAACTGATATCTCAAATATATGTCTTTCAGTTTTATGTAACTGAAATTACATTTCAGGGTTTCAGAGCAACAATTACAGCAGCCTATTTGTGTTCTTAGTATAGCATCTGTGCCTGTTGGTCTCTAAAGAGGGAGGGGGTGTTTTTGTTGCTTTGTTGGTGTCCTAAAGCATTCCACCTTGGGGCATAATGTGGGCAAACAAATGGAGCTCTTCCATCTCCTTTTTGACAAAAGTATTGAGCTGCTGGGAAGTTATTTGTACAATCGATCCAGCGTATATCAGGAAAGCATATTCACAAAATGAATTAGGGCAAATTAGATGTAATATAGTGCTCATGTTTCCTAGAAGAAGAAAGCAATCATAGACCCATAGGGTAGAAAAAAAAATCATCCAAATCTCCTCCCACCCCTCACTTCCATTATTCTGGACAAGTGAAAAACTACTCAGTGTTTTAAAGATCTCCAGTGGGTACTACCCTCACTCATACATTCTAGCCCTTCCCTTTTGTTATCCAAAGACCTGATGAATTCCCAGCTAATGGCATTTTTCTTGAATCTTTTAATCATTGTGGTATAATGCAAAGAACATTGGATTTGAAATCCAAGATCCTGTTCAACTTCTGATTCCTATTAAAAATGAGGTAATATATGTGAGCCATTTTTGAAAACATAAATATATAAATGTGTTATTGTTTATTGTCAATATTATTATTATCTTTGAGATAATGGGCAAAGCACATCTTTTTTCTTGGACTAGGAAGCTCTGTGACACAATGAATAAAGCACTGGATCTAAAGTCAGGAATCTGAATTCAAATTCTAACCCAGATTCTTACTAATCGTGTGACTCTGAGTACTTACTAACTTTGTGGCTCTGGACTTATCAATAAACCTCCCTGGGCCTCAGTTGTCTCATGTAAAATGGAAGATTTTATAATACCAGAATCTGTCGCACAGGGTTGTTATGAGTACCAAATAATCTTTATAAAGTTTTTAGAAACTTCCAACATGCTATATTTTTGTTATTTTAGTAAAAATAACAACTAAGCACGTAGTGCTTCTTATGTGCCAAACCCTGCACTAAACATTTTATAATAATTATTTCATCTGGTTCCCCAACAACTCCAGAAGGGAGGAGCTATAATTATCCCCATTCTACAGATAAGGAAACTAAGGCAAATAGAGGTTAAGTATCATACAATTGTCTGTATTATTATTATTAATATTGTTATTCCTTTATAAAACAATGATGTTAGACTCAATATTTAAGTTCCTTTCTGGTTCTTAATCAGTGGTCCTTAACTCAGGTTTAGAAACTTGGTTTCCAAAATATTTTTTTAAAAACTCTAACAACATAACTGGTTTCCTGTGTCTATTATATGTTTAAAGATGTGATTCTGAAAAGGAGTCCATAGTTTTCACTAAATTACCAAAAGGATCCACGATAAGTTAAAAACCTGTCTTCTAAATAAAGTATGCTACAGAGGTTGGTTTTTGCTTATATTTTCTTATTTATTTATTTATTTAGTAAGATCTGGGCAGCCTTTGAGGTTCTCTGCCAAATTGAGATTCCCATATTTTGGGACTTTTAAAGGAATGGATGGTACTTGTAGCTTCCTATGACCATCACTAGAGGGCACTGTGGAACCATTTGATAGCCAGGGACAACGGGTTCGGGTTGGTTCTCTGTCCAAAGAGCAGATGGAAACTAAATCCCACAGGGGCTGCCACACCACAGGTCAGGAGTCCAAGTGGCACTGTATCTTCTGGTAGGCGGTCTCCCTAACACGAATGTATAAGCTCCGGGCTGCCTTTGCCATTGGTAGCCTGCAGTGTTGGGCTTGCAGGGGTCCACCCTATCTGATCACTTTGAAAGGATACCGGCAGAAGGACCCGTCCATCAATTCTTTTTGAGCAGGAATCTAGAGGCTGTGAAATTAGGTGAGGGCTGGGCAGGCACAGCCCCCTATGTCCACTCTCATTTCTAATAAAGGACTTCTTGTCTTCGAAGGATTGACAATCTAATTGCTTGGCTTTGAAGAACAACAGATATCTCATCAATATTTGATCAAAAATGGTTATGGAGGGAATTTTTAAATATTAAAGATAAAGGCAAGGATTCAAATCCTCTTTTCATCTCAGTAGCTAGGAAGTCTTAAAAGTAGGGGAAATGGTGCTAATGAGCAGAATAAAACTGTTTGCCTATCAAGTAACATCTGGTTGCAGGGTAATATATCAAAACCCTTTCTTCTTTTGGGGAAATAATTTTGTCCCTTAAAAAAGGAAAAATTTCAAGGGCCTGATTTGCCAGTCATTATCTCTATAGCCAGGCAAATAAGGCCACTACACTAAAACCACTTTCCCCTCCTGGTGATGAACTGTTCAGCTCCTGAATGACAAGTTTGGGAGGACCTCTGAGGAATGCTCATAAATTAAGTATTTGGCTTCCCAGCTAATGAGTCCAATAGCAATTTCCAGTGATCAAAAGAAAAAAAAATTCCATTGGATAAAGCACAGTTCATTTTGTAAGGGAATGTCCTTTTTAATGGGGAGAACTGCAGGATCACAGTATTCCTGAGATAATTATGTGTTTTGAGAATTACAGGTAAGAAGCTATACTTATGACCAAGCCATAGCCCATGGGACTTGTGTAGTAGACACTGTTTGCTTTAAGGGACAATAAACCCTATCATTATATTTTTATTATCCCACAAGTATAGTTCTCTGCATTTTGCTATGACCAAAGAATTTAGAGGTGATCTGAAACTCTTCCTTTGCAAGTCCCTCATATAATGGAGGGACGTGTAGGATGAAGTAGTGGATAGAAATCTGGCCTTGGAAGTTGGAGATGATATTAACATCTTTAAAATGGCACAGCAGAGAGAGCCCTGGACTTGGAAGCAGGAAGATCTGAATTAAAACCTGAAATGAGACACTTAATAGCTGTGTGATCCTGGGCAAGTCACTTAATTTACTGCCTCAATTTCCTCAACTGTAAAATGTCTCAATTTCTTCAAGAGTTGTTATGAAGATAAAATGAGAAAATACTTACAAAGTTCTTAGCACAGTGCCTGACACAAAATAGGTGTTTAATAAATGCTTATAAAAATAAGTCAAGCTTCCTAATTTTATAGATGAGAAAACTAAGGACCTTCCTTCCCCCCAAAAGAGCAATTTGCCAAAGATTACAAACAGGTAAGTAGCACTGTGAGAATAACACTGAATCCAGGTCCTTTATCTCCAAATCCATCATTCTTTTCACTAAAGCTTCTGGCCCACCTTCACTAACAATCTTGTTAGGGTTGTTACTCCCATTTACTTATTTGATCTCATGATGTTCCCTGTCCACAAGGCAATAAAAGGACTAAATGACATAAACGTGGTTTTCCAATGGAAGAAACAAATCAATTTTCAATTCAATTCTGCAAGCATTTATTATTTATTAAGTGACTGCCATGTGCTAGCCACTGTGCTAGTCAGTTTGTATCCCTTTGTATACAAAGAAGAAAGAAGAAAAATAGTCTTTCCCCAAGGAGTTTACTAGAGGAAGATAATAGAGACCCTGGCAGGGATGTTCCAATAAATTTGGAACCAGTTCTCTGAAAAAAAAAAAAATCATATATCCTTGCCTTACCTTTATGTTTAATCTGGATTATCATCATTTTTTCCTATTGCCTTCTTGAGTTTAGATTCTCAATAATTAATTAAGCTCAGATTGTTGAGCTTGCTGATTTTTAAGATATAAATGCTCATATTGAAAATTTAACAACCAGTTCTTAGGAGCTTGTCTGAGTACATTCTTGGATATAGATAAATAGATATAAGAAAGGGTATGGTATAAGAGTTACTACTTATACGATCTAGCATGCCAAAACACAAGGGTGGGAAATTTTTGCCCTGGAAGAAGGGAGACAGTTTTAGTGCTAGGGCAAGGCACTAGAAACAAGAGGCTGGATTTTTAATATTCAAGTCCAATACCATACCAACTTGGCAGTCAATACCATTTTCTTTTCAAGCATCAGCTTAGAGGAAATGCCTGATAAATACAGGCAGCTTTCTGTCCATAGAAATGATTACCTCTAACAGGATTATTTTTGAGAAATAACACTGGGGTTAATTCAAGTAACTTGGAAATTAATTTCCAAAAGAATGATTTTTTATGGTCAGAAAGCTTGAAATGATGACAAGCTAACCAGCTGCTGCCTGCCTGAGGTGAGGAAAAGCTGGCATTGAAGACTGATAGGTTAAGATATCCCCTCTCAAGGTCCATCTTGTTAGAATTTTTCTTCTCTACCTAATCTTTCAATCTCACCATCTTGATCAGTTGACTTGGTTGCTTGGTTGTTAGAGCCTAGGGTGCTGTCTGGTCATTGTTGGATCAACAATAGTGTTTTGTGTGTGTGTGTGTGTGTGTGTGTGTGTGTGTGTTCTGCAGGGATGTCTGTTTTGTGGATTTCACATTGCTTCCTAATATCTTGAACCATAGGTTTTTGTTGATTTTGTGACTTCAGGCATTTGGCCAGTGCTGTTCTCTCTGGCTGACTACTTGGACAGCCTCAGCTATGTTTTTCATATTTGATTCCTATTCTCCTTGGCCAACCCTAAGCCGTCAACCCTAGTGTTTCTCCTGAGCTCTAACCCTGCATTGCTGACTGCATATTGGACATTCCAAAAAGAAGCTCCATACGCATTTCAAATTGAACATGACTAATTTCAACTCATTATCTTCCCCAACTAAATCTATTCTTCTAAACTTTTATCAGGGATACTACCATCCTTCTAGTCTTATAGTCATGTATTCATGCTGGATATCTCAGAATCTTTCTAAAAATTTCATTCTCACCCCTTTCACATATGCAGTCCTTTAACAAATCTTATAGTTTCTATATCCATAACATCTCTTATATTGCACTACATTACAATTAGGTAATTGTAAATTACATTTATTCCTTTCTCACATTCACCTTCATAGTTCAGGCTCTTGTTATCTTTTGCCTAGATTATTGCAATAGTTCCTAATCAGTTTCTTTTCCTCAAGTCTTTCTTCCTTTTAATCCTTCTCCCACATAGCTTTCAAATAGAGGAACAGGGTGGAAAAGAGAAACAGTAAAGCAGAATAAAAATTCAAGGATGACTCCAAGGCTGTAAGCCATGGTGCGAAGCATGGTAATGCACTTGAAAGAAACAGGAAAGTTATGATGAAAGGTGGTTTTGGATAGAGGGAAGATGAGTTCTGTTTAGGACATGTGTTGAGTTTAAAATAACTAAGGGACAGACAGACATCTACGCACATGTAGTGAGTATTAGAAGTAAGATCTAAACTAATGGCTCTCCTGATTCCAAGTTCATTCTTTTCACCATCCTATACTATCTTTTCTTTTGAGGTAGAGTTGGATATCCCTCAGTTCCCATTTTTTCTATTATTCCTTTATTTGGAGACATAGAGTGACACAATCACTCAAGGGTTCAGGGGATTATTGAATGCAGACTTGCAGTTTTGAATGTTTTTGTCTTACATAGAAAAGAAGTGAGGTGAGAACATAACTGTTGTGTGTGGATAGGACAGATACTGACAGTGATGAGTGCATCAGAAATAGTAGCTCTAACCTATAGGACCTAGGCTTTTTGAAAATCAAAGTGGAGCCCCTAGTTGGTGTAGTGGATAGAGCACTAGCCCTGAAGTCAGGAGGACCTAAGTTCAAGACTGACCTTGGACACTTAATTCTTCCTGACTATGTGACCCTGGAGAAGTCACTTAACCCCCCCAATTGCCTCAGCACACACACATACACAAAAAACAAAACCCCAAAGCTGGAGGAAATTTCCCTTTTACACTACTCAACTTTGGAACCTTTAAATAAACAATTATAATGATTCAAGACAGTTCAAAGGACTCATGATGAAAAAGTGCCATCTATACACAGAGAACTGACAAACTCTGAGTGCAATAATTTTTTCCATTTTATTTTTCTTGATTTTTTGTCAATATGACTAATATGGAAATGTTTTGCATGACTTTACATGTACAATGGACATCATATTTTTGCCCTCTTGGTTGGGGGGGGAGGGGAAGGGAGGAGAGAATTTGGAACTGAAAATTTAAAAAAAAACTCAAAGAATATTGAAGATAAATAAATATAAAAAGCAATCCTTTCCATGCCACTTTTCTAGAACGGCATATTGTTAGTATGGGTACAACTCTACCCATACAAGTCATAAACCTTTTCTAGAGTCTTAACAGCTAGATAGGCTTGGAGATGGATTTTAATCAAATTATTCAAATTGTTAAAGCACTGGGTTATTACAAAGTTTTTACATCTTAATTATGATTCACTTGGTCTGTTGCATACTCTTTTAATCAGTCTCCTTCCTTAGAGTGTCTTACCACAAAGTAGAAGGACATGCAGGCTGTGCACCCAAAAGTTTGAGTAGAGAGAATAGATGTACTTCACAAGGTTATCAAAGCACAATACTAACCATGCCATTCCCCTGCTCAATAAACTCCAATGGTTCCCTATTGCTTCTGGTATATATAAACCCTTTCTATTAGGCATTTAAAGTTGTTTACAAACTGACCCTAATCTATCTTTCCAGGCTTATTACACATATTCTTTCATATTCACTGCCAAATGCTTTATGAATGTCCTGAAGTCCATGGTCAAGACTAATAAAAAATAGTCCAGTTAAATTGGTCCTCTTACTGTTCACTATCTTCAGATTTCTGTCCTGGCTGTCTCCCAGCCTTGAATGCATACTCATTTCTGATGTGTAGAACCCTCAGTTTTCTTCACTACTATTCAGTTCAAATGCTTCTTTCTACTTAGAGCCTTTCCTGATCTCTGTCAACAGCTAGTGCTCTTTGCTGATTGCTCTATATGTATCTATTCTGTATCTATCTGTATCTATTGCATCATTCCCAATAGAATATAAACTCTTTGAAGGCTGGTACTGTTTCATTTTTGTCTATACATCCTTTGCACTTAGCACTTAGTGCCTGATACAAATAGATACTTATTAGATATTTGCTGATGGATTGACCCAGTGTCTACTTACAGATTTTTGTAGGTTTGTTATTTCCATGAAACCTAGTTTCAACTTGTTTTTCTTGTATATTTGCTATGAGGAAGGGAGGGGACAGGGAGGTTGGGAGAAAGATCAGCAAGAAAGTGAGTATGTTTGCAGACTTAAAGATTTAGGGTGCTTTAGTTACAAAGATATATTTTATTTTTTCTTTTAAAGAATCTGTTCTTAAAAATCTGACTCAAAAATTCTGGCATTGCTTCTCTATAATTGGATTTACTTGCACAGTGGACAAAGAGCCTTAGAAGTTTAGAATTTAATTTTCAAAAAACAATCATCTATCGTCATCTTCTTCTGAGGGCAGGAAATTTCAAATAAACTTCATGTTTTATCATTGACCGTGCCAAGGATTCCTGAAGCCCTCATGATTGCCAATAAATAAGACATTCAATCATCTTTAAAATGTCAAATCTTTTGATAAATTGAATTTCCCCAAATATTGCTTTATTGATCTTAGCACTTGGCTTTTAATAAGTGAAGCATCTTTCTGCAAGGAAGCCTCAGCATGATTACTTGTATAGATACGTTTATGAGGTGACCCTGGTCCCTGACAAGTATCCTGGGGCCAGACCAAAGCAGAACTCATCATAATGAAAAGAAAATAAGTGATCCCCCATTAATTTGTAACCAAGTCATCCTAGAGAATTTAAAATAAACACTAAAAAAAAAAAACCTTTTGCAAAATTTATAGGAGTGAGAGAAAAAAAACAAACTTACACTGAGGATTAGATCTGATAAGATAACTAAGGGCATAATAGGGGAAAAAAAACTGAACAGAGGCCCATAGCATCTTTACCTTTAACTAGTTATGTGGCCTTAGACAAGTCACTTGCCCTAATTGAGGATTCAATTTCCTCCTCTGTAAACTAAGGAGATTGCATTAAATAACCTAAAGTCCCTTCCAGCTCTGACAGTCTATGAATTTGTCATTTGGGGAGTCTGATTTGGCTGAAGATAAAGCATATTTCATTTCTGAATTCATTTCTAGGGCTTATCTAATTCATAAAAAGGGAAAAAGACCAGTAGTCAAATATAATAAGTCTCAAAATGTAGGAGTGCAAGAAGAATATTTCCCCTCCCTTCCTCATCCATGCCAGCAATCCAGTCTGTTCTGTTGTAGAACCAGCAAAATGTGGCCAGAGCTGTAATCTATAAGTAGGCATCGGGTCAATCAGGCAATCAATGAATACATATTTATTAAACATGTAGAAATAGTCTTTGGGTTGAGATGGTTTGTTGTTGATGGAGATGCTTTCTTTGGTTGGGGGGAGAAATTTTCACACATTTTATAATGACAACATGTCTTGGAATGCCATCTGTTCTTGCCATTTGTTAACACAATTCAATGAGAAAACAGTATTTGGATGATTAGTATTTAGACCATCCTTCAATTTCTTCCATGGATGAATGACTTCCTTTGAGATAACATGGCTTGCTCTTGGGATGGTGCAGCTGGAAGCAGGGCATTCAACCAAAGCTTCTACTATGTGTCCAAAACTATGCTAGGCTATGTGGCTACAAAGATTAAAAAGAAAAAAAAAGAGAAAAGAAACAAATTCTTGTTCTTAAGGAAGTTACAATGCACTGGGGAAGTCAACTTGTACAGCTAGCATCATGCTGTCAAAGTGGCACCACACCTGGAGTTACAAAACTGGGCTGAATTCTGCTTTGCCATTTTTGGTTTTATGACCTTAGCTGAGTCACTATTTAACTTCTATGGGTTCATTTTCATCATCTGTAAAATCAAGAGTATTATACTAGATAGTCTCTAATATTCCTTTCAACTTTAGAACTATGACTCTAAAAAATACAATATATAAAAAGTAAATACAAGGGTTTTGTTTTTGTTTTTGCTAAGGACTATAGCGGGAGAGAAGGGATCAAGAATGGCCTTAGAGAACTCATTTGCATTTAGCTTTGAAGTGATACTAAAATGTAGAGAGAGAATTTTCAAACAGGGGGCAAGGGTATGAGAAGGAATGGAGAATGGAACTGGGCACTGCCATGTATGTTTGTGAGCTCAAATAAATTCTAGGAACCATATAATAAATATAACAATTGACTACAGATAATCATTTTTTTTAACAGATGAAGGAACTGAGGCCAAGTCATTTCTTGTTCAGTTCTGTCATGCCTGACTTTTTATGACCCTGAGATTTTATTGGCAAAGACACTGGCATGGTTTGGTACTCTTTTTTCAATTCATTTTATAGATGAGGAAATTGAGGCAAATATGATTAAGTAACTTGCCTAGGACCATAGAGTTCAGATTTGAACTCAGGAAGAAGAGTCTTCCTGAAGGATTTCTGTGTACTATGGTGTCACCTAACAGCCTGAGAGGTCATAAGATCATTGAGTCTGACTTAAAAGGAAATTAGAAGTCAGCTAGTGCAAACTACTCATTTGTGAAGGAGGAAGCTGGGGCTTGGAGATGTGAAATGACTTGCTTAAAGTAATAAATGGAAGAGTAATGATCTTAACCCAGATACTCTTGACTACAAGTTTCAGGACTCTTACCATTGTACTATTCTAACTCATGTGACCAAGGTCATACAGGCAGTAGTACAACTAGGTCTTGAGAATCCAGTTATTTCTCTAAATAAATTCCCACCTCCCACCTCCATACCACACTATAGAGCATGCATTAAGCATCTGGCTTCAGACAATCCTTCCGGTTTTGATTATATCACAGAATAAGAACATTTCCAAGACTAATATTTTCTGAGAAATCCAAAACAAGTTGACCTCTATTTTTGAGTACCAGCCAAGAGTAAGCTTCTATTTCACTAAATAAGCTTTGTCACATTACTTTCTTGATCTGGGCCTCAGTTTCCTCCCCAATAAAGGGGAGTTGGACTAATTGATTTCTAAGGACTTTTTCAATTCTAAAATTCCAGGCTTCTATGACTCAGCATGCTTAGCCCCATAAATGATGTATGATACAGGAGAAGCAGAAGGCAGAGATCCTGATAACAAAGAGCTAAGAAGGAAGACTAGACATACATACATGACATTTAACTTCTATTACAAGATAGCATTTAATCAAGTACTCAAAGATATAATACAGATTACAAAGGGGAAAACAGAGGAGATAGGATGTTTATTTGGTGTCTGTAATAATTGATGGTTCTTTGTGCGCTTGGAATGAGATCTCCAGTAGAGTGTCCAAGGGCTATTTAATTTTTCTTAACAATGATTCAGATAAAAAAGCATGGATGATGTGCTAATCAAATTCACAAATGGCAAAACAAATGTATACCTGATACTGGATGACACAGGCTCCAAATAAAGGTTTGGGAGACACTCTAAAAGTGAGCTATTAAAATTATCACTGTGCCAGTTGAATAACTACATTTATTTGCTCAGATTACCTCTCTCCAACAGAATATAGGTTCCTTAAGAGGAAACAATGCTTCATTTTTGTCTTTCTGTTCTTACTGTCTCCCACAGTACCAGAAACATTATCATTACAACCATCAAAATTATCACTAACATTTACATATTGCTCTAAAATTTGCAAAGTACTTTACAAATATTGTCTGATTCTACAAGCTGAGTACTTTTATTATTCCTCTTTTATCAATGAGAAAATTGAAAAGGATAGAGAGGCTAAGTGGCTTGCCACTTACACAGCATCTGAAGCAAGATTTGAACTCAGGTTTTGAACACTTGAGCATTTTATCTCCCATGCCACTGGGTTGTAGAACAAATGCTTAATACATGCTTGCTGAATAAGTGAATCTAAACTAACCTAACTTCCCAAAGGAACTCCTTTTTATAATTTCCTATTTCTGAGGAGGGTACCATTATCCTTCTGGTCATTTAGTTTTGCATCCTCAAAGTCATCATGACTTTTCTTTATTATCCCATAATTCATACATGGACAAAACCTATCAAATCTACCTCCTTGATTTAGTGACAGGGACAGTCCATTACAATTGGAGCCAGGAAGACTTGACTTTGATTTTTGTCTCATACTTGTTAGCTGTGTGACTCTGGAGAAGTCATTTAATATTTTATTTTTGGATTATAGTTTCTTCATCAAGAAGATGGGATGATTGGAATTGATACCTTCTAAGACCTCTTCTAGATCCATATCCAAATCCAGCCTATGAACATATCTTGAATTTGTTTGCTTTTCTACATCTATCTAACTACTACTCTAGTTTACAACTCTCATCAGTCTTTATCTGAATTATAGTAACATCTCCTAATTAGGATCTTCTATACATTTCTTCCCACGCTAGTCTGTTCTTCATTCAGTTGCCAAAGTGATATTTCAAAACCAAAAGTGTGACAACATCACTCCCCTGCTCAAGAATTTCCTGAGGATCCCTTCTGACTTGGGGATAAATTGATATGCCTCTCTTTGGCCTTCCATAGTTTAGCATTTACTTAGCTTTTTATTTTAACAAATTAATCTTGCTATCATATAAGGAACTAGGCTGAATTCTTCCTCCATCTTCTCCTGTTCTCTCCCTCAATGAAGGTTTGCTTCTAAACACTTTTCCCAGACAGGTTTGTGATTTCACTTTGAACAATTTTGACCTGACACTAACAGTTCAATCTAACATCTGTCATTAATAAAAAAACATATTGAGCACTTGTTAGGATGGTAGACAAAATGCTAGGTCGCTAAGGAGATTCAGAAGTAGAAGACATGAGTCTTGCCCATGAGGAATATAAGATCTAAATAAAGAGCTTAAGTTTATTTTGTACTTAGGATTTATTTCTACATAAGACTTTAGAGGTGATCTAGTCCATGTGTTCTTAGCCTTTTTTGGTGTCCTAGACCATTTAAACAGTCTGATGAAGCCTGTGGATCCCTTTTTCAGAATGTTTTTAAATACATATAATTAATAAAGAAACACATCACATTTAAATATAGTTATCAAAATACTAAAGTTTACAGATCCCAGATTAATGATTTCCAATTAAATCTACTCTCATTTTACTAAAAAGAAAACATGTCAGAATGAAATGTCTTGCCCAAGTTTATAGAGATCATAAGTGGAAAAGAAGGAGTCTTTTTGATTATACAAGTTACAATCTTATTGTAGTCTCCTTCCCTTTTTTAAAATTATACTTTCTTGTCCATTTGTAAGCCTAAGATCTCTCTTCTTCATTCTGCTCCTTTGTACCCCTTTCAGTCTCCCTGTTTTCTCCTTGTCTGTCTTCTCAACTTAGATGTCCCAGTTTCCTGCATTGCAGTTGAAATCAAAGTCATCTCAGGGATGTCTACAGAGAGAAGTCCTTCCCTCTGTCTCCTTCAGGATTCTGAGGAAGATGTGTCACTTGTCAGACACAGGACACTTGTCATTCTTTTCAGAAAAGGCACCTGGATCCCAGCACATTTCAAAGCATATTTTTTCTCCATCCTGAAAGAAGATAGGGTGCTTTCCCTTGTCTTCTGTCTTTGATACTTGTTAGTTTCTCCTTAATTTGATTCCATACTAATGATTCTAATTGTCAAGGAGGACCTGGGAAATCATGAATAATCTCATGTTGTTCTGTCAGGGAGATGCAGAACATAAAAGAGACCATTGTTACAAGTTTCAGTTACTTTTCCAAAAGAGTTTACCCAATGAAACCATCAGACTGTCAGAAATGAAGAACTAGATAAGATCTCTAGCTGCTCTTTATGAATTTTCAAAGGGCTTTAGCACATTTTTAATTGGACTTTTCCCCCCCTCTTCCTATTTTGAGATTCAATCTGTTAGCTAAAGTACATTCACTGACTACACTGTCACTAAAATCTTAGAATTTCAGAGTTGGTAAGGATTGCAGAGGTCATCTATCCCAACCCTTAACGGAAGGAATCCTTTCCTTTTTTACATCTATTATTCTATACCACATAAGGAGGCACATAAATGAGAACTTATAGCATCCAAGGTCATATCCATGTCTCACTGGCATTACTTGGGTGTTCTTCCTTTTTAGTATATGCAAATAAAAATGTGTTTAAGAGAAAGAAAGGAATGACAGGATACAGTAGCAGAGTCAAACAAATTCCATTACTTTGTGTACTACTTTTGTATATCATTCTATTTTCTCCTCATAATTATCTTTTACTGATTTTACCTTTGTATAATCTTTAGGATTTGGCTCTTCTTTGCACTCACACTTACCACTTTAGAATCTCATCAACTTTTGCCTAGCCTACCTCAATGGCCTGGATACTAATTAGGAGTGACCCTACTTCCATCCTTTGTACACCATGGCTGAATTAATATTCCTCAAACACAGATCTGTACTTGCCACTGGCCTCCTTAGATTTATTCAAGATCTTGTTGTCTTTAGAATGAAAACAAAACTCCAAAGCCTAATTCAGACTGACGAGGAAAGCTTTCCAGAACACAGCTTCTTTCTAATTTTCTGACTTCATTACATATTACTTTTCTTTCCACACTATTCCAATCAAAGTGACCACTTAATTAGTTCTCATAAAATATTTGAGCTGCTTAGGTAGTGCCATAAGGTACAAGATTCTAGACCAGGAGTCAGAAAGATTAATCTTCCTGAGTTCAAATCTGGCCTCAGACACTTACTAGCTATATGAACCTGAACAAATCACTTGACCCCATTTGTCTCAGTTTCCTCATCTGAAAAATGAGCTGGAGAAGGAAATGGCAAATCATTCCAGTACCTTTGCTAAGAAAATCCCAAATGGGATCACAAAGAATCATACAGAACTGAAAAAAATGACTCAACCATGCAATGTTCAATCAGTGGCCTCTGTTTCTTTGTATACATACTCTACCATACTTTGGAAACATGCTCTCCTTAGCACTTGCCTAGATTTCTTCATTTTAAATGCCATCTCCAACATGAGATCCTTTTTTTAATTCCCAAAGTTATTAGTATTCTCTCCTTGGAATTACTTTGCATTACTATGTATATACTTTATGTATAGCACTAACTATTATCATATCCCATTTTATAAATGAGAAAATATTAATTTTTAACCCCAGTCTGTCAAGGATTTTACATTCTATAGTGTGAAATAACACAAAAATAGATATGCAATGAAATATACATATATATGTGTATGTGGTGTTTGTATATGTATACATAAACACATATATATCCTTCCTTTCTCTCTCCCCCATGGATGCATATATATAATAGACACAAAGCAATGAGGAAGTAGAGAATGGTTATCATCTACTAAGTATCTGAGGCTAGATTTGAACTCAGCTCCTACTTACTCTAAGTTCAGAATTCTCCACCAAGGCACTCCACAAGTCCTCTCTTCAATAATGTGTTTCAACAAGAATTAGAAGAGAAAGGTTATTTGAAACTAGTAGGGCCAGGGCAGAACTCTCCCAGAGGACTTTGATGACAGGACTTGAAAATGCCGGTTTGCCCTATTCTAAAGGGAGAGGAGTGAGCTAGATAGAGAAGATGTGTCCTCATCCTTTTCACAGGATGGTCACTCTTTTCAGGATTGGAATACTGGGCTTAAAATGAGGCTTTTTCTTTTTAAGCTTCTGTCTTTTCTGCCCTTCTGTACTTCCTGTTCTGAGAAAGAATCCCCAGACCCTGAAGTCAGGAGGCTATAAACAGTGTTTTTCTTTTCTTTTCTTTTTTCTTTTTTTTTATTCAGAGCTAATTATTAAGAATTCTGAGACCATAAGAAGCATTAATATTGATTAAGAAACAGGTGTTCTCAGATTCAATTAGCAAAATTACAATTATTCACAGAGGGGCAAGCTGGAAAATTGAGAAAAAATAGGCAGGTGTGCAAATGAACCCTACCTGAAGCTAGAGCAGCAGGACTTAATAAATGCCTTCCCTCCAGCAAACTTTCCATCCTTCTCTTGATGACTGATTAACTCTCTATTTCAAAAGATAGTTACAACAGGTTTCTTTGGCTTTTAGGGGATACTTAAGCCCCAGAGGAAGTTCTCTGAGCCAACATCTAGAGCTCTCACACAATCAGTCTTTGCAATGTGTTGGCAAAGAATGTGTGCAAGGATGGAGAAGGGGGAATTATATGACCATGCTCTAAAAAGTGAGGATGTTTTTGGGGGTTGTGAAAATGCAAGCCAAGGAAATGGCTGCTGTTTTTGCCATAGCTTTATAGGCTTTTCTTCCTAAGGTTAGTATTTTAAAGCTGTCTTTTTTTCTTCAGGTTACTTTGGCTACAAATAGAATATGCTGCCACCAGATGGATGGTGGTCCCTTGGTATTGGCTTTCATGATCCAAACAGCCAGGTGTCTCACTGGGATAATTTAAAAGAGAAAGCAGCATGTTTTCTTGCTTCTAATATTAGCTAGTTTTAAGTTGTGCAAAATGTTTTACCTATATTATTCTTTTGAGTCTTACAATGACCCTATGAGGTAGGCGTTACTATTATCCCCACTTTCTAGATGAATAAACTGAGGTTGGGAGAGATTAAATAACTTGTCCAAGGT
This sequence comes from Sarcophilus harrisii, assembly GCF_902635505.1. Lineage (NCBI taxonomy): Eukaryota > Metazoa > Chordata > Mammalia > Dasyuromorphia > Dasyuridae > Sarcophilus > Sarcophilus harrisii. The sequence continues at coordinate 341,040,786 of NC_045429.1, forward strand.
CACATACCAAGTAAGTGCCTACAGAAGGATTTCAACCCAGTTCTAATAGTTTACATTTCTATAAAGTTTAAGGTTTATGAAGCAACTGCTTCACCATTACTCTATTAGGTAGATAGTATATTATCTCCATTTTACAGATGAGGAAACAGAGATACATAGATAAAACTCACAATTAACCAACATAGTATTTTTGCAGATAATAAATCATACAAGTTTATATACCATATCATATATCATATACATATGATCTCATATTATCAGGACTCCCATCATCAGTATTCTTTGCTTAACATACAAATATAGTTGGGACCATCACCATTCATTCTGACCTACGTTTTGCCACTGGATTCTGATGGTTCTGGAGGAGAGAGTAAACTCTGTCTCACAACTCCATTTCACTTGCAAGTCAAGATATTAACCTCCTGATATCATTGGTACGCCTTCAGAATGAAGGACAAATGATAATAAATGTCAAGACAGCAGTGATGAAGATGAGGTCAGAGGCTTGAATCTTTACCCTCTTTGATGTGTGGAGTTCTCCTTCACCTACATAGAGTTCTTTCCAAAGTGTATTAACAGTGTAGGAGCCTAGTATTTTTTAAATCCAAAGAATTTGGTCAGTTCATGGGGAGACATCTATTTTAAAGCAACAGGAGCTCCTTGGCAGGGGTCAGAGCAACTGCATCCATGGACCTTTTGGGAGATGTTTTCACCATTGTTTTTAGGAGTACTGCTATGCTAATTCTCTTAACTAAACCCAGGATGTTGTTCCACGGACTTCCCAGACAGTGTCCTAGTCCATTGGACTAAGGATCATGCTTCTTTACCCTTTGTTATCAGGTTTCATGTTGATTGACATTTTACCTTAACATGCTAACTGACTTCCTTTTACTACTTAACTTAGTGTGATCCAATTTAGCCCACTTGAAATTGTATAGTTTCTCATTGGCTGATCCAGATGTGAGAAGAAAATTCAGGAAAAAAAAATGTCACTCCTGGGTTATTCCGCTTAAGAACTTCTGGTGACAACCAGTTGCACCTAAATTCCTCTGTCAATTAAAGCCCATCCTCCTCTAACTTTGGCCTGTTTTTCTAGACTTACAGCAATGATTCTCTGTTACACACTTTTCATTCCAATCAAGCTGGCATGCTAATTGATCCTTGTACATTATTTTTCATTATCTATCTTCATGCCTTTGAACTATTTTTTTCTTATAACTGGATTTCACTCTTTTCTCACTCTTGCCTATTACAATTTCCAGCATCTTTCAATGTTAAGCTGAAATGATACTTCTAATATGAGGTCTGCCCTAACTGCCCTATTCACAGTGCCCTACTTTCCAATTTCTTTGTGTTTATTATGTGTGTATATACATATATAATTACACATTTGTGTGTATGTATATATGTCTATATGGTTATACATATGTCTCTCTCTATATATATACATAAATTTACATCTATTTTCATGTTGTTTCACACAATAGAATGTAAAGCCCTTAACAGACTGACATTATTTCAATATTTTTATTTGTACCTGTAGAGCCTAGCATGTTATCTGGAATAGAAACAGTGCATAACAAATATTTGCTGAATTAATTAATGAATGAAATATGCTTAGTTTACATGAATACTTTTACATTTCCAAATACTTACATTTTCTCCTCATTTTATAGATGAATAATTCCTATGTCAATTTCCTAGATTGCTAATTCAGTTGTTCCTTTCTTCCACAGTTTATTCCTATTTTTCATTTAGTAATCCCAAAGAAATATCATTTGTTGTTTGCGGAGAAAGTATCTTTGAAGAGAAAGTTATTATTCACATAGGAGGTGCTGAGTGATTCCCACTGCTTTTGAAACGCCTGGTTACTGTATTCATATGTGCACAGAAAGTATGGGTCAGGTGTAGTTGGATGTATCAGCACATATATTCTGGGGCAGGCATTACCAATGGCTCTTCCCTGTCTTTTGAGGGGACGGGTCAATAATAATTCTTACTATTAGGTGGTCCAGCACATAACTTGGGATCTATGCACACCTGTGCATGCTCTCCAATTCCAAGCCTAACACTATAATTACGAACAGTGGTTCCATGATATAGCATCTTATCTCTGTAGGAAGAATATAAGGTATCGACAAGATCTTAGAATTACTTTTTCCAATTTCCTTGTAGAACTCTGCATAGTGATGTGTACTCAGGAGATACTAAATATATACTCATTGGCTTGACCTGAGAGGTGTTTTTTCTCCTGCCCGGTCAGTATGGAGTTTCCAACAGAGCCCTTCCATATAAACTCTTTAGGTAGGTGAACTCATCTTTGAAATATGGGAAGGACAGAACTGCTTAAAAACAAAACAAAACAGAAAACCATACTAAGCAGTGTTGGGAACAGCTGTCTGAAATGGCTCACCACCATTCATCATACTAACAGCTGGATTCTTTTATCAAACTAGCTCCAAAGTGAATGCTGATTCTCTGTAGAGTAATCCTGATGCTTACAAATTTTATAGAGAATGTTATCTTTGAATCATGGGGGAAGTCAGTGAGGTCAGTGCCTGATTCATTGCAAGTGGCCTGGGATCAGCCTTTTAGCCAAGTTGAGAATAATGCTTTCATTAGGTTCATTGTATAAACTACTGATGCAGAAATCACCAGACTGTTACCTTTGGATTCTTCCTGGAAATGGGGCATGGAAAAAGTGGTGATGATCTTTGCTTGTTGAAATACCACCTATTCTTTAAGGCTCAACTTTAGTGACACCTGCACCATGAAGCCTTTCCTCTATGTTCTCCCTTGTCTTTTTTCTTGTGCTCTCTTTCCTTGATTATGTTTCTCTCCCTCATATAATTATTTTCTGTATTTTAAGGCTATAGCAGTTATTAATATATATTTCATTTCTTCTGTTGAACTACACAAACTCTTTATGTAGAGATGTCTTATTCATCTTTGCAACTTTCTAAGTAGCAAACCCTATATTACATACAGCTTAATATATGGTTGTTAAAGAATGAATCATCAATCACATGTCAATTTTTGCCCACAATAATATGTGCAATCATATCACATTTATATGGTAGCATTTATATAGCACCCAAGGTTTGAAAAATATTTTACAAATGTTATGGCATTTCATCTTTACAACAACTCGGAAATGGTACTATTATTATCCCCATTTTACAGATGAGGAAATTGAATCAGAGAGGTGAAGTGACCTGCCTAGTTACATAGTTAATTACATAGTATCTGATGTCAGATTTGAAGTTTTTCTAATGCCAGATCCAATACTCTATCCACTGTGTGACATCTAGCTGCCTAGTTCTCAGTTTAGTAAAGAAATAAGATAGAAACACATTTTAAAAAATGACATACTTCTGGTGATAAGATGGCAAAGTGAGGAAAGAACCCTCTGAAGTCCTTTCACATACCTCTCCAAACAACTAGAAAACTTCCTCAGAATTGATCTAGAATCAAGGAAGGTCTGGGATGGAAGGGGAGCAACATTCAGGAGCAGCAGGAACAACAGCAGCAGGGGGCCTGCAGCAGATCTTTAAACCTGGGGTCATTCATCAGTAAGCCCCACCCTCCTGCAAGCCAGCAGCCTCTTAAGCAAATGAACAGTCTGTGTAGCACAGCAAGCCTATCTCCAGCAAAAGCCAAGGCAAGATCTTGACCCCAGTGTTGACCAGTAGTCAACAAGGGCTGAGCAACAGAAACACCACCTCTGGGGTCTACTAGCAGAGAAATCCTGTTTTCATAGCAACCCAGTAGCAGGGCCCTATCCCTGGGGCAGACCAGCAATAAGAAGCCTCCTCCTGGACCAGACACCAGAAAGACTCTGGTACCGTAGCAACCCAGCAGCAAGGTCCCATACTTGGAACAAGAAGTAACTAAACCTCACACCCAGGGAAGGGCAACAGGGAGGCTCCATTCCCCAGTAAAAGTCATAAGAAAGCATCTAAGCACTGAAGCCCATTGAAAACTAGCAGTAAGAGCCAGAGACCCAGGACAAAAAGCTTGGGACAGTGCAGGATTAGAACACAACTCTCACATAAAAAGGCCAAGTCACAAAAAAAGGCAGAAAAAAATGAGCAAGAAAACATAAAAAAATTAGCTACTTTAGAAAGTTACTATGGTAATAGGAAGAATCAAGGCATGAACTTAGAGGATCGGAACAATAATAGCTATATGCGATGCCTCAAAGAAAAATATAATTTAGTCCTGGGCCCAAAAAAGAATTCCTCAAAGAGCTTTAAAAGGATTTTTTAAAAAAGCAAATTAGGGAAGCAGAAGAAAAATTGGGAAAAGAAATAAGATAATGCAATAGAATCATGAAAAAAATCAATAGCATGGGAAAAATACACAAAAATTTACTGAGGAAAATTCCTCCCTAAAAAATGAAATTAGCCAAATGGAAAAATACAAAGTTTCACTGAAATAATTCCTTAAAAATCAGAAGTGACTAAGTGGAAACTAATGAGTTTATGAGATATCAAGATATAATAAAACAAAATTTAAAAACTCAACAATACAAGAAAATATAAAATTTATCTTTGGAAAAACAACTGACATAGAAAACAGATCCATGAGAGATAATATAAGAAATACTGGACTACCTGAAAGCCATAATCAAAAAAAGAAAAAAAAATTTCAAGAATTTTCAAAGAAAATTACCCTGATATGTTTGCCAAATTATAAATTGGAGATCAAAAGAATCAATTGATTACTAACTGAAAGAGATCCCAAAATGAAAACTCTTAGAAACATCATAGCCAAATTAGAATTCACAGATCAAAGAGAAAGTATTGCAAGTAGTCAAAAAGAAAGAACTTCAGTTAGGATTACATAGGATTCCAAATTAAAGAACAAGAAGGCTTGAAATATGATACACTGGAAGATAAAAAAAAATTAGGATGATAGAATCACCTACCTAGCAAAATTGAATATAATCTTTCAGGGAAAAATGTGAAATAGAAGCCTTTCAAGCATTTCTAATTAAAAGACCATAGTTGAATAAAAAAATTAAAAAAAATTGACCTCCAAATACAAGACTCAAGTGAAACATAAAAAATTTAAAAAGAAATAAGAGAAAAAATAAGAAATTCAATAAAGTTAAGTTGTTTTTATATCTATATGGCAAGATAAGAATTGTAATTCTTGACAACTTCATTATCATAAGAATAATTAAAAGAAGTATAGATAGACAGAGGATGTAGACATAAGGTGATTGATGTGATGATGACCAAATAAATAAAATAAAGGGGTGAGAAAGAAAATTACACTAAAAGGAGGGGGAAAATTGAATGGTGTGAATTATCCCTTATAAAAGAGATATAAAAGAGCTATTATAATGGAGGAAAAGATGGAAGAGTGATGGGCAAAGCTTAAATTGTACTCTCATAAAAATTAACTCAAATAGGGGAGAAAAAAAGGATAATAGAAGGGAAGAAGGAACTGATAAGAAGGAAGATATATTGGGAAAAACAGTGATCAGAAGCAAAACATGTGTGAGGAAGAAAAGGGTGAGGTATAAGGGGGAATAAACAAGTAAAAAAATATTAGCATGGAGGGAAATGCACAGTTAATTATAACTATAAATGTGAATGGGATGAACTCACCAATAAAACAAAAGTGGACAGTAAAATGGATTAAAAACCAGAATCATAGAATATGCTATTTTCAAGAAACATATCTGAAGAGATAGACACAGGCTTACTAGAAGGGACTGGAGTAGAATCTACTATGCTTCAACTGAAGCAAAGAAAGCAGGGGTAACAATTTACAGAAAAAAATAGATCTAATTAAAAGAGAAAAAGAAGGAAACTATATTTTGCTGAAAGATACCAAAGACAATGAAATCATATCAATACTAAACACAAATGAACCAAATGGTATAGCACTGAAATTTTTGAAGAAGCTGAATGAGATGCAGTAGGAAACAGATAAAACTATACTAGTGGGGACCTCAACTTCATTATTTCAGTACTAGATAAATCTAACAAAAAATAAAGACATTAAGAAGGTGAATAAAATTCTGGAAATATTACATATGATAGATCTCTGGAGAAAATTGAAATGGAATAGAAATGAATATACTTTTTTCTCAGCAGTATATGACACATACAAAAACCTGATCATGTATTAGGACATTAAAAACTTTGCAACCAAATGCAGAAAAGCAGAAATTATAAATGCATCATTTTCAGAGAATAATGCAATAAAATATATATTCAATAATGGACATCATAAAGAGATTAAAAGGTAATTGGAAATTAAATAATCTAATCTTAAAAAAACCTGTGGATCAAAAAATTATAAAAACAGCTGATAATTAAAGAAAGTTACAACAATAAGACAGCATATCAAAATTTATGGAATACAGACAATACAGTATTTAGGAGAAAATTTCTATTTCTAATTGCTTATATCAATAAAAAAGAGAAAAATAAAAGGTCAAGTAATTGGGCACTTAACTAAAAAAAAACTAGAAAAAGAACCCATTAAAATTCCCTATTAAATACCAAATTGGAAATCCTGAAAATCAAAGGCAAGATTAATAAAACTGAAAGTAAGAAAAAACACTGAAGTAATAAATAAAATTAGAAGCTATTTTCATGAAAAAAAAACAAGGACAATAAAATAGATAAGTCATTGGTTAATTTGATTAAAAAAGAAAAGAAACCCTAATTACTAGTATCAAAAAATGAAAGGGGTGAACATTCATCATCAATGGGGAGGAAATTAATACTCCAAATTAACAGAAGAAATAAAATACTTAAATAGCCCAATCTTAGAAAAACAAATTGAACAAGTCATCAATGAACTTTCCTAAAAAAATGTCCTCAGGACCATATAGATTCACAAATCAATTCTACTAAATATTTTAAGAAAACTTAATTTCATTTTGGAAAAATGGATGAAGAAAGAGTCCAACTAAATTTCATTTACAACATAAAGAAAATTATAGACCAATTTCTCCAGTGAAAATTGATGTAAACATTTTGAATAAAATCCTAGCAAAGAGATTATAGTAATATATCACAAGAATCACATACTATGACCACATGGGATTATAACAGGAATGTAGGGCTAGTTCCATATTACAAAAACTATCGGCATAATTGACCATATCAATAACAAAACCAACAGAAATCATAGCATTTTCTCAATAGATACAGGAAAAAACCTTTGGAAAAATGAGGCACCTATTCCCATTAAAAACTTTAGAGAACACAGGAATAAATGGAGCTTATCTTAAAATGATAAGTAATATTCATCTAAAATCATTGATAAGCATTATCTGTAATGGAGATAAGCTAAAAGCCTTCCCAATACAATAAAGGGTAGAGCTAGGATATTCATTATCATCTCTATTATTTAATATCATACTGGAAATGTTAGCTATAGCAATAAGAAAAGAAACAAATTAATGTAATTAGATTAGGCAATGAGGAAACAAAACTATCAACTATTTAAAATGAATTGACTTATATGTTTAGAAAATCCTAGAAAATCAACTAAAAAACCTAATTATTAATAACTTTAGCAAAGTTGAAAGTTACAAAATAAGCCCACATATATCATCACTATTTCTATATATATTATGAACAAAGTCCAGCAGCACAAGATAGTGAAATTCCATTTGAAATAACTTGGGATTCTTAATCCCACTGAAGAATGGAGTCCTAAGAGGGGTATATAAGGTATTCAGGGAGTACTAACGTCTCTGGTATGAGGGCTTGCTGAGCCTTTTCAGGGATGCTCACTGTTGTGTCTACCTCTCACCCAATTCTCACCTGTGACTCCAAGCAGCAGCAGCCGCCATTCCTCAACTGGGTTGAAGATAACAGAATGGCCCCAAACCTGTAGGTGAATTAGAAGGATCTATACCCCAACCATATGAAGAGCTTTCTCAATGTAATGGGCAGGTGAGAGCAATTTTCTCCAACAGCGATGAAGGCAGCTGAAACAGGCACTATGGAGTGCTTAAGGCTTAGTCAAGCATCAAAAATGCCAAGACCATACACTACATCCCTAGTCATTGCCAGGCATCTTGATTTTTGTCCAATACCAGATTTCAACAAGTCAAGAAGAGAGAGTAGGACTTAAGACTTTAATACAACTATCTCAATTCACAAGTAAATCAAAACATCATCTGTTATGTCCTTGGTCCTCTCCAAAAACAAAGGATAAAGTATCTTTTCCAATTTTGTAGCTCCCAAGTCTCCCAAGTCTACGTTTGTGCTTGCTCCAAAATTTGGGATAATTAATTGGGATAATTAATTTGAGATTATTTATTGGGATAATTAAAGAGCTTTTTGAAATGTGTATTCACCAAAATGGCACAATAACAATTATTACAAAATATCTTCCCCAAAGATACCTTTTCCCACAAGCACATACGGAGTTCAAGGGAAACTGAACCCAAGTTTAGAATACAAGTAGAGAGTATATCTGGAAAAGGAGGTAATTCATAGATCCTTATTGGATTTTATCCCTTTTATGAGGTACTCAAGACATTCCCCTTAGACTTGGTGTAGTTTGTTTGTTTGTTTTTTCTGTAAGCAGTGACTCTATGTCCACTCTCTAGTTAGTTTCTAGTAAAGACACTGACATTGGTTTATCCAGGAATGCCACTAATGCACTGAAAAGAAGATGGGAAGTCCAATCTTTTTTGGACCATTTAAACCTTGCAAGCCAAAGGGAGAGGGGGAAAAATCTAGCCTAAGGCCAAAGCTAAGACCATCTCCTCCTTTCAGGTGATTCCTTCTCTGGGATTTTATGGGAACAACACAATTGTTCCAACCTCTTGAATTACCTTCTCAATTTTGTTGATAATTTCTAGATGGTGCCTATTATTGTAGTTGAGTCATTTTTGTTGTGCCCAACTCTTTCTGATTTCATTTGAAATTTTCTTATCAGAGATACTGGAGTGGTTGGCTATTTCTTTCTCCAACTGATTTTACAGATAAGGAAACTGAGGCAAAAAAGGTTAAGCGACTTGACCAGGATCACCCACCCCATAAGTGTTTCAGACCAGATTGGAACTCTAGATGAATCAGGACACTGTGCACTATGGTGTTACCTAGCTGATGGAACCTAGGATGACAAGTTTACTTAGCCTAACTCAATCTTCTTTCTGTATAATATCACTTCATTATCAAGTACTTTAGAAATTTATTCTAAAGTCAGTGATTGACATTGGTTGATTGAGATAAGTATTGAGTGGGATGATTTGATTGGGCAGATCAGTCTACCCTACCTTTTCACATATATATGAGTTAGGAGAGTCAGGAAGATTCCTGGAAAGTACTGTGGGATCGTGGGGATCCTCAACTGGTAGGCAGAAGAGTTTGACCTGGCCACTTCCCACTTTTCCTGCTCTCATTCAAGAATCAATAGGCAAAAATGGATGGCAGCTAGATGGCACAATGGTTAGAAAGTGGGGTCTGGAGTTAGGAAGACCTGAGTTCAAATCCAGCCTCAGACATGTATTATCAGCTGTGTGACTTTGAGCAAGACACTTACCCTAATTTTACCTAAGGTTTCTTAATGGTAAAATGGGAATAATGTTAGCACCTACTCCAAGGTGATTATGAGGATCAAATGAGATAACATTTGTAAAGCACTTAGCACAGTGCCTGGCAAAATCTAAATGTTATATAACTGTGATGATGATGATGATGATGATGATGATGATGATAAAAGAACCATCAAAGGTTTCTGATCAAATGGGGAGATATGACTATATTAACATATTCATCATTTATTGTTGTAGATAAGAAAGGCTATTCTAATAGCTATTTGAAAAATGAGTTGGTGACAGAAGATAATAGAGTCAGGAAAACTTATTAGAGGTCAGTGCAGTGGTAAAGACAGGTGATAATGAAGGATTATCTTAGAGTAGTAGCAGTGGAATGATAGTATCACAGATTTAGAGCCAGAAGGCACTTTTGAGGTCCTCTAGTTTAAAGCCTGGCTCTTCTGTGATACTTGCTTACATGACCTCAGTAAATCACTTGGACTTCATCTGTAAAATGAAGGGATTAATCCAATTCTAAACTCAGCACTGGTTTCAAGTACTAAACAGGATCAGGTTAATTATGGCAGTTCACAAAAATTTGTCTTAGAGAGGTATGGACTTTGCTGAGTAAACCCAAAGCAAGACTGAACAATTAAATTGATTACTTTCTCATTTAAAAGTGGAGAAGGGAATCATCATCCTTTTGGCCATTCCTTTAGGCAAGACAAAAATCTACATAAAGAGATGCTTCTGGAGTCATATAATCTGTTTAAATTCTGCCCCTGATGCTTACTATCTTTGTGATCTTGGGCAAACAGCTAGATGGCTCAGTGGATAGAGCTTTGGACCTGAAGTCAGGAAGGACTGAGTTCAAATCAATCTTCAGAAATTTACTAGCTGTGTGGCCCTGGCAAGTTACTTAACCCATTTGCTTCAATCCAATGGGAGAAGGAAATGACCACCCCATGGACAGTACTGGAAAGCTATAATGCCCAGGGTCATGAAGAGTTGGATATGACTCAACAACAAAAACAAGGTGCCAGGGAAAGAGGCAAAATACAGCCCCTGTCCTAAAGGAGCTCCCAATTAAATGTATGAGCTCACAATTTAATAAAAACAAAACAATCAAATGTGATTTGGATGCTTACTGATTTCAGAGCCTTAAGTGTTCACACTAAAAATGTAATAATTGTCTTTCAATATAATAAGAGATAGCTACAGGTCACCTTTGTTTTTATGTCCTTAGTAATTTTCATGTTATCTCTCCCATTAAAATGTAAGCTTCTTAGGTCTGGCACATAGTAGGCACTTAATAAATGTTTAATGACTAACATCTCTGTGTGGTTAGTGATGATGATTTTATATATATATATATATATATATATATATATATAATACCTTAGAGATTTGATGGCAGTTATAAAATTGATGATATAACTATACATTCCCTAGAAGAAGCACCATAGTTTGGCTGTGAATGCTTTCATAATTTGTTTATTATTAAAGAAATGTATGACTCTGGAAAGGAGGTGGGTCTATCATATAATGAGCAAGAGATAATTGATGAATTGCTTGTATAATCTGATACAATCTATGTACAATCAAGAGCCCTAGGGGATAGCTGGCTTACAGAATGTTGATGGACCACCTCTGATGGATATATGGACAGAGTCCCAAATAAGGAAAAGGGAGAAGGTGCCCACATTGATAGGATCATGGATACATTGACATATAGACAGAAGAGGAAAAATGCTGGAAGCTGCGTGATCATGGCAAACAATAGGAATTTAATTTCAAAATAATTTAGGCATTAAAAACCAACCTTGTTCTATATATAAAATTGAGCATTTCTCCCAAACTCAGTTTAAGAACTATCTCATCTCTGAAATCTTCCTTGATTACTCAGGCCTTCAATAGCCCTCTTTTCTAAAATCCTGTAGTGCCTATCATCTGTACCAGTCAGTTTTACACTTGATTTTCCAGACTAGTCAGCATTACAAGGAATTGTGATTTGTCAGTTCTAGTATTCTTTTGATTGAATAACTAAAGATAATTTAAAGGTTTAAAAAGGTGCCAGAGACTTGGAGAGATTAAGTGATTTGCCTAGGATCACAAAGCAAGAAAGAGAACTAGATTTGAACTTAGATTTTATGGAATCCAAGTCAGCAATCTATCCATTATGCCAGAATTTTTCTCCTATTCAGAATGCCTTAATAATAATGCATGTGTGAGTCATATGTTAGCAATCAATTGTTTTAGTTTTGTAAGGAAAATGATTAGTATATTATTAGAATATTTGACTTATAAAAGCAAAGGTTCATTCTATGGACTATAAATTTTATGCATTACTATGAATTGACAAACGATGAATGTACTAATCTCTATATCATTTTTGCCTGTCTATTTTCAGATAAATTATTAACCAAACAACTTCTATTTCAAAGTTTCTTAGCCTGAAATGGTTATAATATATGTATATGTATATATATACACATATATGTATATGTATATATATCTACACATATATGTATATGTATATATATATATACACACGCACACACACACACACGTGTGTGTATATATGCCGGTATACTAATTATACACTATACATACCCATGAACACATAGATATATTGCATTACTGGTTAGGTTTTGAATTTGTGTTCAATCATTTGCTTCTTTTTTGTTTGATACACTGAGAAATCTAAACTGTCAATGTCATGACTGCTATTTCCATTTCTCCAAAAATGGCTGGATATCTGGCTAACCCCCACTGAGCTTTTAATCTTCTGGCTGGATATTTGTGGCTTTGCAATGCAAAGCTATAACTGGGAATTATTGCACCCGGGGAAGATATCACACGCAAGTAGCAAAAAATGTGTTTAAAATGAATGGGGTGAGAAGGGACATCAGGCTGTGTGGGAGAAGCAGAGGCCATAAGACATACACACAAGGGCACTGCCGAGGAGGATGTGTGTGATAGGGAACGAGTTTACTCATGAGATCCATCTGGAACTCTCCTATTTTAGCTAATTAACAACTCTGGTGTTTTTATGCTGCTGAAAAGCTGCAAATGCTTTCAAAGCTCTAAATTCAGCATCCTGCAGCAAAGTTCTAGTCACCCTATCCTAGTTATATCTCTGTTGATAGACTATAGTCTGTAAATAGGATGGGCCATCTATTGTCTACCATTCTTGTTTTTTGTTTTTTAATTTTTAAATTTAATTTTCACTTTCAATTCCAAATTCTCTCCCTCCTTCCATCCTCTTCACACTCATTAAGAAGCAAGAAATACAATTTTCATTATACATATGAAGTCATGCAAAACATATTTCCACATTGAAAAAATATTCTTCAATATGCACTCAGAGTCCATTAGTGGATAGAATTTTTCATCATGAATTCTTTGTAGCTGTGGTGGATCATTGTATTTATTAGAGTTAAATCTTTCATGGCTGATTGTCTTTACAATATTGCCATTACTATACATTTTATGCTCCTACTTCTGTTCACTTCACTTTGCATCATTTCATATAAATTTTTCCAGATTTTTCTGAAACCATTTCCTTCACCATTTCTTTTAGCACAGTATTCCATCATGTTCATATACCATGAATTATTGAGCCATTGAGGATTATGCTCTTAGCTTCCAATTCTTTGCTATCATAAAAAGAACTGCTATGATTATTGTTTATATATGGATCCTATCCTGTTTTTATCTTGGGGTAGAAACCTTGTAGCAATATGCTGGGGTCAAAGGCACTCACAATTTTACAGCTATTTGGCCATAGTTCAGAATTGTTCTCCAAAATGTTCTCTTTGAGTTTATCAGATGTATTATGTTGATTTACTTCTCTGTGTTGTGCACCTTAATTTTTTCCAATGATCAACCACTCTATTTCTTAGCGAGTACCAAATTTACTATCCTTGCTACCTGACTCATTCATCATTTGATTTGTTAATAAGTTTACTCCAACACACTCAATATTCTAAACTTTTACAGGCTACTTAACTATCATGTGAACATATGGGAAAGACTGGAAAAAGATTTGCATCATTCTTCCTATTGAAATCTGAGTGATTGTGAATTTCTGTTCTTTATTCTTCACTAACATTCTGATGCATAGATCACTGTTAGCAACATTTAGTTTGTTGAACATTTTTGCCTTGATTTTTATAAGAGCTAAATATAAATTACTGGAGCACATACTATGTGCAAAGACATTGTCTCCTACTATCTACCCTATCATAGCTTCAAGTTTCCAGCATAATTTCTCAAAATCTATTTCCAAGGTGTGAAAAACAGACATGATTTGGCCATTTTCAATGTCTTTTCCACCCCTAAATGCATATCAATCAGTGCAATCAAAGGATACCCCAGTAACACTCTCTAAGATAATAAGGCTCAACTGGAATAAAGTTTGCAAAGCTTTTAGCAAGCCTTAAAATGTCATAAAATACTAGCTTATTATTATTTAACAAATAGTGGTGTTAGCCCATAATAATGTTATTACATTTCCATCTATGTTTGTAAGTGTTTTATCAGTGACTGAGCAGTGAAAGGCAGCTTGGCATGGTAGACAGAACACTGGACTTGGAGATAGAAAGACATGGGTCCAAATCATCCTTCAGCCACTTATTGACAACATGAATCTGGACCAATAACTTGAACACTCTATGTCTTGGTTTCATCAACTATAAAATTAAGGATTGGATTTAGCTCAAAGATCCCCTTTACCTCTAAATCTATGATTCTCTGATCTAGTTGAATTATATATACACTAAATCTGGAACCACTTGCTGGTTCAACTTCAACTGGTTCAACTTTGCTGAGTTCAAATCCTACCTCTGATAATGATCTGCTATTTTAGACCTCAAACAAGTTAATTAATCTTCATGCACCTTATATATAAAATGAAGAGGATTGGAATAAAAGATTCCTAATGCCCCTTCCATTTCTAGTAGTATTTTATGCATTACTATGAATTGGATGTCAATTGAACACAAGAAATGCTGGCAAATATCCAGCCATTGCTGACCTTGGGACACAGTGTTATCTCTGTCCAAATCCTTTTGTGTCAGTTGTGAATATGACCTTCAGCAACTTCTAATAAACCCCTTTGCCCCAGAAAAATACACTTGTAGACTAAGAGGGAGATCCAACCAGGTATCAGCTTTCCCAGAGATGTTCTGCTTTAGCACACAGAAGCTCACTTGCCTTATCTTGCTTTGCCTCTTGACATCAGTTCCAGAATATGGAAGGCTAGTTTAAAAACACTATCTTAGAACCCTGGATTAATTGTGCTTTGATAAGTTGCTTATACAACTTAAATAATGCAGGCATACTCGTAACTCTAAGGGTAAGGGAAAGGGCTGGTGTCTCCATCAGTTGTTAGTAATCAGTTCTTATCTGCTTGTTATATTTCAGTGTAAGCATTTATGCTTTGGAAATGGATAGATGCTACAGAAAAGAACTGAATTTATAATTTTGTTGATTGTTGAGACTTAAGAAAGCATGGAGAAAATGTTAAGAATGCAGATCAAATTTTAAAAGTGCCATACAGAGAGCCAATTGTTTAAAAATTACCAATACATCCCTGGTTATTGGAAACAATTGGTGCCTTCCTGATTGTGGCAAATCTATGATCTTATCCTTTTTACTGAAATTTATGTTTGTCCTTTCCACGTTCATTTTCCTAGATATTAGTCTAGTCTCCTGAATTAGTCTAGTTGTTCCTCTGACTATCTCAAGGTAATTTTTCTTTTCTTTTTTTCCAAGGGTTATTTCATTCTCTGCCCCCCCCCCCAATGGTATTTTATTTTTCCAAATACATTTAAAGATAGTTTTCAACATTTATTTTTGTAAAACTGAATTTCAATTTTTTCTCCTCTCCTCCCTTACCTTCTCTTTTTGCAAGACAGCAAGCAATATGATATAGGTTATATATGTGCAATCCTATTAAACATATTTCCATATTTGTCATGTTATGCCAGAAAAATCAGAAAAACTCAAGAAAAAGCAAGCAAACAAACACAAAGGTGAAAATACTATGCTTCCATCCTAAATAAAGTCTCCATAGTTTGTTCTCTGAATGTGAATGGCATTTTCTATCTCAGGATAATTTTTCCATTCACATTCCCATCTATTCTCACTGGTTAAATCCCTACATTTTGGAAGGACTAATCTTTTTGCAATAGCCTGTCTCTATCCTAATCACATTCCTGTCTCTTATCTCTCATCCTCTTCTCCTGCTTTTTCTAGGCAAAGATCAGCTCTATATTTGCAGATCCATTCCTTCCTGCCTATAACATCAAAGGTGGGAATCCAGATAGATCCTGTCCCCTCCTAAAGAATGCTTTTCTTTCTCCCACAACACCAAATGAGCCTTTTGAGAGGAAATAATGCAGGGATATTCATATCATACTTGGAGGATGGGCGAACACTGCGCATAATCTAAGAAGATCCAGAGGGCACCTCTCACATGAGCATTAACTTCCTCCTTCTTCAATCATAATTACAAGATCTTACCTCCTAGGGTTCATATCCCTTCCAGGGCCCATGTGGAGATCTAGTTGTTTCATTGTCCTTTGGTCCTTATGTGTTCTTATCCTCATGTTTATTCTTCATCAATAGTGTAAAGTTAAGCACTTTCCTTTGTGCAAGGTAAATGGCAATCATAGTAAAGGTCTATTACTTTTAGTATAATTGGCCAGCTTCTTTAATGGAAGTTCTCCCCAAAAAGCAGCTGCAACAGATTGTGAAATCCCCTCTGTGACCATGACAAAGAACTTGAAAATGACTGACCTAATTCCCCACTAGAGAAGTCATCAAATGACATGAACAAATAGCTTGAAAAAGAAAAACTGCAAGCTATTAACTACCATATGAAAGTGTTCCAAATCATTAATAATAAGAAACATGTAAGTAGAAACAACCTTGAGGTTTCACTTTGAACAACTGGCAATTGGCAACAATGACAAAAGGGCAGCTAGGTGGTACAATGGATAGAGCACCAGGTCTGGAATTAGGAAGACTCATCTTTTTGAATTCAAAAGGATCTGGCCTCAGACAATTAATAGTTGTATGATTCTGTGCAAGTCATTTACCTTGGTTTGCCCTAATTCCCTCACTTGTAAAATGAACTGTATTGGAGAAGGAAGCAAGAAACCATTACAGTATCTTTGCCAAGAAAACCCTAAATAAAATCATGAAAAATCAAACATGACTGAGAATACTGAACACCCAACGAAAATATGATAAAATATGGGATAAATCAATGTCAGAGAGGTTGTGGAGATACAAAGACTTTAAGGCATTATTAGTAGAATTATGAATAGTCACAACCATTCCAGAAAACAAATAAGAGAAAGTCATTTAAAAATGTCCATATATTTGAACCCACACTTTACGCTACAAGGTTTTTCCTCAAGAAGGTCATTTGAATAAAATGTTTCTATATGTACCCCCCAAAATAGTGGTATTTTTTGGTGGCAAAGAACTGGAAAAAAGCAAGTGCCTATTAATTGGTACATGACTAAATAAGATGTGGTACATGAATATAACTGAATACTATTATACACTAATCATGAGCAAAGTGAATACAAAAAAGCATTGGAAAGACTTACATGAACTAATGCAAAGTGAAATAAATAATCAGAAAAACAACATACCCAATGACTACAAAAATCTAAATTACAAGAGCAACTACCACAAAACTACTCAAAGAAAATGTTATGAAATTATAAAGAACCAAGATAGCCTTTCTTTCCTTCCCTCTGTACCTTCCTCCCCCACCCCCGTGTCTGTCTGTCTGTCTGTCTGTCTCTCTCTCCCTTCACTTTCTTTTCTTCCTCCTCCTCTTCCTTCTTCTCCTCTCCCTCCTCCTTCTTCCTTCTTCTTTTCTTTTTCCTCTTCCTTTCAATTTCTTTGTTATAAGGGGTAAATCTCTTGGATAGTGGAGGAAGAAGTACATGGGCATTTTAGGTGATATAAAAACAAAAGATATGAAAAAATAATTTAAAAATGAAAATGACTGTTCTAGGTTAGAGATTCACCCATCTTCATATGAGAGAAACTAATCGGCTCATAAAAGGATGGAAGTTCATGGCTACTACAACATTAAGAGAGATCACCAAATGAACTGAGAAGAGGCAGACCAAATCTTCAGTCGAGTATTATGAAATTGTCACCTATCCAGAACAATGAGTTCCTTAATTTTATCAATTTACCTGATAGTCCCAAAGAAAGAGAGGATGCTTTGTTAATGTGCAAACACAATCAAATAGTGTCTAATCACCCCATGGAGTTGCAGCAGTGGAAGATAAGTGACAACATATGCTTACAGGAATAACTACATTGCAGGAATTCAATTCACTTATACAGGAAGCTAAATTGAATTAATGAAATAAAACAGTGGGCAAATTTAGTAGATATATATAATACTGTCACCAAATCTTGTTAATTATGGTCAAATCAAAAGCAAATTGATTGATGGTTATTAATTATGTATGTTCATATATGAACAAGAAGTTGAGACAGATGCAGTAGCATTGATAGAACAAAAGGAAAAGTATGTTTTACACAGATCAATTGATTAATGAATATGGATTTATTTAACATCTAATATGTGGCAAGATCTGTTCTTATTTCTGAAAATACAAGGACAAAACCAAAACAGAACTTGTCCTCCAGGTACTTAAATTCTTTTTTGGGAGAAGCAACATGTGATATTTAATTTTATACAAAATACATATAAAATTCAATGAGATAATATTTGTAAAGAACTTAACACAGTGTTTTTGACATAGTAAATATTTAGTAAATGCTTGTTTCCCACTTTCATATGTGGTTATTTCTACAGTAAATAGGAATTTGCACCTGGAGGTAGGATTCATGTATAAGGTGACATTGAGCTAAGCTTTGAGGGAAACTAGGTTTTAAATTTTTTTTCCCTGAGGCAATTGGGGGTAAGTGACTTGCCCAGGATCACACAGCTGGGAAATGTTAAGTGTCTGAGATCAAATTTGAACTGAGGTCCTCCTGACTTCAGGGCTGGCACAGTAGATAACTGTGGCACCTAGCTGCCCCAGAAACTATTTTGAGAAATGCAGATGAGGTTATAATACAGTTGAAATATGTACTGAGATGGGATGGCAAAGAAAGCCAGATGAGTTTCTATAAATCATGAATCAATGATTTCATGTACACAGAATATCAACAAAAGGGCAAAAAGTAAGTCAGAACCAAAGTTAAGAGACAGTGGAAATTGAACTTTAATTAAAAGTTAGGTGGATAGTTTTTGAAACAAATTACAGCTTTGAAGAGGAGACATTATCCTTCCCATGCTTTTTGATGTTGAGAAAATGTGCAAAGACCAGATTATTCTTATAGGTCTTGAAGTAGTTTATGAAGAAGGTGCTATGGTAATCTCAAAAGGTAATATGCTCAATCTGCTTGAAGAGAGGGCTAGCTTCAAGGAGGAAAAGACAATATATATAGTCTTCCCTGTTCAGAACTCATTGGTAGTGCTATGTTCAGTTCTGGGATACCACAATTTGGCATGGACACTCACTAAGAAGTAACAAATTATTTAAAGGAGAATTGATCAAGATAATAAAGGGCCTTGATATTTTGGTACATGGGAATCAGTTGAAGGAAGTAGGATGTACAGACTGGAGAAGAGAAGACTTGGAGAGAACATAAAACTTATCTTTAAATATTTGAGAGACTGTCATATGGAAGAGAAATTAGATGTATTCCATTTAGCCTCAGAAAGCAAAACCAAGAACAATGGGCAGAAGGAATAGAATTCTGAAATAATTTCCAGGATTGTTGGATCAAATCAGAATTCCATCAAAAGTGTATCATTGTACCCTATAATTCTATTGCTTAAATCCTCTTTTTAAAAAATCCTTTTCAACTTGCTGGCTATGAGTTGATTTGATTTGTATTTCTCTTAATAGTAATAATTTGGTCCATTATTTCACATGACTATTAATAGTTTAGAATTCTCTTGGTAATTTTAATATTTTGAGAACTAGTACTATATAAGTTTTGAGAAATCATTATTATTGTAATTATCAATCATTTTTATGATGATAATGATATGCTTTTGGCCACATATATTAGAGAATGGCTTTTGGTTTTATATATTTTTGTTAGTTGACTGTATATCTTGATTTTGGGACTCTTATCAGAGATATTTAATTTGAAGATTCCCCCCGAATCAGCATTAATTTTGTCCATGCAAAAGCTTTTCAATTTCATATAATGGAAATTATATATCATATTTTTTGTAATCATCTCCATCCCATACTTACTTAGGCAATTACCTCTTAGCCAGCCAGTAAGGGCTTTTTTTTAGTTTTGTCTTTTTATCACTAGTGCCCTGAAAATGGTGGACACTTAATAAATACTTATGGGATTGGATATTAAGCTGTACTTTACTCAAGTGAGTTTGAAGAGGTAAGCTCAGTGCTATCATATTTTTCTCCTGAAATTTAAGTAAAGAAAAGGTCTGATCAGGTGCATCACTTGTTCAGTCATCTGAAATGGTGGTTTTTGAATTGGAAGTGGGATTGTTGGTATTCTATAGAAAGGATTTTGGGTGTTTCCTTATCTCTGCAAAAAATACATCTTTCCTTTGGGTGAGTGATAGTCCACTGTTTAAAAAAATGGAGAGATGAAAAGAAAGATACCACGTTAATGAAACATCATGGCTGTGATTTCGGGTCGACTGTGAAGCCGGGGACTCCAAAGTTATGAGTCCCTCTACAACCATTACCTGGTCACATTGCACAGATATATTAAGGCTGAAAAGTCACTTCTGGGCAAAGGAAGAAAAAATTCTACGTGTGTGAAACAAGGCTGATTTATGGGTTAAGGCCGCAGCCATAACTCTTGACAATCTTGAACTCTAGATAGATTTGCCACATTCTCTCGTTTAGGGCTATGTCACATAAGCTAACTTGGAGACTTTGGTCCTCTTACAATCACTGACCTGACAAGAAAGCTAAGACAAAGAGTGTAAGTGACTGGGGAATTGAATTACAGACATTGGGGCTGATTCTTAAACTTTAGAACCTGGCGATAAACTTGTCTCTCATACATTGGTCAAAAGAAACACTGAGCAGATGCTGATTGGTAAATTAGTATACAGTCCCACATGGTATTTGTGGAGTAAAGAAAATTTCTTTCTCCCTTGTGCCTTTAGACAGATGTTCTGCATTATTTGTGCTCTCTTTCTTTAGTATCTCATTTTTGACCTTTCTTTGTCAACTGCTCAATGAGTGCAAGGTTATCATTTATCTACCTGCTGTGTTCCCATCTGCCTGTAAATGCCTGAGCTTGCTTGGATCCTGGGCATCTGTATAACCTGATGGGGGAAGGGCTCTTCAGAGTCATTTTAGTTTGCATAAAACCAGTAGCCAAATGACCCACCTCTGCAAAGTCACCAGATGCTTGGTGATAGCTTTGGAAAGGTTTATCTAGAGAAATCACTGAGTGTGTGGCAAGTTAAATCATTTCTCTTTGTGCCAGTGCTTTTATTGTTCCTGTCAGAGACAGGAGAAATTCATCAAGAAATTCTTGTGTATCACAAGAAATAGGTAAGGTGCTTTTTTGGTCTGAAATAAAGCCCAATTGTCAGCACTTTCACATGACTCCAAAACATTGGATTAAGATAAACAAGGATGATGAAGCAGAGTTTCTCTGGTCAAGGGAAAGAATCTAGTAACACTGGTGCTCTCACTGATAAGGATGTGAAGAGATTGGCTATAGCTTTCATTAGAGAGTACATCATATCTTATTTCTGTGGCTCTCCTTATTCCTGTTCTTGATACTTACATCCAGATAAATGAGCATTCCTTCATATCAGGTATGATCATCTCATTGGAATTGGCAATAGATTTTACAAAACTTTCTGCCTTTCTCTGGCCTAAGCCTCACCAGTCAAATCCAGGCCTTTTGGTGAAATTCCAATTAATTTTTTCCTGGGACAATTACTCTGAACAATTTTACCATTGCAGTAGTTCATCCATCCATCTGTTCATGCATCCATTCATTCAACCAACTTTTATTAAATGCCTACTGTTTGTCAGGCACTGTGCCAAGCATTGGGGATCCCCCCCTCCCAAAATAGTCTCATTTCTCACGGAGCTGATGTCTATTTGTTGATGGGGAGAGGAAAAATATATAGAGTCAGATAAATACAACACACATACAAAATAAATATGGAATTCTTTTGGGGGAATGGAAAAATAAAGCAAATATATACTAGGTAACATGAGCTAAGTCTTGAAGGAAAATTAGGGCAATTAAATGTCATTTTACTTTCTGTCTCTCAAACCTGAGTGAACAAAAAACTTCTAGAAACTATTCTATAACAAATTGGCCATTTTATTCCCAATGGAAGGACCCTAATTGATCTCCAAATCTCCAGATATTCTCTACATAAAAGTACAAATTCCAAAGGGAATTTAGCCTGAATCAAGCAGAGGATTCCTGAAATTTAGGTAAGTGAAGGATAGAATCTGCATGGGTATACTTGTCTGAGATGTATATTTCAGATATATTCAGAAGTACAAACTCTTAAAGAAGGTAAGCAGTAGGATACATTGGAAAGAATATTGGATGTAGAGCCAGAAGATAATTTTTAAAATCTTCTAATATTTATTCCCTTTGTGACTTTGGGAAAGTCATTTAAGACTCTTGTTTCTTATTCTGTAAAAAGAGGGAATTATTTTTTAAAAGAGAGGATACTGTAAGATACTTTCCAGCTCTCTAAAGCATATGGTTCCAGCAGCCAAATTTTTTGTTTGTTTATTTGTTTGTTAAACAAATGCTTTGAGTTAGCACTGATGGTCCTTAAAGAGCCCTGAGGGCAGTAACATTCTCTTCTTCCATTTTCCTTACCCAAGATCACCAGATTGCATCCTGTCTAGACACTAGAGTCATCATTCAGGGGACAAACCCTTGTTGAGAATGGGATCACTATTTCTACTACTAGAGGTGTGCTGCTACAGTCTTAATGCAAGTTAAATTTTTAATGTGGGAATTTAGAATACTATAAATCAAGATTTGATTTATTGCTAATTGTCTAGATTTGAGAAAGTAATATATACATTGTTAATAATTTAAACTTAAAAGTGTGTTTTGCATACATCTCCTCCCTATACTACACCCCCTACAAAAGCAGGCTGTTAATCATTTATCATCACATCTCTGCCATCTTCACCATCAAGTGTTAAGTGATTACCATGGATTTATAGGGAAGAATGAGTTCCAAGAATAATATTCTCCCCTTGTTCTTTTTTTACAAAATGTCATCCAGGGGAGTATCTCCTTTGTGGAGATGAAATTTGGAATCTGCTTCTGCAGGTACTATAGCCCTTCTCTGAAGTCATTCATTGCTTTTAAGGCAAAGAAAGGGAGTCCTTCACATGGAAGTCCTTAGCACTGTCAAATGGCTTACTACCAGAAACTGGAAGTAAAGTAGGTTTCCATCAGCTGGAGCATGGCTGAACAACTTGTGGCTTATGAGAGAAATGAAATGCTACTGAATCATAAAGTATGAACCATAAGGTATGATGGTTATGAAAAATTCAGAGGAATTGAAGACTTATGTGAACTGATATAGAGCAAAGGAAGAAGAAGCAAGACAATGACTGCATGATTCAATAATGTAAGGAAAAACAAAATTGAAACTACCACCTATTCAATGCAGAGAAAAATTCTGACTTCAGACAATTGTCAGCAAAGAATATCTAACTCCTTTATGAAAAGAGTGGTAGCTGATTATGGGTGCAAATAAGGCATACATTGTAAGATGTGACCAATCAATTTCTTTCACTTTACTATACTTTGTTACAAAAAGGTAAAATTTTCTTTCTTCTTTCTCTTCCCCCTGCAGAATGCATATCTACTTCTTGTCCCCCATATCCCAAATCACTTGTCACTAGTGCTTCTGGGAAGGGCAAGTTCTGTACTTGGGCCAGTGACTTATGCGTAAGAGTCTCAACTCAAATATTTTTCCTTTAGGAAAGGACAGAATGAGTCACACAGGAAGAATAGACCTGGATGGGTTGAGAACTGCATCAAAAACTCCACTGATTAATATTTTGCCTCCAAACTTTTCTATTTGCATCAAAGGTACCATCATCTTTCCAGTCATCCAAATTCAGAGTTGTGACTCCTCATTTTAACTCATTTTTGTGATGCTTCACTTTTGTCACAGATTGGAATTCTGAGATTATAGTTTAGAGGAACAGGTTTCCCTCTCAGCTCTGACAGAGATTTAGGCCATTATTATTTTTGAGTCAGGAAGTGGACTTGCATCATATCTGGGAGGTTTGAATAAAAAGACATTGTCTTTTCAAAAGAGAAGATTGAAAGGAAGGACCTGAGGCATGCTTAGCAGTAACATGTGACTCAAGCCCACCTTTTGATTCAAAGACTGTGACAATCCAACTTTGTTTCAGTGCTCTTACAATGGGAAGGAGAAAGCCATATCCAAGAGAGAGTTAGGAGCAAAGAGTTAATAGTGAGGAGTGGTAGGGATAATTCCTTTCATCCATCTTCCTTCCATCTGATTAACACCTCATTCCTAACACTTAAAAAGTTAGTGTCATGAAAGAAATTCCTAAATGAATAAGAATGTTTTAGAACTCCTCAGCTCCAATTCTTTAGCAATCCAGAAAAATGAGAAAGTGAAGGTGCTGAAGAGAAAATCTGAAAAGTTAGAAGGTGGACTGAAGCTGTGACAGATGACCGACCTATGCTCACTATTTATGTGAATGGAATCCCATTAAAAGGATTGGTAGACATGGGTGCAGATCGTACTGTCATTAGAGAGTGCTTTCTGGCCCTAAGAGAAGTGTGAATTCGGTGTTTCTTTCTAAACCCTGAACTCTCTCAAATGTGTGAACTCCATTGAGTACTTAGATACTTATGAGCTCTCTAAAGGTGTGAACACAAGCATTGTTTCTATCAGTTCTACTTAGTACCTTGTTTCAAGTTCTGGGCCAAAATATCTCTTTCTAAGATCAAATCAACTCCAATGGCTTAACAGTTTGTAAAGATTCCAACAAGAAAGAGCTTCTTTCTCTATCTCACTGTTCTTTATTTTTCTTACTCTTTAGTTGTAACTTGAAGTCTCTGTGATCCCATTGAGGGTTTTCTTGACAAATATACTGGAGTGGTTAGTCATTTACCTCTCTAGATCATTTTAGGCAAACAGTGTGAAGTGACTTGTCCAGAGTCACCCACCTAGTAAGTGTCTGAGGCCAGATTTGAATTCAGGGAGACAAGTCCTTCTGACTCCAGGCCATACCTAGCTACCTTATTCTCCATTATCTGGCTAATGAAGCCTCCTTTGCTCCAAAACAGACACATGTAAGATGAGAATGGATGATTGTTTGACAACTTTATCCATACATGTTATTATTTTGTTGTTTTATTTTGAGTTTTCATTTTAATGGGTCTAGAATTTCATTGTGTGAGGAGCATCTAGAGTTCTTGGCTTTTTTTCCACCTCTAACCTTTGAATGGAACAATCAGTCCTGGTATTTTTTGGACTTCCTAGAATCAAAACTCTCCTTCCGATTTACCTAGATTCCTAGCTATAACCTTTATACAACATGGCTTTTCCTGCAATTACTACCATAAATCAAGACATCTTTAGTGGTTAATAGTTACAATCATGCAAGGGCATGGAATAAACTAAATATTATATGGAGCAGCAGAAAGAGCACTAGATAGGAGTCAAGATCATTTGAGTTAAATTTCCAACTGTGTGATTTAGACTCTTCATGACCTTGGATTAATTCAATCAGAATTTATTAGAACCTTTTATGTACAAAGCACAAGAGGAAAAAACAAAACAAAACAGTCCACACTCTCAATGTTTATATTTTATTTAACCCTGTTTCTTCATCTTTAAAATGAATATATGATCTTTGTGATTGCTTCCAGCTCTAAATCTATGAACTTTAATACCTAATAGTTAGACAAAGATAAGAAGGTCAAGTCATAGCTTCAGTCTTCCTACCTTCATCTTCTAAATTTCTTTGTGAAACTTGGTGCTGGTGAGTTTTCTTGCCTTCTTAACCATCTGTGTGTGTGTGTGTGTGTGTGTGTGTTTGCTGTATGAGTGGACAGCATGCTAATTTTAGGAGAGTGCCCTTTCCTCAAGGGATGAAAGTCATCTACTCTCTGCTAACTCCTTCAAGTCCTTTCACTTCTGTGTTGTGACTTAGATGGACATAGAAAATACTTTGTTGTGAACAAAAGATATCTGGCCTCTTATGGATGACTCCTTTGAGAGCAGATGAGAAAACACATACATGGTCATTTCTGTCCTAGTGAGGTCCAGTAAATATTGACTGACTGACAACAAAATGAATAAAAGTGCCATACATCCATCTTTCCAATGTCACTAAATTGACTGTCTTAGATGACTTATTCTCTCTGGTTGACAATTTACCAAGCTTCTCTATGAGAAGGGAGATCAGGTCTGATTCATCCTAGACAATTGCTCCTCTATTCTTGTAATGGAATAAATGTGAATTTGAGTTTTAGCTTTAGGGGAAAACAAACAGGTCCTTCAGCCCTACCTTTAGAACAGATAAATTTTGTATGAGATATAGAACACTCTTGGAGGGAAGATGCAATTAAGAAAAAAAGTTATTGAAAGCCATATTTCTCAGAAATAAAATTTAAAACATAGTACTTGAAGAACCATCATGGATGTTTAGATTATAGCAGTTCATCAGGGTGTTTTTTACTGGATGATTTAAGGTTTACATTATAACTTTAAGACATATACAATAAGATAAAAAGCAAGCATTTGAAACATGAGGACCAATATTTTACAAATAGTCTCTTATCTGGTGATAACAAAATCTTTTGATAACAGTGTGTTGTGTTGGAGATTTCTCATAGTTGTGCTCTGACCTAAAATATGGAAACTGCCTTATGTTGTTGTCATTACTTATTCTGGTGCTGAATGAATAGGAACAGTAGCACATGCTCATATTAATGTCTATTCCAACTTTCAGTTCTAGCCAGGTCCCACCTCCTTGCTGTCCATAAAGAATTTTCTCCAACCATTCAGGAGAGATTTTCTCATCAATAAATAGGAACTTGGATTAATAATAACTACTTGTACCAATAATCATGGGCAATTAGATGACTCAGTGGATAGAGCTGGGCTTGAAGTCTGGAAGGCCTGAGTTGAAAATCTGACTTCAGGCACTTACTAGCTGTGGGGGTGAAAACTCATTTTCCCTTGTTCCCCTTAGTTTTCTCATCTGAAAGATGAGCTGGCGGAGAAAATGACAAACCATTTCAGTATCTTTGCCAAAAAAAGCACTATGGACAGCATTGATGAGCTATGGTCCATGGGGTCATGAAGAGTTGGACACAACTGAATCACTAAACAATATTTTTATATTTTAATAATTTAATAAATACATATCATTTAATAATAAATACCATTAGAAACTTCGTTATACTATTGAAATCACAAGTTCGTTTCTTATTCCTTAGTACGACTTACCACACAAATTTATAAAAGCCTGAATTTGCAGTTAGATAAAAGTTCGAATTCTGTGTCAGAGAGCTGTGTGATGCTGGACAAGTTCTTTAACCTCTTTAAGTTTCCTCATTTGTAAAATGTGTTTAATAATAGCATTTACAGAGTTATGAGGATATAGTGAAATAATACATGTAGAATACCTTGCAAACTTTAAATTGCTATATAAGTTGTTGTTCAGTTTCAGTCATGTCCAAACCTGTATTTGGAGTTTTCTTGACAAAAGTACTGGAGTGGTTTGCCATTTCCTTCTTTAGTTGATGTAGTGCATCTGTTTGTCAGGCAATCAGAAGTTAAGTGATTTTCCCAGGATCACACAGCAGGAAAGTATCCAATGCTAGATTTGAATTCAGATCTTCCTGACTTCAGGCCAGTGCTCTCTTCCTTGAGTCATCAGTTGCCCATATTAAGTGTTTTTATATAATCTCTTTCTCTGTCTCTCTGTTTCTCTGTCTCTTTGTCTCTGTCTCTCTCCAGTCTATGTTCTTTTCTAATTACATCATATATGTCACTGATATCTTTTCTATTACTTTTCGTATGCATTTTGTCACTAGTAATAGGCTACAGTACGTTTACATTGACTATATATGTCTCCTTTGGATAACCTTAATTTCTGATTCTTTGGAGATTTATCTTCTTAGGCAAGAAAAAAAGAAAGTTGATTAAGAATGTTTTTTTGTTTAAGCTATGACCTGAACTTGAATGGACAGGTCATTTGCTTATTTCACTAATACAAAGTGTTCTCAAAAGTTTAAGGGTATTTAGAGAAATATCTGTGATTTCATCATAGTGGAAATGTGGGATATGGGATGGGGAATGGGGCACTCCCTCCCCTAAGGCAGGAGGCAACCTATAAATTAGTGGATGAGTCCAGACCTAGAGGGATGATGGAGGCACTAAGAGATTGAGTGAGTTGCTCAGATATACAGGAATATTGAAACTGAATATGATCATGTGATATAAGGGAAAGAATGTTGTATTTAGAGTGAGAGAAGCTGAGTTAAAATTATAACTAGAATTGTGATCTTGGGCAAATCACAACCTCTCTGTACCTCAAGTTTCTTTAGATGAGAAAATTTAACTAGATAAGTTCTAAGGTTCTTCCTTGTTAGAATCGATGCTTGTATATACCCAGATCATAAGATCATGGAGTTGAGATCCAGAAGAATCTTCAGGGCAATCTTGTGCAGTGGTATAAAACTCAAATGGGGGAGAGAGGGCTTTATCTTTATATATGCTCAATATATGTAGCTAGATGATTAGAGTGCCTTGAATCTGGAAGACCTGAATTCAAATCTGGCCTTAGACACTTAGCTGTGTGGACCTGGGTAAGTCACTCAATGCCTCAGTTTCCTCATCCATAAAATGAACTGAAGGAAGTAATGGCAAATCACTTCAGTATCTTTGCCAAGAGGATACTACATGGGGTCATGACTGAAATAGACTGGACAACAGATCTATACATAAGGATTGTTGTAGGTTGCCTTTTGACTTAGTCAAAATGTTATTTTTATTTATTTTGTTAAATATTTCACAATTACATTTTAATTTGGTTTGACCACATTAGGGAATATTATGGACCATATACAGCCAGCAGCCCCATGTTTGACACCTTTGATCTAGTCCAATGCCCTGTTTTTACAGATGTGGAAGCAAAGATCCATAAAAGCCAGTTAGCCTGCCCAAGGTCATCTAGGCAGTAAGCAATAAATGTGGGATTCAAGGCTGTGTCTTCTGACTCTAAATGCATTTCTCTTTCCCCTACACTATGGTCCAAGCCCAACATTTAGCTATTTTACTTTTTTGCTATAATAAGTAGGTTCATTATTATATACCTTTTAGACAGACAATACTAATGAACTATTACCAGAAGCAGAAGAGAAGAGAAAGGCAAGGTAGATCACTTTTGGGAAACAGTACAAGACTTTTAATGACTTGAAGCTCCTCTTTGAAATAAAATTCAGTCTTTTTAAGACCAATATTCTTCTGCTGATTTTGCATGGCTAGGAATTATAAAATGCCACGGATTCCTATTTCCTGGTTTTAAGAAAATGTCCTCAGGGAGAAAAAGATGAATAATTCCTTCTCTTAAATGTTTTGTTCATGATTTTTAAAACCTAATCTATTCTTAAAACTTAATCAAAATTCTGGAATTTTATGAAAGAAAAAAACCCCAGGAAAACAGTTGATCAATAGATGAATAAGAATTTGTTATTCTACCAGTAGGCACTAAGTACTATGTAAAACACAAATAAACAAAGTCATTTTGGTAGGGTTTGGGGATGGGGAACCAAACACCTCTCTACCTCCTTTCCTTCTTCCTCCATGTGTGGTGTGTGTATATGTGTGTGTGTGTTTATGTGTGTGTGTGTGTGTGTGTGTGTGTTTCTGTGTGCTATAATACTTATGTCTTCAAATTTCTAAAACTGAATATGACTTCAGATTTTTTTCTCTTACATTGCCTCACTGTTCCTGGCCCAAATTGTGTTGACTGGTTAATCTAGTGGCTTGTAAAACAAAGACCTGAACCCCTTTCTTTTATGAATTGATGCTCCTCTATTTGTGCCTGCTTCTTTTTCCTTTCTTAATGTCCACGTTAAATAAGTAGCCTACACTTAACAATTTTATAGCACTTTAAAGTTGGCAAAGACTGTTACATATGTTATCTCATTTAAGCCTCACAATAATCCTATGGGATGGCTGGGTACTGTGATAAATCCCATTTTACAGATTGAGAAAAACAAGTTCAGAGAAATTATGTCACTTCTCTAAGGTTACATATTAGGTTAGTGTCTAAAAGAGGATTAGAATTCAGGTATTCCTTATTTCAAATCTGGACACTAAATCAAAAGTGATTTAACACAAGACCAGTTCCTATCCTAAGACTATAAGACATATATGCCTTCCGGCCATTAAGGAGTTTACAATCTATTGGAGGAACGTTGTGTACACATTTAAATGAATAGAAAATATTACAAGAGAAGTGATTTCATGGGAGAGAAAGGCACAAGTATTAATAGGAAGCTAAGTTTGCTAATAATAGGAACTTCCAAGGGTATAATGGAAGGGCAGTGAAGAGAGAGAGAGAGAGAGAGAGAGAGAGAGAGAGAGAGAGAGAGAGAGAGAGAGGGTGGGTGGGGCTGACAGAGATAAATATAATGCAATAGGAAGTGCTGGTCAGGGAACAGACCTGTGGCTTAGATAGCCTCTAACTCAGAATTCTCTATGAGTCTTCTCTCTCTCTCTCTCTCTCTCTCTCTCTCTTGTCTTCATTGCTTTTCCCTCTTTTCTGAATTTTTGCAACACTTTTTTCCAAATAGCATTCATTTTAGCACCCAATTTGTATGATTACTAAGATGTTTAGTTTTTTTCCAAATTCTATGAACTGACATGGTTATGCATGTCTTCTCTCACTGTTGATGGGTAAACTCTCAAGGTTTTAGTGTCTGTGTCTTATAGTCTTAGGATAAGAACTGGACTTGTGATTACATTGGGAAAGGGAATTAGATCATTAAGAGGTTAAAAGTAACTGGTTCATCACTAACAAAATCCAACAGCAAGAGATCCAAAGAAAAATTCCATTTAAAATAATTGTCAATAGCATAAAATATTTGTGAATCTATCTGCCAAAGGAAAGTTAGGAACTCTATGAGCAAACCTACAAAACACTTTCCACACAAATAAAGTCAGATTTAAACAATTGGAAAAATATTAAGTGCTCTTGGATAGGCTGAGCAAATATAATAAAGATGACAATACTTCCTAAACTAATCTATTTATTTAGTGCTATACCAATCAGACTCCTAAAAAACTATTCTAATGACCTAGAAAAAACAACAACAAAATTCATATGGAAGAACAAAAGGTCAAGAATTTCAAGGGAACTAATAAAAAAAATCAAATAAAAGTGGCCTAGCTGTCCCTGATCTAAAACTATATTATAAAGCAGTGGTCACCAAAACCATTTGGTATTGGCTAAGAAATAGACTAGTTGATCAGTGAAATAGGTTAGGTTCACAGGACAAAATAGTCAATAACTATAGCAATCTAGGTTTGATAAACCCAAAGATCCCAACTTTTGGGATAAGAATTCACTATTTGACAAAAACTGCTGGGAAAACTTGAAATTAGTATGACAGAAACTAGGCATGGTCTTAACTTAACACAGTACAACAAGATAAGGTCAAAATGAGTTCACAATTTAGGCATAAAGAATGAGATTATAAATAAATTAGAGGAACATAGGATATTTTACCTCTCAGACTTGTGGAGAAGGAAAGAATTTGTCACCAAAGAAGAACTAGAAATCATTATTGATCACAAAATAGAAAATTTTGATTATATCAAGTTAAAAAGCTTTTGTACAAACAAAACTAATGCAAGCAAGATTAGAAGGGAAACAACAAACTGGGAAAACATTTTTACAGTTAAAGATTCTGATAAAGGCCTCATTTCCAAAATATATAGCGAAATTACTCTAATTTATAAGAAATCAAGCCATTCTCCAATTGATAAATGGTCAAATGATATAAACAGACAATTTTCAGATGATGAAATTGAAATTATCTCTACTCATATGAAAGGGTGTTCCAAATCACTATTGATCAGAGAAATGAAAATTAAGACAACTCCGGGATACCACTACATACTTGTCAGATTGGTTAAGATGACAGGAAAAGATAATGATGAATGTTGGAGGGGATGCAGGAAAACTGGGACACTGATGCATTGTTGGTAGAGTTGTGAATGGATCCAACCCTTCTGGAGAGCAATTTGGAATTATGCTAAAAAATTTATCAAACTGTTCATACCCTTTGATCCAGCAGTGTTACTACTGGGCTTATATCCCAAAGATGTATTAAAGAATGGAAAGGAACCTGTATGTGCCAAAATGTTTGTGGCGGCCCTTTTTGTAGTGGCTAGAAACTGGAAATTGAATGGATGCCCATCAATTGGAGAATGGTTGGGTAAACTGTGGTATACGAATGTTATGGAATATTCTTGTTCTGTAAGAAATGACCAGCAGGATGAATACAGAGAGGTTTGGATAGAGTTACATGAACTGATGCTAAGTGAAATGAGCAGAATCAGGAGATCATTATACATTTCAACAACAATATTATATAAGAATACATTCTGATGGAAGTGATTATCTTCGACAAAGAGAAGATCCAATTCAGTTCCAATTGATCAATGATAGAATCAGCTACACCCAGAGAAAGAACACTGGGAAATGAATGTGTACTATTTGCATTTTTGTTTTTCTTCCCAGATTATTTTTACCTTCTGAATCCGATTTTTCTTGTTCAAGAAGAGAACTGTATGGATCTGCACACATATATTGTATCTAAGATATACTTTAACATGTTTAACATGTATGAGACTCCCTGCCATCTAAGGGAGGAGAGGGAGGGAAGGAAAAAGTTGGAACACAAGTGAGTGCAAGGGACAATGTTGAAAAATTACCCATGCATATGTACTGTCAATAAAAAGCTATAATCAAAAAAGTAACTGGTTCAGAATCACATGAACAATATTTATCACAGGCAAGATGTCAATCCAGGTCTTTCGATTTTCCATTTCAGGGCCAACTTTTTATCCAGTTCTCTTTCCAAATATGCCATATTATCTTTTTTAAATAACTTTTTATTGACAGAACCCATGCCAGGGTAATTTTTTACAACATTATCCCTTGCACTCACTTCTGTTCCGATTTTTCCCCTTCCTTCCTCCACCCCCTCTCCCAGATGTATGCCATATTCTCTTTTCAGATATGCTGTATATTTATCTTACATTCACTTCCTAGATCTCCAGAACTATTTAAATAGTAGATAGTACATCATACTCATTCATTTATTCAATAAACACTTATTATGTGCCACTATGTTCTGGGTATTATGCTAAGCTATAGGGATACAAAAAGAGGCAAATGACAGAACCTGCCCTCAAGGTGCTTGCAATGTAATAGGGAAGACAGCATACAAATACATATAAAGCAAGGATTAAAAGAAAATAATTTAACAAAAGTGGCACTGGAATTAATAGGGATTTGGTAAAAATAAAGATTGCATTTTTACCTTTTTAGCTAAGAGATGGTGAAGTAGGAGTGGGAAGGACTGTTGGGATTATTTTTTTTTTATTTTAAAACTCAGATTTATAGCCAGTTCAATAGATTTCAGTCACCTTTTGCTTTCATATTTCTAATTATTTATATAATGTAATAATATACTGAAAATGAGAATGACAAGTTGAAGAATCTATAATCTAGTACCTTCTCTGGAACTTTTCTAATCCATTTCCAAACATGGCACTCATTTTTGATGATTGGGAGCTCATAGAGTGACATCAGGTTGTAAGGGCATCTCATCAGGCTACATTTTTATAACTACAACTCATGTGTCCCCATTAGTGTATCTCTTCTTAACAGCCAACCAGTGGATATGATCAGCTCATAGGAAAGACATTTGACATAGTGAGAACAATAGTTACACAGTATTCTTGAGGGGAATGAAAGAGAAATAAAATGCAGGAAATTATAGTAGCGGAACAAATATATATGAAAAAAAACAAAATTGTATATAGTCAGATTTCCATTTTTGTGGCACATATGCTCCATTAATAAAAAAAATTTACTAAGTATATGCTACCTGTTAGTCTTATGCTAGGCACTAAAAAGGCAAAGTCAAAAATGAAATAATAGTCCCTGTCCTTGAGAAATTTACATAGCTACATCTTTCCTTTCCATCTTTCCAACTATATCTTTCTTTGTTTCTATGTTCTAGGCAATTTGGAATGTATTGATTATACCTCAGAAATACACTGTATTTCTTTTCCCATACATTCTGCATGAATTCTGGCATTTGTACTTTTACTCATAGTATGCTCAAAGTTTAGAAAATTCTCCCTGTTTCTTTTTACTTCAAATACTTCCTTCTTCAGGAAGTCTTATTTGATTTAAAAAAAAGATTAAAAATCATTCCTGTCCCTTCAAATGCTCTCCTCTTAATCCATCCTATTTTATTTTAAAATATATTAGATTTTATATATTATTTGTAGTTATTTTATTTCTTTAACATGTATTATCATTTGTGCATATTGCATATCTTCCTTTTTAGGCCAAATCTTCTATTTCCCATTGTTCTTGGCTTATTATTCTACTCATTTGCTCAATAAATTGTGGCTGAATAGAAAGGAGAAATCCATATGAGTTAGCTTTGAAGAAAGCAATCAATTATTATTATGCTCAGTAAGACTATTTAAATAAATTGCCTTATAATTCCATTCATCATCCCTCAGACTTCCTTGTCTAAACCATACCTATCACTTCTTGATATGTGATGTTTCCCCAGTTATTGTAGCTTTTTGAGGCCATGTATGATCTTGCTAGCTTCTATTTGTATTCCCAGATTTTAATATGGTTTCCAGTTTATTGTAAGTGCTTAAATTTTTTTTCATTGTTTCATAAGCAATTGAAGGAGTTAGAGAATTTGAATGAAGCTTCATATAGTGAATAGTATTTGGATAAGTTGGGATGGGAATTAAACATTTCTAGCTAGAAAGAAAGATGCAGAAATAGGAATAAGCATGATTAATATATGAAGTAAGGGCCAGTGTTTGAATGGGAATAGAGAGAAGAGATTAGATTAGAGGTTTTCACATTCCATGGATCAGAGATAAAGTTGCTTAGGGTAGAATGAAAAAAAAAGGAAGGTAATAGATGCCACTCAACATTTATTTTCAATTAAATGAATGATAATAAAGAATTGTAAGGTTTTGAGGAAGATTGTGAAATTGTAGAAAATGTACTTTAGAAAAATCAATGATGTTGGACCAGGCTATTTCAATGGTAAAAATGGTAAACTTTCTGAGCAATTGACATAAGTTTATTTTTCCATTGATAATCATAGAATCTCAGACTTCAGGCCTGGATTAACCTTACACAAATCACTTCACTCTTCTGAGTCTTAGTTTTCTCATCCATAAAATGAGGAGGTTGGGTTAGATGACCATTGAGGTCACTTTTAGCTCTAAATCTAAGATCTAATGTACTTCATTTTACAGATGAAGGAATTGTGAATCAGAGAAAGGGGAAATGAAGTTTGTCAGCCACTACTGAAAGAGGGAAAAAACCCTTGATAACTGAAATTATGGCAATGAAATGGCTGGATTCCAATGGACTATTCTAGAGCGATTCTTGTCCTTCTCCCACCTACCAGTGAAGGAAATTTCTAGGGGAAATATAAGGAAAAAGGATTAATAAATTAAAATCCAGACTAAATATCACACTTAGATGTACCCATCGGCAGAACAGAGACTCTTTTTAATTTAAAAAATTTAATAATATTTTTGTAATTACATTGTAAATTACATGTAAAAATAATTTTCAACATTCATCTATGAAAGATTTTGAGTCCCAATTTTTTTCT
This sequence comes from Sarcophilus harrisii, assembly GCF_902635505.1. Classification (NCBI taxonomy): domain Eukaryota; kingdom Metazoa; phylum Chordata; class Mammalia; order Dasyuromorphia; family Dasyuridae; genus Sarcophilus; species Sarcophilus harrisii. The sequence continues at coordinate 341,076,325 of NC_045429.1, forward strand.
CCCCCTCTTCCAAATATTATCCATAAGGCACCCAGCAATCTAATATAGGCCAAACATGTACAATCATTTAAAACATTTCCATATTGGTCTTATAGTGAAAGAAAAATCAGAGCAAAAGGGAAAAATCACAAGAAAAAAGGAAACAAAAAAACTTAAAAGATGAAAATAGTATGCTTTGATCTTCATTCTGTCTCCCTCTTGATATGGATGGCATTTTCTATCCCAAATCTATTGCAATTAGGATAGGAATTCTTGGGGAATGTCTATGGAGACGGCTCTTGTAGGGTTGTATGAAAAGTCCTGGAGGAATCAAAAAGAATTACCTCTATGTTTGCTTGCTACCTGTACATTCGTGGGGTTTAGTTTCCTTTATTTTAAGAAGCACAAAACAATATAATGAAAGAGACGTTGGCTTTGAAAACGAAGTCATGAATTCACTTTTTTTTGTTTTGTTTTACTATTTACTACTTGGAAGATATTGGGCAAGTCACTTTAATCTCCAAACATCATTTTTCTCATTTATAAAATAAGAGGCTTTTCCATTGGGTACCCATGGAACCCAGGACAGGTCAAGTTAACCTCTAAACCTCTAGAATTTAGGGTTTTGTTTTAATCTGTAAAATGAGGTACTTGAAAAGTTTTAGAATTCATTTTTTTTTCTAAATCTCTGATTCTGGTTGTCTATAATTAAGTGATCTTTAATGTCCCCTCTAGTTGTAAATTCCATGATCTATGAATTATGGCCCTCCTTAAGGAAATCCTTAAATGATGCTTAGCCTAGAGAAAACTTAATTTGGGCATGATGGGAATATTAATTATCTAAAGGGATAATTTGTAAAAAAAAAAAAAAGATTCGACTAGTTCTGTTTTACCTTGGACAGAAATTTAGGTTACATGTCATAGGAAAAGAAACTTCTATACAATTAGAGCTATCCAATAATAGAATTGGAAATGATGAGCGTTCCCTATTTGGGAATACAAAAGAATAGACTAGATAATCTTTTACTAGCTATTTCCTAGAAGGATCATTGCATCATAGATGTAGAACTAGAATGAGTATATCTTAGAGATTCTGCTTCTTTCAATTTACAGAAAAGAAAATTGAGGCCTATGGGAATTAAGTGACTTTCCCAGGGTTGCTCAGCTAGGAAATATTTGAAATGGAAATTGAAGCCAATTCTTTTGAATCCAATTCTCTGTTTTGAATTTTTTTCAAGTATAGGTTGGATTAGAAGTCTGCTCAAGTCTCTTCTAATTTTCCAATCATATGATTCCATGATTTTTTTCAAACTTGGAAATTACAGATTAGAGAATCATCAACTTGATGCCCAGATTGATGACTTATTTTTGCTATAATAGCTAGCATTTAGGTAAGAACTTAAAGTTTGTGAAATATTTTATAAATATTAACTTATTTTATCATTACAACACCCTTGGAAAGGTACAATTATTATTATCTCTACTTTTAGAGATGAGGAAACTAAGGCAGACAGAGGTGTTAAATGTCTTGCTTAAGATTATGCAGAGACAGTATCTGAGGCTGGATTTGAGCTCAAGTATTCTTGACTTCTGGTCCAGTGTTTTATCTATTATATCACCCAGCCACCTATAAACTAGACAATGAAGCATAATGAGGAAGTTCAACAATCTTATAGAAAAGTCACTGACTATTAGTGGAGCTCTTCAAGAATTCAACTCAGTAATCTTCTGAACACTTTATCAGGGAAGTCTCATTTTGCTTTTCTAAACAGTTCATCATGCAGAACCAATAATGGAGTGATTGTAACTGTTTTTCCTTTGCTTCAGGGACTATTTAGAAACAAAGATGCACAAAGTTTTGCTTTCTTTTTTAAAATTTCCAATCTGCTTTAAAATTTCACCAAAATTAAATCAGATAACAGGAAAACACAAAGGCAAAGAGGAAAGATTAAAAAGACAGCCATATATAACAGATTAAAAATTATGAGTGGGAAAGGCATAACAGGGTTTTTTTTGTTGTTGTAGTAAAGTTATTTCCTCCAGTGATGTTATCTAGATGCATTAATATCCCAGGTAATTAATAGTTGTACAACATTTGAAAAAAAATAAAGCATTGCACGAATGCTAAAAAATAATTATGCCATTATATCAAAATGAGAAACTTCATCATATATACACATCCAGAGGGATTTTGCAAATGGGAGATCCTGCCACTGTACCTCTGGTGGAAATATGAATGTCTCCATCTGAATTACCAATTTATACATTTACATATTTTGTAGTGTGATTATCTAGATACATGTCCACTGTTAGTAGGCTACCAGCCAGAGAACCAACAAAAGGAATGCTTGCATTTGCATGTGGATGGCAGGAGAGGTCCATCTCAGATTTACTTCCTCATTGCAGTCTGCTGTGACTGCTTTTTTATTTCACAATTTAATTTGAGAAGAATTTATTAAGTACCTATTATGTTCCAGGTACCATGTTAGGTGCAGTGAATAAAAAGAAAAAGTCAAGAGATAACTATCCTATGCTCAAGGATCTTATTTTCTATTAAATATTCTGAATTTATTTTAAATTTATCTGTCTTATTCTCAGGATCAGAGATATTAGAGTTTACAGGGGCCTTAAAAATCATCTAGGACAATTCTTTCATTTTATAGAGGAGAGGAAGGAGACTTAAAGGAGAAAGGGACTTGCCCATTTTTCCAGAGGCAGTTAAGTATCAGAATTAATATGAGAACCTACATTTTCTGATTGCATCTCAGAAGATGACTTTATATTTTCTTCCTTACTGAGTTAATGCCATCTAATATGAATCTATCATTTATAATTTTCCACTACTATAAACATTTTAAAAATTCTCATGTTTCCTTTCTTCCTTTATTTTAGTCTTAGAGGAAAGAGATGCAACTTCTCTTTGCCAAGGCTTTTCCTTGTGTTTTTTCTACTTGTATCCTTGAGTCTCTTTTTATAATTCAGTGATAATTACAGTAAAGAAGATGAATGGACTTCTGCTTTGCTGCTTCACCCTAAAAACTACAGGATTTTTCATCTTGATTGAAGCTGAAACCCTCCATGTCTATTGTCTCCTCAGAATATGAGCTTCTTTAGGGCAAAGATTGTCTTGATTTTCTGTTCTTAGACCCAATGCTTATCATAGTGCTTTGCACTTGCTTAATTTGCATTTGCTTAATGTTAAGCAATTAAATATTTTCTTCATTTATTCATCACAGAGCTCCTTACTGACAAATCCCTACACTTTATCTCTTTTCATCTTCAAATGCTCTATGCACTTGATCTTTCCCCTAATCTTATAAATTTCTTTCAAACTCTCCTCTCTTTAAAATACATTTTGAGGGTCCCATTACCTCCTTCAAAATCTTAGTTTTATCTTTTTAACTGTTAAACATTTAAAAACACTTAAAAACAATATACATGTACTGTCCTCACTTCTTTACACCCTTTAACTCCTTGGTTTTTGGAATGCATCTCATGCAGTGTTGCTTATGGTCATCTTGTCACCAGTTCCAGTAGTTTTTTGGGTAATTGTATATTTTTCTTTTCAGTATTCCATACTCAACCTCCAGGTTCAAACCTATTTTTCTGTTTTCTCTCTTCTTTTGCATTATGACCTAACAACTTTATGGCTCTCCTCTTATTTTTCAACCACATCTCCTATCTCATTTGCTAACTTTTCTTTCTTCTTACTCAGTCATTGATTCTCAAATGTATATGTCAGAAACTGTGCTGATTGCTGGACTATAAAGAAAAAGCAAATCAGGTCCTATCTTCAAAATGTTTACATTCTAATAAAGAAAACAACACAGATACAGATAGATTTTATAAAAGATACATTCAAAGAAAATAAAAGATAGCATTAAAGAGCAAGTTACTGGCAACTGAAGAGAACTAAGAAAGCACTTCTACAGAATATGTATGACATGCTACTACATCCTAAAGGAAGTCAGAGATTCAGAGAAAGTAAAGAAGGGTTAAGTGTTCATTCCAAGCATGGAAAACAGCTTTTCGAAAGAGTAGACACAAGAGATAGAACATTTTATGAAAAGAACAGCAAAGAGATCAAAAAATGGCTGGATTACAGAAAGTGTGAAGAAAAATAACATGTAAGAAAAGAGGAAGGAACCACATTGTAAAGAGCTTTAATTATCCAATAAAGGAGTTTTTAGATAATATTAGAAGAACCAGTGAACCATTAGAAATTCATGAGTAGAGAAGGATGATGTAGATTAGCACAATTGCTTCTTTGGACGTGTGCCTTTGGTCCTCTATACTCTCCTTATAATTATTTGGCAAATTTATCTACTTCAAAATGTGATCAACCATTTTTATATAGATGTGTCCCTTATTTATGCATCAAATCCCTATCTTTCTATAAAGCTTTGATAGTTCTATGGTTTGTTATGGAGGATCATTGGCTTCAGAAATATGATGCTCTTATAGGTCAGTACTTCAAGGGATCTGTGATCTCATGCATGTAGGTATATTCTCCAATGGTTTAGATCTCAATTCATCCATGTCTTCTCATCCTGTTTTTATGTAGCCCCATTAATCTTTCACAGATTATCCATTCAGCATCCTAGAAATCACCCTTGATGTCTTATCATTAATAAATAAGGTATAAAATGACAGAAAACTGGTTTGGAAATGAAAAATAGTAATGGAAGGAATTTTTAAAAATATAAATACATTTTAAACAAATATTTGTTGAATACTAAAAATTATTCCTTCCAAAAGAAATTTCACTGGCTGTAGGCTAATAAAATATTCCTTAGTAAAGGTTCACATGGAATTTGCCTTGATGATGAGATGAAAAACATCTTCTCAATAGTCAGGAGAATAATTAAGGCCCTCAAATTGTTGGGAAGATGCCCCGGTGAACTCATGGGGATTACATAGACTTGAGTTGTATAGGAAAAGCAGGTAGTAATCTACTTCTTGAGAGAAATTATCGACATTGATCATAGTCAACTAAAAGAATATCTTTCATCAAGCACATCTGTATCCTAAAAAGATCAAAAAAGGGGGGAAAGGACTAATTTTTACAAAAATATTCAAAGCAGTTGTTTTCCCAGTGGTAAGAAGTAGAAATCAAAAGGATGCTCATCAATTGAGTAAGTTGTGGTATATGATTACAATGAAACACTATCATGCTATAAAAAAAATCATGAACACTATGGTTTCAGTAAAATCTGTAAAGACATACATGAACTGATACAAAATTAAGTGAACAGAACCAAGACAACATAGTACACAGTAACAGCAGTACAATAAGGATGATCAACTGTGAAAGACTTTTTACTTTGATTAAGATAATGATTCAAGACAATTCCACAGGACCCATAATGAAAAATGCTATCCACTTCCAGGGAAAGAGAAATGAACTCTAAATGTATATTGAAGCATACTTTTTTCACTTTTTTATTTTCCTTGGGTTTTTTGTTTGTGTTTATTTTTGCAACATGGATAATATGGAAATGTTTCTCATGACTTTGCAAGTATAATTGATATTAAGTTGTTGCCTTCTCAAGGAAAGGGAAGAGACAAAAGAGAAGGAAAGAATTTGGAACTCAAAAAGGTTTTAAATGATTATTAAACATTTTTCACATGTGATTGGGAAATATTTAATAAAATATATTAAAATATCTTATATTAACTGATGTCACACAATCATTAAATCACAGAATCTGAGTGAAAAAGAGACCTCTTCGGGGAGAAGAACTCGCAACTTCTTGATGCAATACATCCCATTTTCCAATATTCCCTAATTATTAAGAAATTTTCTGTATCATTAAGGTTAAATTTGTCTTAAGCACCAATTTTTATATGAAGTCTTTCCTGAATCCCTTAGCTTCTTTTTTAATTTAATTTTTAAAAATTTAATTAATTAATTAAAATTTAATACACATTGCTTTATGAAGGATGTTAGGAGAAAAAATTGGAACAAAAGGGAAAAACCAAGGGGGAGAGAAAAAAAACAGGAAAAAAAGGTGAACATAGGATGTGTTGATTTACAATCAATCTTCATAGTTATTTTTCTGGATGCAAATAGCATTTTCTATCCAAAGCCTATTTGGATTGCCTTGAAATCCCCTAGCTTCTAATATCTCCCTGAGAAAAAAATTCAGATTATTTTAACATTTGAACCATTTGAGTCATGCTCAGGAGTTTTGAAAGACACACAGTATTCTAGAAAGTTGAGTATAAGAAAAAGTCTGGGACTATGTGAACTATTACAATTGCTGTGGATGAGGCAGCATCCTTAATTCCTGTTCAGGACTTAGTAAACTAAGCTGGAAAAAGAAGAAACCAGAAGTGGTGGGCAATAGAGAGAAGAGAGGTGAACTGCCCCAGAAAACGTAGAGATTATGGTGGGCCATTAGGTTTTTGAAAGCATTTTAGGAAAAAAACAAAACAAAAACAAACAAGCAAATAACAACAAACTGAATTTACTGGTGATAAAAGCCTCTTAAAGGAGTGAGAGAAATTCTAAAGCCTAAAGCTCTAAAGGGGCTTTTCATTTTTCAATTTCCTCTCTTCATGATTGTCCAAAAACAGACACATATAATTTCCCCCCCTTTTTAAATCTAAGCTACATTCTTTAATCTGATTTTGCTTCATATAAAAACCCAAGGCCATGAAAGCTTATATTGCATGTCTTTATGCTTAGCTTGTACACAAATTTTATATGAGAGTTAAGGCATAAACTTTTGTCAAAATGTAAGAAATTTTCCTACACTGTGTGCATAATTGAGATATTATGATTTTTTTTAGTTTTTTTCTGATATTAATTCCATAAAATAGTAGAAAAAAGGGAACACATGGATCTGAAAGTCATTATATTACTCTTATGCTAAAAATAAACTAATCTCTACAACTGGGTATGGCTTATTAAATTTCCAGCCTTTGCCCTTTTGATAGAACAGAGGAAGTAGGATACGGCAGTCCAATGAGAAGGTTACACCCTGAACAAGCATCAGCAGAAATAAGTAAAGCCTGAGAGGACTGAGCTCTGCATCTTTCCAGAAAAAAAGGAGGGAATAGAAAGGAGTGAGTACTATTTGGTCCATGATACCTTCCCCTGGTACTCTAGAGATATCATACTTACATCCCATATTTCTTACAAAATATTAATTCTCATGCACCACAAAATCTTTGACCAAGAGATGTACTTGTATTTTGTTTCCAATTTTTTATGACCGCAAAAATGTTGCTATAAATATCCTGATATATACAGGATTTTCTATCTGTCTTCAACTTCTCTGGAATAATTATATACCTAGCAGGAGGATTTTTGGTCAAGGAGCCATTTCAGTGTTTAAAAATCATTTGTAATTACTGTACCATATCATTTATTTGTAAATAAATGGGTTCTTTAAAAGTCAAGGGTACTTGAAAAGTTTATTATATTACTTACTCAGTGTCTTGAATTTACTAGCTACTCAGATGCTTCTCAATTAATTGATAATTTTAAGTATCATCACACCCTCCAATGCTGCTTCCATTACTAATCAGCTTAGAAAAAGCAACTCTAGATGGTAAAAAGACTGACTTCCCACTATTTGGGAAGTCCTTTTATTTCATTTGTCTATGTGTCTATGATCACATAGGTAGGGATGGAAGATAGGATTAGAAGCAGACTTTCCTGATCACAGGCTTAAAACATTATACTTTTAAACACTATATCTAATTTCTAAATTATATAGGAATATAGATAACTTTGCTATTAATTAGAATGAATGGTCTTCTAGGCAAACCCAAGTCATCTTCCACCTGCCCCTAAGCAATTACTTCCATATTTGTCAGAACAAGTAAACTTCCCCCTCTTGCTACTCGTTAATCTCCCAGCTGGGATGTGGAGAACCTCTCTTTGGCCTTTGACACTATTGATAACTCTTTCTTCCATGATATTTTCTTCTCTTTAGATTTTTGGGACACCAATCTCTTTTGGTTCTACTTCTACCTATCTGTCCAGTCCTTTCCTTTGTTGGACCTTTCTGAGTTTATATCCTCTAAGTTAGGGTTATGTCCTGCTTCTCTTCTCCTTCTATACTATTAACTAGGTCATCGTATCATCTCATATGGATTTAATTACCCCCTCTATGTTGATAATGCTCAAATATATCTGTCCTTCCTAGAACTCTCATTCAAATTGCTTTACAACATGGCCCCTTCCTATTTTTCTAAACTCTTTAACATCTTAGTCCCAGACATGTACTATTAGATTCACTGTCACTTGACTCCTGGCTGTTCTTCAAACAATACATTCCATTAGCTCCAAACATTTTCTCTGGTTGTTCCCTATTCTTGGAATGCTCTCCCTCCTCTGCTCTGACTACTGGCCTCCATGGATTCCTTTTAATCCCAGTGAAAATCTCATCTTCTATAGAAAACCTTCCCTAATCCCTCAAAGTTCCATTGCCTTCCCTCTGTTAATTATTTCTTATTTATGCTGTATATATCTCACTTTGTATAAAATTTCAAGTTGTCTCCCCATTAGATTTGAAGCTTCTTGAAAGTAGGGACTGTTTTTTTATTTACTCTTTCTTTTTTATCCTTAGTACTTAGCACAATGACTGGAACATAGTAAGTGCTCAACAAATGATTGATTTAATAAAAACTGGAAAGGGAAGTGGGAGACAAATTGTAGAAAGCCTGAAAAACTAAAATTTTGTAAGACTAAGAAATTACAAGATACACACACACACACACACGCACACACATACACACACACATACGCAAAATTATAAGGTAGATGAGTAAGCTAGGGTAGGAAAGTGATTCAAACATTTCCTGCTATTGATGAGCAAGTGATCACAACTGGAATGAAATGTTTCCTCTATCCTCAAAACCATAGCCATTGACAATAGTAATTAAAAATAATAGAAACACAAAGCATATTAAAATGCAAATACCAAACTGGAATGGAGGGCCTTCTTCAAGTGAAGAACTGACTTTAATATAACTCCATTAAAATATTTCAATAACAAACAACCAAAGAAGTAAATGTCTTCTATTATACAATGGTGGCTATCTGCCCAGGTTGAAGATAGAAAGAAATGGCATCCTGGAAAATTATTGTTACCAGGAGATCATCATTAAATGGTGTTTTAATATATACATTTTTTTCCTTTTCCAGCAACTCTCTTCACAGAGGAAGTCATCAACAAACAATTTAAGCCTCATGAGAGAGATCTAATTATTACTTAAAAAAAAACTTCCAAGTTATGGAGATAGCCCTCTTAATTTGGTTATAATAAGACTGTAGGCAGATACAATGATTTTGAATGTTTAAAAGCATTTTCCTTGAGTTGAGCTAGAGTTTACCATTGGAAGTTAGCATAGTTCTAAGTAACATTGCCTTCTACATCTGGAGGGTGGTCATGTGCCAGTGTCAAAACATGCAACTATTTGGAATCAAGGGACCTGCATTCAAATTATGAATTTCTTAGGTATTACCTATGTAATAACAGGGATAAATCATTTCTCTGTGAAGGCCTCACATTTCCCTTCTAAATTCTAGGTTCTATGATCCTATCTGCTTTTTTTTAACCTATAGGCTCTTCATGGGGCCTAGAATGTCTATCAATAACATGAATAGTTTAGATATTGATCTAAATTTATGTCATTTAACACATTTTCAAATCAAGTATATATGTATATGCTTATATATATACATATGAATGTAAGAGAATATTTTCTGTTATTCAAATAATGCCATTATGATTATTTCTACAAGATAGTAGAAAAATTCTTATCTAATAATAATTACATTTCTATATCTTTTTAAGTTTTATAAAAGGCTTTTCTTTTCTTTTTTTCTTTTTTTATTATAACTTTTTATCGACAGTACATATGCATGGGTAATTTTTTATATTATCCCTTGCACTCATTCTTGTTCTAATTTTTCCCTTCTCTCTCTCCACTCCCTCCCCTAAGTGGCAGGCAGTCTTATACATGTTAAATATGTATATTCTAGATATAATATGTGTGTGCAGAACTGAACAGTTCTCTTGTTGCACAGGGAGAATTGGATTCAAAAGGTAAAAATAACCTGGGAAGAAAAACATAAATGCAAACAGTTTACACTAATTTCCCAGTGTTTCTTCTCTGGGTGTAGCTGATTCTGTCCATCATTGATCAATTGGAACTGAATTAGATCTTCTCTTTGTCGAAGATATCCACTTCCATCAGAATATATCCTCATATAGTATTGTTGTTGCCATGTATAATGATCTCCTGATTCTGCTCATTTCACTTAGTATTAGTTCATGTATATCTCTTCATGCTTCTCTGTATTCATCCTGCTGGTCATTTCTTACAGAACAAGAATATTCCATAACATTCATATACCACAATTTACCCAACCATTCTCCAATTGATGGACATCCATTCATTTTCCAGTTTCTAGCCACTACAAAAAGGGCTGCCACAGACATTCTTGCACATACAGGTTCCTTTCCCTTCTTTAGTATCTCTTTGGGATATAAGCCCAGTAGTAACACTGCTGGATCAAAGGGTATGCACAGTTTGATAACTTTTTGGGCATAATTCTACATTGCTCTCCAGAATGGCTGGATGTATTCATAATTTCACCAACAATGCAGCAGTGTCCCAGTTTTCCCGCATCCCCTCCAACATTCATCATTATCTTTTCCTGTCATCTTAGCCAATCTGACAGGTGTGTAGTGATATCTCAGAGTTGTTTTAATTTGCATTTCTCAAGGATCAATAGTGATTTGGAACCCTCTTTCATATGGGTGGAGATAGTTTCAGTTTCATCATCTGAAAATTGTCTGTTCATATCCTATGACCATTTATCAATTGGAGAAAGCTTGATTTCTTAAAAATTAGAGTCATTTCTCTATATATTTTGGAAATGAGGCCTTTATCAGAATCTTTAATTGTAAAAATGTTTTCCCAGTTTGTTGCTTCCCTTCTAATTTTGTTGGCATCAGTTTTGTTTGTACAAAGGCTTTTTAATTTGATGTAATCAAAATTTTCTATTTTGTGATCAATAATGATCTCTAGTTCTTCTTTGGTCACAAATTCCTTCCTCCTCCACAAGTCTGAGAGGTAAACTATGCTATGTTCCTCTAATTTATTTATGATCTTGTTATTATAAAAGGCTTTTCTTGAAAAAAAAAGCTCTATAAGGTAATTAGAACAAGGACATGATTTCTATGAAAATAATAGCAAGAATTACTGAAACACGGTCACACAGGAAGGTAAAGACCAGCTAAGAGAAAGCGATATTTTGGGGAAAACTCCAGAAATTAGAAAATATCTATACAGAGAGGGTGTTAAATATTATCAAGTGCTGCAGAAAGGTTGAGAAAGATGAGGACTGGGAAAAGATCATTATATCAATTATGAGAATATTAGTAAGTCTGAAGGGAGCAGTTTGTACATAAAGAAAAGCCAGATTGTAAAGAGTTGTAAGAAGAAAGCAAGATAAAAAAGGCAGTGACTATATAAAGTTTTCTAGGATGTTTGGCTGAGAAAAAGAAGAGAGCTATGAGACTATAACTTGAAGGGACAGTGGTAGCATCTAGTGAAGGTTTTTTTTTTAAGTCTGAAGAAACTTGGGTACGTTTTCAATCATCAGGGAAGGGACCAGAAGGTAGATTGAAGTTGAAAAATAGGGAGAGAGATGATTATGAGAAAAATCTGCCTGAGAAGAGGGAAATGGATGGTATTCAGGTTAAAGGAAGAGAGAGTAGCTTTACCAAAGAGTCACTCACTGTCAGGGATTGGAATACAGGAGCACTAAATTGAGCATGATATTAAGTGACTATGAGATGTATGAATGAATAGATGAGGGAGAATGGCTTTTATATTTTCTCACTAAAGAATGAGGTAAGGTTCTCACTAGAAAGTGGTTTGGAAGACTTGAATGGGGAAGAAATTTGGAGTAGTGATTATGGGGAATAGGATAAGAGAATCAATTATGGATGAATAAAAAAGATTACCTTGCTTCAGTGAGAGCCTGGTTGAGATTGGATAACATCAATTTATAGTGGACATCAATTTGTAGTAGGCACAGTGTTAAACTCCTTTCTGTTGTCTTCAGCAATATGTGAGCAGGGATGGAGAACATAGATTGTTGGAGTAATTCTGGATTGGAGTTTGGCAAGGCAGTGGCGATGGACAGGGAAAAAATGACTTTATAGAGTTGAGGACAGTGTAGTGTTGAAGTGATTAAAGGGTTAATATTGGGAAAGGAAGAAACTGAAGTCATAATAGGAGAAATGGCTTGGGAATATGAAGAGATGGAGGAAATTGGAGGTCTCACTGAGGTTGAAGGATGGGCTTAATAGTGAAACATGAAAGAGTTGGAAGGATAGAAGGCTGTGTTTAGACAGGAAATTATTCTTTCAGAAAATCACTGGGGTGTAGCAGATTGATTTTTGGACTTGGATTTAGAAAAGTCTGAATTTGAATCTTGCTTCAGAAATTAGTTGGCCTACTCTGGACAAAGTCATTTAAATTCTCTGAGACTTAGATTTATCATCTATAAAATGAAGGGGTTAAAATGTAAGGTTCTTTAAAACTCTAAATCTATGTTTATATGATCCAAACTTATGATTATGAAAGTGGAACATGTGGCAAGATCAAGGTATCTGAAGTGATCACTGAGGTTATTGGACAAAAATATGATAATCAAACCTTGGGAAATGATGAGAAGGACTTAAATCTAGGATTATTTCAGGTCCAATGTTCTTTCTACTACATCATGCTATCTCAACTATAAGACACTAGAGGAGATCTAATTTTGAACCCTTCATAAAATAAATTTAATAAGACAGGTCGATCTATATTTTGATTTTTCTTTTAGAATTATAGAGACCTTGGGTTGGAAAGATCTATAACAGATTTTTAATCCAGCCTTCTTCCTCCAACTAGATCACATTTAACACAACCCAGAAGAATGCTCGACTTAATGAGAATTAGTAGTTATTGGGCATATTTCTTTCTTGGTTCTGCTTACTTCATTTTATATCAGTTTATGTGTATCTTCCAGTGCCTTTTTGTATTCTTTGTATTCATAATTTCTTACAGTCCAAATAACATTTTAGCCCTAGGAAGGTTGATCAGAGAATACTTGATTGATAGAGTTCTATCCCCTCCCCAATAAAAGACAGTGAGGTATTTAGATTTTGCCCCTTCCAAGCTTGAGTGGCTTAATTTCCAGATGGTAACAGAACATGAAGGAATTAGTTTATTCCCTCAATAGTTTATTTTTAGATTTGAAAGGACATGGAGATGGAAATGATGTACCTATTGCTTATAAGGATAATATTTAAACAAAAAAGCATTTAAATTTCTTTGCTCCTTATGATGCATGAATATGTTCATCAATTAATTGTGAAGGAATTATAAGATAGCTAGCCATGAACTAGATGAAAGTTTGCTCAAATTCTTGGTGGCCTTTAAAAATTAAAAAAAAAGTGAATTAACCAGCTTTGCAGTGAATGAAGAACAATCATTCTTGATAATCAGATAAATAATCATTCCTGTTAGTAGAGAAGAGATTCAGCTATGGGATAATGACAAGGAAATCTCTCTGTATTTTTTTCCCTTTGGCCATTTCCAAGGTATATTGGGGGGAGAGAAGATTTCTTTCTTCTTCTCCCTCCTCATTTAACAGTGATGTCATAGTAGGATGGCTTTCCTAATAGAAAACAAAACTCAGTAGAGAATAGGACCAGAGAGTTTAGTGTGGGGTTGGTTGAAGATATGGAGAGAAATAAGGCAAAGAGCAATCTAGCAACATCCTTGGCAGATCCCAGGAGGAACAGAATGTAGATCTCATAAGAAGAGAAAAGATTCTAAAGTCCTGTAGTACTAGAGCTATGAACAGTCTTGGTGACTCTGTGTATATGTGTGCATGACTCTTTAGGAAGCATATTCTTATAGGTATATATACTCTTCTCATTTAGGCAGTGTGTATTTTAGGAAAACGGGACCTCAGTTTTGGGAGGAATAAATTGTAGCTCTTACTATATGATTTTAATATGTGACTTTGCTTATTTTTTCTGGATTGGTAATGATAAGGATTATAAACTATAGCTTTAGTTGCACATTAAGCCAGAGATAATTTCCCTAGGAGACCAAACTTTAAAGTGTGAATTAGGAGGCAGTTATTGCTATATTGCATTACAATCAGATGCTAAAATCTCTTTTTTATTTCCAATTTGTTGTTACTATAAATATTTTATTGTATATAAAGCTGTATTTTATATTTGACCTTTGTAGCCTACCTTCTTAAAAGTAGGATCTTGTCAAAGGTCGATTTTCCTGCCATAATTTTAAATTGTTTTCCAAAAGAGTATATTAATGTACTTGTCCACTCACAACTCCTCCAGTGATGACTTTCCATATTTTGTAATATTTGCCAATTTGCCTGATTTGAATTGAAAACATACTTATTATGCCATTTACATGGTGATGCCATCAGCAGAATCTTGAAGGATTCACTCCTCAGATCACACTGACTTGTCAATAGAGAATGTTTGATCCACTCTATCCTGAGTTAGACAGCAAACTAATTATCCTGTTATAGCTCTAGGAAATAGTCACAACCTGTTATTAAGAGTAAACTTTGAAGTTTTTTTTAATCCTTTTTTTCAGGCTCAGCTGTTTCTAACATTGTTTATTTCATATTATTTTCCTTTCTTTCTCTTCATGAACAGAAAGATCTACAAAGAGCAGAATACCTCAGGCTTTTACTTCTTTTGCTCCATGCAGTTGTTTTGCAGGAAACAAAACACCATGAAATGGGCTGGGGAAACGCCAATGTATTAACTTCAAATCACTTGTAAAGGGTTACCCCCAGCAGAAGATTTACTTAGTTCCTAAATTACAGCATCTGACTAGCAGAAAATGGCACAGTATTATATGGAATCCACTGCAGCCCTTGAAACAGAAACATGTCACCCCTTGCTCATCAAAATGCCATTGGTTTCACTGATAATTCCCAATTGAAATAGATGCCAGTTTTTCTATAGAATTGACTTCAGTTCACTATCAGAGCTGATCTGGTTATTTTGATTTTCCTCCCATCTTTCCTGTTTTCATGAGAAGCCTTTTAAAGTGATCAATCTTAACCATGTGTCATGGAATCCCTAAGCAAGCCTTGTGAAACCTGTGGAGAGACCCTTCTTAGACTTGTTTTTAAAAGCATCAAGTAAAATACACAGAATTACAAAGGAAATCAATTATATTGAATTATTATTATTTAAAAAAAACTAAAATAAGATTCATAGATCTCAGATTAAGAAACCTTGCATAAAGCATCCCCATGGAAGGTTCAGTTATTTTTCTAGTTTGGATAATTTTTGATAAATGAAGTGATAGTTTTCATTCCACACTTGGAAGCATTTAGGAACAAAGTAGCCTACTGAATAAGGAAAGTATTCATGATATAGTGGAAAAATCAGTAGTTTTAGTCAAAGAATAGGAGTTCCTTCTATCTTATTCTGAAACAGATATTTTATATAAGAGACCATCTCTCACCCAATGGCTTTGATTAATTTGAGGTATACAGATCCTGTTCTGGCTTTGTTATGATTGATCAAAAAGTATTTGTACCAGAAAAATCCCAGTGCCAAATAGGGTGATGTTGACTATACCCTTGCATATATAAAATGGAGGAAAGGGAATTTTGGAAGTGAGGGCTTTAATAATCATACAGATCAGGAAAGGAGTCATGTAGAAAGTGGTACCTAAGCTAAGTATGGAAAGAAACAGCATCTATGGGTAAAGAAAAAGTTTATCCCAGAGATGGCTGAAGTATAAAGGTATTAATATGGGAGATAATACTGCGTGTGTGAGGAACAGAAAATGGGTCAGTATGGATGTGAGTAATGTATAGGAATAATGTAAAAGTAGATTACCACCATGGTATGAAGAGCTTTAAATGTCAAATGGAATTTATATTTGATTTAGATGATACAATGGATAGGGTATCAGGCCTGGAGATAGGAAAACTCATCTTCCTGAAATCAGATCTGGTCTCAGACAGTAGCTGTGTGACTCTGAACAAGTCAATTAACCCTGGTTTGCCTTTTTTCTCATTTGTAAAATGAGCTGAAGAAGGAAAAGATAAGCAACTCCAGTATCTTTGTCAAGAAAACCATAAATGAAATCATGAAGATTTGGCTATGACTGAATAACAAATTTATGAAGCTACTTGAGTTCATTGAGTATGAGAATGGTATGGGCAGATTTGAGCTTTAAGAAAACTATTTTTGCTGAATGGAGAATAATTGCATGGAAAAGAGAAGGAAGAAAAAAACCAATTAGAAGGCTATTGTAATTGTCTAATGAAATATAAGTAAAGTAGAGATTGTGTATGGAGAGAAGGGATTTATGCAAAACTGTGAAGATTGAAATAATCAGATTTGATAGTTGATTGGATATATGACTTAAAGGAAAATAACTCCATTTTCTTTCCTGATACAACTCGTATATAATTATTTAAATCTTTGCCTACATACTAAATGTCTATACAGACTTTCCTACATTCATCCATTCAACTCTCCTATGAACTCTTCCAGTGAATCTCTGAGTTGAACTGCAAGGTATCTTTAAATTCTAAAATTCTATGATTCCATGAAGTTCTAGATGTATATCCTACCTCCATTCTTCATCCCTCCAACTTGACAATTAATCACATTTATCTTTCTTATCAAATATTATCTAGTGATAATGTATGACTGTGAGTTATGGAATACCACAAACTTCAGGTGAGGATCACACAAAGAGCAATGGGGAAACATTTGGTTAAAACACATTACAAGTCAGGAACTATGCAGAAGATGTCATAAAAGAAATATATGACCAGAAAAGAAAGATCAGTCAATCATGTAGCTAAGGATAACTAATAATAGTCCGCATTCTCAATTGGTGTTCAATGAAAATCAAGAAATCTAGTAGAAGGAAGGTTCTAGTGTTTGACAAGGCCATCTTGTGATAGGTTTGAGGGAAAATTAAATTAGAGGTACCCACAATCTGCAGGTTGTGATCTGTGCTTTGGAGCATTTGATAGTAGGGACACTATCTAATTAGGCTCTAATACATCTTATATTGCTTAGCATTTATAAACATGTACCTTGTGTGAGGTTAGGAAATATGAATACATGAACAATTTTTTAAAAGAACAATTCTTGTCCCCAAGAAGTTTATATTCATAGCTATAATAAGAAGAATTTCATTGACCAACCAATCTTTAATGGCATGTTTTTAAATCTGACTATCTGGAAAGGAACAGAATTGACTATCCCACATACATTTAAAGCTCTAACCTTGGTTTTGTTACCTTGGGGAACAGAGTTACTGTTCTCCCTTCCCTGAACTAATCACACAGAGACTTAAGAATTAACTTTTGATTTTAGATAGATAAGAAGATAAAGCACTTATTAAGTATGGACTACATGCTGGGAACTATGCTAAATCCTGAAGATATAAACACAAGACAGTTTCTGAGGCCAAGGAACTGACCATTGGTCAGAAAAGACAACATTTAGGGGAGTTGAAAAATGAAGAGTGTAGTACAATGCATGTTAGTTACTATATAGCCTGCATCTGAGAACCTGGAAGTGAATTAGAAGTTTTATTTACTGTAAAATAGCATCTAATGATTTTTATCATCACTTTAAAAAATAAAACCAATTAAATATACATTAGAAAAAGCCCCTTTTATAAAACCTCAGTAGTGCCATGGAGTGAGCTCAAGCCTGAGAGTCAAAAATATCTTTCTCATGTGACCTTAGGTACTAGCCAGTCACAACCTTTGTGTCAGTGTCCTCATCTGTAAAATGGGGATGATAATAGTGCTCATTTCCCAAGACTGTTGTGAAGATCAAAGGAGATAATAATTGTAAAGCACCTACCATAGGGTCTGGCATGTAATTTCTATGTAAATGAAACTTAATATTAGATGATTTTATCATTATCATCATCATTATTAGTATAATACCTTGTTTTCTCTATATCCCTTTCCATTCTCTCTAATCCTGACACTGAAAAGACTTAGGGCTATGATAATAACAAAATCTAGCATTTATATAATACTTTAAGGATTGCAAAACATTTTACATATCTAGACAATGGGACTTAATGGACAGAGGTTGTTAGAGTTAGAAAGTCCATATCCTGGGTAAAAAACAACTTCGCAGTTCATCAAGATGAGTTACAGAACTTATGAATCTATATTGATAGAAGATCAATCTAGATTGACAGAAGATTGAGATCTTCTGAACATTTCCTGGAATGAAATCTTTATTCCAGACTAACATCAGAGCCAAAACAATATCATAATGTAGGTATTCCAGGTATTATTATGACCATTTTCACATATGAAGAAATAGAAGTTTATAGACATTAAACTACATGGTCACATGGCCATAAACTACATGGGTTTTGAGCACAAGATTCTTCTGGATCCAAGTATTCTTTCTACCATAGCACATTCCCTTTGTCTGAAAGATACCTGTTATCTAGTCCAACTTATGTGTTATGGATGAGTGAAACTGATAACCAGAGAAGGTTATGTAACCTGCCCAAAGTAAAAGCTAATTAGAATATCTAGAATTTGATCTCAGGTCTTTTAACTTCAAATTCATTATTCCTTCTATAACCTACCTGATAGATTCATGTCCTGGAACATTCTAATCATTGAAAAATCAAGATACTAAGTCAGGCAAATGGAGAAACACATAAGTAAACTGTAGCATATTACAAAATAATGACACATATGAGAAGTAACATGAAGGATATAAGGAAATATATAATTATAAATTTAGGTGGTTGAGATACAGATGAATGACAGATAATCTGAAACCTGTTCTAGTACCCCTACAATGTTCAAAAACCTAGAGGCCGGTCTCCAATAATAATCCTCACTAGAGAGTTTTTGAGAAGTCATAGACAAAGTGCAAAGGATAAGAAGGTATGTTGGTGGAACCTATATTAGTGGAAGCTTTTAATATGCCTAGGACTTTTGCTATATAATTAAGTTAAATGCCTGTAAAAATCTATTAAAATATTAGTAAGCACATATTTATGGTACTTCAAGGAAAATTAAATGAAAGAAAAGGCATTCATTAAGTACTGACCAATTTGCTAAATCCTCAGGATACAATTAGAAAAAAAAGCACAGAAACCCCTTCTCTCAATTAGCTCACACTTGAATTAGGGGAGATAATACATATAAGAAATATGCATCCGCCTTACATTTACAAGGGTCTAAGGGTCCTTAGGGTACATTATTAGGTCAAATGGCACTGTCTGGAGATTTGAAAGGGTAACATTGGGGAACATGGTCAGATCTAAAGGATCTTTATCTTACTGGAAGGATAATAGTTGATGATGTCCAGCTTATCAAAATAGTGTGTACAGTCATGTCTTTCCCATTAGGATGTAACAAAAGGTATAGGAGAGGGCTAGGGTCAGGGAGAGACTGAGACTGCAAAGAGAAAAGGGTTGGCAGGTCTTTCTGCCTTCTGGCTGCTCTAATAAGATCTGGTACACAGAATTTTAGGAGAGGCAGAAGGAAGGCGGAGGGTTAGGAGGGCAGTTCATCTACTGGCATTTAACCACCTTCAGGCTGTGCAAGCATCTAAAAAGCACATCATAAAATAATCTGAGCCTCTCCTTCTAAAAATTAATTGAATTCCTAATATGTTGAAGGCAGTAGACACAAGGGCATATAATGCACAAGTCTCTCAAGGAGGAGTGCTCTGAGGAAGGCGAACTGCAAACTTTGAAGCATCATATAAACATGAGTTATGATTACTAGTTATTACTGTACTATGTTTGGAAAACCATATAGTTCCTTTGGAGAGGGGTGAGACTCTGGAGAATGAAGGATCATTTCTCTGTCTGATTGAGTGTCTTTCCTTTATAGGAAGTCTCAATCTTTCCCTAGAGACTTATATAGCCCTCCATTATATCTACATATCTATTCATCCATCTAGCTATCTATTATCTATGTATATTTATAAATGTATACATACAGGTCCACAACAGGGACAGAGAAAAAGATAACACACACCATGCATGTATACATATGCATGTCTCAGGTGAATGCACAAATAAAAATATGCATATATTTAAATACAATACACATTTATGTCTGTATATTTACATATGTACATAATAGTAATTGATAATTAAATATTATATAACATATGTTTATATATGCACATGTGCACATGTATATATATAGTTAGATAGATACATATGTTTATTGTTCAATGTTTTAAAATTATATCCAATTCTTTGTGAACCCCATTTAGGGTTTCTTGACTAAGATACTAGAGTAATTTCCATTTCCTTTTCCAGCTCATTTTACAGATGAGGAAACTGAGGCAAGTTTGGTGACTTGCCCAATGACACACAGTTCATAACTGTCTGAGATCAGATTTGAACTCAGGAAGATGAGGCTTTCTTATTCCAGATTTGGCATTCTATCCACTGCATGATCTAGCTGCCCCAGATGGATATATACAAAACTATATATATGTGTTATATATAATACACATATAGATATGTATATATATGCCAGTGTATATACATACAAGACATGTGTATGCATGCACACCTGCTTATATGTGCCCATATACATGCATATATGTGCCTCTGTGTACATATAGGTATATAATGTACTTTTTACATCCACACATACATATACATGTATATATTGTTTTTGTTGTAGGAGACATCACAACATAGAAATGTACTTGGAACCAAAAAGACCTGTGTTTAGATTTTGCTCACCCTTAAAATCTCTGAGATCCTGGGCAAATTAAACAGTCTTAATGTTCCTCAGGCAATTCTCTAGAACTTTTTATTGTCATGGATGGATAATGAGCTACAGTATTGGTGGAAGGTTTCCCTATCGGGAACTCCCCATCCTGCCAAGATTGTAGATATACTATATAAAAACACTATATAGATAGATAGTAAAATTTAAGGTTCTTGAAGACATTTTTCATTTTTCTGACATTGGTCCTCCCACAATTCCTCAAATAAGACATCATCACTGTCTTTGTACTGGCTACATACTTGGAACATTTTATCTCCTTACATCTCACTCTAAGAAGACCTAATTTCATTCAAAACCTTGTACCAGAAGCTTTTTCTGATCCTTATAACTGCTAGTGGCCCTTTCCATCAACCTAGTCTATTTTCTGCATACTTATATACACACAATGTCTCTCTTGATAAAAGACAAATTCCTTAAGGGAAATGCTGATTTATATTATCAATCTATATAGCACAGTGCCAGGCATATAATAGCTACTTAGTAAATGCTTGTTGATTTGATTTATGTATCTAGTGCCTTGAATATGGAAGGCAATCAATAAAGGTTTGTTGAATTACACTGATAATTTGTTAATAACACTAAAATCTTTATTTGAAAGAATTGTTACAATATTTAATATTTGAAGCAAAATACATCCCATTCACAAACTTTTTGAAACAGTTTAGACTTTATTATTTTGCTTATTAAAGAAAATCTATGTATAGCTATACTTGGAGACCCTAAAAAAACCTCTCTCAAAAGAAAAAAAACCTCTTTCAGATGATGAGTTTTTCTCTTTAATTAAGTTTGACAGCTAATTACCCATAAAGAGAACAGGCTTATCTTTACATGTTCATAGTCTTGTGGTGGAACCACTCTCTTTAACATAGAGGCAAACTACTCTTCTAATTTTTAAGGCTAAGTTTTCAGGCCTTGCAACAAAACTTGTGTCAGTATTGGTCACCTGCTGCTCCCAAAATTCCCTTTGTAGAAACAGCAGGAAAGTTTAAAGGGCTATAGCTAGATGTGAAAAAAGAGACTGGAAACCTAATCCTAATCATACCATTGCCAAGAATTGGCTTTCAGGCTTTCCAAAATCTCCTCCCAGCCACATTGAAAAGTCTTACTTATTAGTCCAAGCTATTTTGTAGTAATGAAATATGTACTGGAGATATTGATATTACTCAAAAGTTGCCAGCCATTGATGCATTCTGTATCCTCTAAGCCCCATTTTGCAGCCTGCGGCCATTTCCCCCTTGTAAAAAAAATTTTAAAAACCAAATTAATAACCTTTGGTGACTGTAAACAACCATTATGCATAAATATAGATAACATGGCTTTACCTGCCTGCCAATCAAATATCCTTGGATAGCTCTTACATTGAACTATCTAACTCTAGGTGGAATACAACACTACAAATAGAGGAGGTCATATGGAGAATGGGGTTTCTGGAAGTATGGTCTCCTGAATCTGGCAATGAAAGCAAATTCAAGATTACCATTAATATGAAAACAAAGTAGAGGGGAACATTTCAGAGTCCCTCATACTCAGGAAAAACCATTTATTTTTTAAAAAGTTTAGATTGAAGAATTTTAATGAGTCATTGGTAGAATACAAAAGAACTTTAAACACTGCCTTCTTCTGAAAATGAAAAATATAGAAGGACCAAATATTTGGCAGATTAATTTTTAAAAAGTATTTATTGAATACACTGTATCAGGTCTCTTGGAGTATGTATTAAGAAGTGTTGTAATCAGTGTTCTCAATAGCATTACTACCTAACAGGGGGAGAAAAATTCAATTCATACACAGATAAGTAGGGGTAAGTACAATGGCATGCTCCAGGAACATAAACCTAACACTTTGCATAATTTTCTTTTACTTTTAACTAATTTCTGTGTAGCTGCTTATGAGTAGGAAGGACAAGATGTGGGGGAGAGGCTTTATTTCCTTCCTTTTGATTATGAGTTTGACATCAGTAACACAGATGAGCAAGATGAAAATTTCCATATACAAAGAGTATAATCATGATATTGTGATTTTTTATAGTGTATATATACATAAATTAAAGTAGGTATTAAAATATTATAAAACACATACCTCTTTATATTCTTCCTTCTCCCTTTTTATACTAAAAATGTTTCATTGATGATATTTTCTTTTTTCCTTCCTTCCCCCTCCTTTCCTCCCTATCTTTTATTTCTCCCTCCTTTCCTTTTTTCTTCCTTCCCTCTCTTCTTCCCTCATTTCTTTCCTTCTTTCCTTCCTTTCTTTCTTCTTCCTTCCTTTCTCCCTTTGTCTTCCCCCTCTCTTTCCCTCCCTTTCTTTTCTTTTTCTTCCTTTCTTTTTTCTTCCTCCTTCCCTCCTCTCCTCCTCTTTCCCTTTCTCCCTCCTTCCTTATTTTCTTCTTTTCTTGCCTTCCCTCCCTCCTCCCCTTTCCCCCCTCTCTCTCTTCCCCTCTCCTTTCCTTCTTTCTTTCTTTTCTGTTTTTTTTAAGGAATCTTGTACTTGGTTAAAACTTTCCACCTTCTGTTCTAAGCTATTTATTCTCCTAATTTTTTTCCAGAAGACCCCATATTTTACTTATAATTCCACCTTTTTTATTTCTTGCCTTATTTCTTTGAGCCATTTAAGTCTTCACAGTGAAAACATCCCCCTCCCCCTGACATCTTTCATTATAATTCTTGCTATTTTTTTCTTCTGGACTTACCTTTTATGCCTCTCTAACCCCACTGAATTACTTCCTTGTGTTTAGTACATTTCTCTTTTCATTTCTTGTGGCTCTTCTGTTATTGTATTAGGACTTTACACAAGAGCTGGGCTCTCCTCCCTTCTGTATTTTTGGAAAGGGGAGTCAGATTCTATTTGGTCCTGATACTTTTGTTGTCTGGATATTGCTATCATACTTGTACTTCTATTTTGTTATTGTTTAGTCATTCTGGCCCTTTGTGACATTATTTGAGGTTTTCTTGGCAAAGATACTGGAAGCAGTTGTAATTTCCTTCTAGTTCATTTTACAGATGAAGAAATTGAGGCAAATAGGGTTAAATGACTTGCCCAGAGTCACACAGCTAGTAAGGTCTGAGCCCAGATTTGAAAACAGGAAGATGAATCTTCCTGACTCTAGCACTTTATCCACCATGACATCTAGCTTTCTGCCTCAAACTTGATCTTCTATCTTAGTCTCCAGCACAATGTAGGAATTGATTATTCTCTATCTCTTCCTTGTACAGCAAAGTGTGGAGATTATGTCTGACTTGCTATGTTCCTGACAAGCCTTAGTTGTATGTTGGATACCTAGTTGGATTCTAGTGAAGTCCCTCAGTACCACCTAATTTATCCTCTCCCTTGATTTTCTTTGATCCTAAAGAATGCACAGTTCAGTCCTGTCTTCCTGTACAGTAATCTGTCGATGTTGGCTGTGCTACCCATTTCTTTTGAGGGAGGTCAGAACTAGATCTCACTGACTGCAGATCAGATGATTAGAATTCATTCTGTTCCCACTGGCTTCTCTTGGCCTGGCTCAGTTCAAATTACTGGTGATCTTTTGGCTCCCTATTAAATATGTACTCACAATACCAATAGGTTTCTGATTCAACTGGACATCCATACTCAGAATGTTATCAAATTTATACCTCACCTCCAATTGACTGGTTTCTCCCTTCCTTTGTAATATCCCTCATCCTGGTATTCACAGACCTCTAGGCTCTCTTCTTGTCTATTCTTGGATTGGACAGAGGTACTTACTTCTGTTTTCCTTTCACCTTTTAAATCACATTTAAGTTTGTATACATTTTTTCATCTTTTTTGAGCATTTTCAAAACTCTTGAATCCTTCACTTTTCTCCTAAGTTTAATACAGAAACCTATTGCTTAGCAGAATACCTAAAATATGCCATAAATTTAATTAAAGTTTTGGTGATGATAACTGATGACATTGATGATTAGTTTAAATTGAAAATGTGCATATTTACTTTTAGGATATAAAGTCTCAAATTGTATGTTTTTATAGCAAAGTCTGATTTAGTGATACTGAAGAAGCTAATGAGATAACTGGTAGTGCCAATTCCTGTTATATAATACAACTCTACCTTGGTGAAAACAGAGTGAAGGGAATAAGGGAATATTGTAATTCTGGAGAGTTAGGAATGAGAGTAAAAATACTGAGAATGATTCTCAGGAACTTTGGGAAAATCAACTTTTCTTGGCTTCAGTTTTCTCTTCTGTAAAATGAGGAACATGGCCTCAAACACTTAACACTTTCTAGATGTGTGACCCTGGACAAGTCACTTAACCCCAATTGCCTCAGCTAAAAAAAAAAAAGAGGAATATGGATTATATGATCTTTAAATTTTATAGTGTCCCCCATGCCAAAATTACTTTCTTTTTACTCTGGCTATATTTTTATGAATTCATATGTAATGATGTTGTCTCTTCCATTAAAATGTAAGCATCTTGAATGTAGGGATTATTACAAGTGTGTTTCATAAACATTTATTTGATGCAGCATAATATAAAGAACACTGATCTCAAAGTCACTGGAGCCATGCTTGAATCCCAGTTCTGTTTTTTATTACTTATATGACTTTGAATAATCCACTGAATCCCTCTGGGGGTATTTCCTTATCATCAAATGAGAGGATTGTTCTAAACAACCTTTAAGGTCCCTTTCACCTTTTTGATCAGGTCTCATAAGAATATGTATCAGCTAGAATAGATAAGAACCAATCTTGAGGGACATAGCAAGAGCAAATAGGATCATCTATAGCCATCTTTTAGTAGCATCAGCTCCAGAGCACCTGAAAGAAATGTAGCAGCTAGAGTACCTGCAAAGCCAATTGGACCTCCACCCTCTAGTCTTTTCTCTTGAGAGTTAGTTGATTGACACATGGGTCCTGAAAGGAGAGTCAGCTGTATGTTATCACTAACAGACCACAATAATACTACTCCATTGAGTCTGGGAAAAATCAATGCACTCCTGTCTTCCTCTTGTCAGCTCTCTTTCCCTCTAAAATGACACAGATTAAGAGTTCCCTTTACATCATCCTTTGATGTGTTTTAAAGTTTTACCCTCAGGATCCCTTCCTTGCTCACTTTCTAGCTCTCTTTTGTTCTCTAAATTTCTATCCAGTTGATAAAAAATTCCTGTTAGAGTGAAACAGCTTTTCAAAATGGGGTTCTCAAAACTAAGCAAAGAAAAGCAATGAACTTGCTAGAGGTTGGCACCTATGATTAATCTTTAATTAATATTTCACTTTAATTTCCAATTCTGCCTTTAAGATACATGCTTGTGTTCAAGTCATGAACTCATTATCTTATGACTTTGAAAGGCAGCTATCTTCCAAAGCATAAAAAGATGACTAACATCAGCATCCATTAAGAAGACTTGGTGAATCTTATGCTGATATTTTATTTGTTTTATTTTATTTTGAAGGATTAATATCTACTGGGCCATTGTAGCCAGAATCAGTGGCACAAATATTATTTTAGCACAGGGTAAAATAATATTGTATGACACTGGCATTAATTTATCTTTGTTATTTATCCTAATGATTTTTATGCTTTTATTGGTGTGCTACAATCTCCCCAAATGTGGTTTATAATTTAATTTTCACCGTCATACACAGAGAAATCACTGGAGGCATGGTAATGATGAAGGAACAGCTATACTAATACCGCCAAAAGGATGCAAAGATGATTTATGTGACTTTCTTCTTGTATTTGCAGTTCATTAAGTCACTGTCTTCTTGTAATGACCAAGTGAAAATTAAAGTACTTTGGAGAAGAACTTTAGGTTCAGCATCATTAGAGGAAGAGAAATGGGTTCTTTGATGAACTTGACTGCAGAAATCTATAGAGCACAACTTAATCAGACTCTACATTGATCCCTGATGCTAGGAGGCAGGTTTAAGATTGAGCAAATCATTTTAATGCATATTTTCCCTTAAAAAGGAGCATATGATCCATGAGAATGATTTATATATAATCCAAGACTTTAACTTCATAAAGTGAAATTGTATGGACTCCTTTCTGAAGTCTCATCATCAATGCAGGGACAAGAGATAATCTTAACTAGATTTACCCTTTTCCTCCTTAAGTCTTTTAATTTCTGTTTGTCTTGGCTTCCTCAGTTGTAAATTGGGGATAAAAGCAACATCTATCTTAGAGAGTTGTTGTAAGGACTAAATGATATAATACTTGTAAAAAACTTTTAGCACAGTGCCTAGCATATAGAAGGTGTTATATAAATGCTTATCCACTTCCCCTGTGTTCCTCTTGTACTGCCTTCTATTTACCTTGGATAATCATCTCTCTGCAGGGATGAGAGGGCAGAGAAATACCCAACTAGTACCATTTCAGATTATACATGAACCCTACCTATAGAAAGGAGCAGTACCCATATCTATATCCCAATGCTTAGGGGAATCTTAATGGGAGAAAATAGGAAAAATAAGTTACTGAGGATCAAATGAGATATTTATAAAATGCTTAACATATCTTCCATTGTATATTGTGTGCCTAATAAATGAATTCCCCCCTCTTTTCTACCTCTTCTCTCTTCCCCTATTTTTCAGGATGAACAGGAATCTAATGGCATTGTGAGGCCATTATCAGTTGTCTTGCTCCTCCTTTTCCCTCTCCAAAGTTTTCTACATATTTTTTGTTTGCTAGAGTTAGGAAGGGGGTGTTTAGCCTGGAGAAAAGAAAACATAGGAGAATGTGATAGATGTTCTTTAAATGTTTGAGAATCTGTCAGAGAAAAAAAGAGTTGGAGTTGTTCAGCTATGACCCAGTGGGCAAAATTAGAAATAATATAGAAGAGGTAAGGAATTAGATGTAGGCTTGAAGTAAAAAAAAATGAATGAGTAGCTAAGTGGGGCAGTGGATAGAGAGTCCTGGGCCTAGAGTCAAGAAGACATGAATTAAAATCCAGACTCATATGCTTACTAGCTAAATGACCAAAAGTCGTTAATCCTATTTACCTCAGTTTCCTCATCTGTAAAATGATCTGGAAAAGGAAATGACAAACCACTTCAGTGTCTTTGCCAAGAAAGCCCCAAATGGAGTTACAGAATTGGAATGACAGAACAATAAAAAGAATGAATTGGTTAGAGGTACCTAAAAGTCAAAAGTGGTGAACCAACAGAAAATGGATTTCCTAATATTAGAGAAGATATTCAAATAGAATCTGGATGACCACATATAAGTATGTCATAGAAAAGATTTCTGTTGATATATGGGTCACCCTAGAAGGTTTCTAATGCTCATTTCTAAAATTCTGTAACTGGAAAATCCCTTAGATCCTTTCCTGCGTTCAATTTTATGATTATATGAGCTCCCCATTAGTTAACATCTTCATTTACTATGGGTGAAGATAGAACCTATCTGAATATGTAAGGATTCATTTTCTCAAAGTGAGATAATGCATATAAAGCACTTTGGAAATCTTAAAGTCATATATGTATATGTGTATTACACATTAGATATTATTATTATTGGTGCTATCCTAGTTATATAATTAATCTCTACTTCACCTCCCTCATTTTTACTCTTAAAATACATATGCCCCTGACATTTTTATCATGTAATCATTTTATTTCCAATCATGACTTGTTTTTATTTTATTTATTTTTATTTTTGGAATAGACTTGTGATTTCATTGGCACAGACAATTCCTGATATGAAAAATGTTTTATAGTCAATATAGCTCAACAAATACTTCATAACTTATAGCCTTAGAAAATCTCCTAATGTATTAAGAAATGAAGTGATTGATGCAGGGTCATGCAGCTAACATGAGGCACAGTCTCCTAGAACTACCTCAAAGATCAAAGTTAAACTTAGATCTTTTCTCTTACACAGCTAACTCACTATTCATTAAGCCAAACTGCCTCTCAACGTTATAATAAATATAAAATCATATAACGCTTAATATAATATGACATTAATAGAATATATTTTGTCAATATTACATATATTCAATAATGGCTGGTCTCTCTTACTTCTCCTCTCCCTTTGCCTTCCCCTTTTAATTTTTTCTATTTCGTTTCTCCCCATCTTGCCACACTCTTAAAATAATTGCTTATATAAAGTCACTTATCTCTGGAATTGTTAACTCTGAAGAATAGAAAGTATGAGGGTGGGAATAATAGTTTCTATTTCTACATATTACATGATGCTTTTATTATGGTATCTATATTATTTTGTAAGCAATATGTGTCTGCCAGTATTAATACATATATATATAGATATATATTAGATTGTTTATTCTCAGAAGGGCAGGATATTGTGCATTATTTATACTTACTATTCTATCCTCACTATGAGGAGAACAGTTTCTCAGTTGAGACTAAGTACTTAAATTTGTGAGGTCTCAGTGGACTCATTTGTTAAATGTTGTTGAGCCATTTCAGTCATGTCTGACTCCCCATCATTCTATTTTTTGCAAAGATAATAGAGTGGTCTTTCATTTCCTTCTCCAGCTCATTTTCTTAATGAGGAAACTGAGGCAAACAGGGTTAAATGGCTTGCCAAGGGTCACATAGCTAATAAGTGTGAAATTTGAACTCAAGTCTTCCTGACTCCAGAGTCTATGTGCTATCCACTGTGCCATAAGTTTGCCCATCCTTTGTAAAACAGTCTTACAATCTTATAATAGCCTAATGTGTCTTCCACATTTACATCAATCTCACATTTCTAATGTTTCCAATCAGGTATGTAGCCAAATCAGGAGTCAAATCTAATGAGATCCTGAATGATAAGAATTAACTGTTTATCTTTTAGATTATTTCTATAAGCCATGGCTGAGGGAAAAAACAAAACAAAACAAAACTATTGGGGCTCCGTAAAGATTCACTACCTGACAAATACTCACCTCTAAGGTTCTAGTCACATAGATGGGATCCAGAGAAACAGAACCATACGATTCATGCAAAGCTTGAAGTGTACAGAATTCAACATCATACATCATGAGAAAAAATCTAAACCCTGGATCAGGTCACAGAATTTTATAATTGGAAGCCATGTCAGAGAATCTTAATAGTAGAGCTAAAAGGGATTTTAGTAACCTGGCCCAATCTGGTCATTTTACAGAAGGAAAAAAGATCCATAGTGGTTAAGTGGGGCATTCTTCCTCAGGAATGCTTTAGACTAGATGGCCTTTGACTTGAATTAGATAAACTTTCCAACTCTGAGATTCACTAATTGTTCTATTCTGCAGGCTATTTCTACTCCTCTATTGGTCAAACATGGGACAACATTCTAATGAATCATGTCATTAATCTCAGAAACATTTCTCCCAAGACCTAACACCCCTTTATAAATTGAATGAGATGATATATGACAATGATTTGAACATACTTCAAGGCATTCTATAAGTGCAAAGTATTATGATTATTGTAAAAAAGCCAGCATTGTTATTTTCAGAGACACAGATGGTCAGTTAGAGATAACTCATGATGGTAAAAACCCTGCCAATGTCAGCATAAAAACAAAGAAATCCGTTCTTCTGGTTGCCAGACCTGTGCAATAATACAGTTGCATCCTCTTTAATTCTATCTACATAATACAATCATAAGAAAATACCATGTACTTTGGTGGTATGTACAATTATTAGTATGTAGTAAATCTATTCAAATTAGTTTCATTCTCTCCACTACATGAATAGCATGTGGGAAAAGGATCAAGGAGAGAAAAGCAGGAGAGAGAACACTGAAAAAAGGTGCAGTATAAATTCCATTTAATTCCACTCAATTCTACAAGTACTATGTTGACCCTAGGGATATAAGGACAAAATTGAAATAATACAAATGATCAAGGAGTTTATATTGGGAGGACACTATTTACATAGATAAGTAAATATGATATATAAGAATCATATATTTACACATCAAATATTAAATATTTGTGATTATACTTAGCATCATATGGAAAAATGGTTTGCATCAATTTGGTAGTTGACTACGAAAAAAAAGTGTCAGGTAAAAAAGAGCTCTCCATGGTTTTAGAAAGGCATGCTATGTAGTAGAAAGAACAATAAACTTAAAGAACTTGGGTTCAAATCCCAGCTCCATCCATTACTAGCTGCATGACAATAGGCAGCTCACTTAATTCCCTGATCCCCTATTTGCTCATTTATAAAGTAGAAATAAGAATAACTGTAACTCCTAATTCAGGAAGCTTTTGTAAAATTCAAATAAGGTAATATATTTAATATGATGTACATATTTTAAATTATGGTATAAATTTCAATTACCCTGATACTGCAGTGGCATTGGGAACAGGGATTGGACTAGATAACCTCTAAAGTCTCTTCTAGTTCTAAATCTATAACCCTATGAATCAAGGAAACTGCCTGACATTTCTGGTATCTTCTTTTCAATTCCCATTTTCATTATTTTAGTATAGATCCTTATTACTGACCATCTAGATCAATAATGTCAAATTCAAATTGAAACAGGGACCATTAAACTATATATAAGGGTCCCTGGGCTGCATATTGACTTAGTTTTAAAAAGTAATATTGTCTATGTTTTATTGGATTTTTATTTATTTTGTTAAGTATTTCTCAATTAGATTTTAATCTGTTTTTGGCTAACCTAGAGATAGTTGAGTGTCACTTAGATCTAGATTATAATAGTAATTTCTAGTTCTCCTAGCCCACCACTTATGACCCCAATATATTCTTCTTGCTATCACCAGAAGAATCTTTCTTATGCAAAATTAATGTCAATCTTTTGTCCTGAATTTTCAGTGGCTTCCAATTGCTTCTCTAGTAAGATTCAAACTGCTTATGCCAAGTTTTTCTTATGTCTTGTCTGTATTATATGCCTCCTGCAAGATTCCTTCTTTACTTGGTGAATTTCTAGTTAACCTTTCAAGTACAATTCGAATCTCTCCCCCCTCACACACATTACAGTTCTTTATTTTGCAAATCTCTAATACACTTATCATGTTATATTGTATATTTTAATTATTTATGCTTGTTTCTTATTAGTACTAGAATGCAGCCTCCAAAAGTGAAATGATATATCTCTTATAAATTTTGTATCTTCCTAGTCACCTAACACAGTGTTCTGTGTACAGTAGGCTAACAACTTTTTAAGACATGAATAAATTGCAAGAGAGCAACAATACCTCTCAACTAGAAAAATAGCAATAATAATCCAAATCACAGGTATACAATGCTATGAAGCTAATAAAATATTATCCTCACAATAAGCTAGGTAATATAATGACCACTAATCCCAATTTATAGATGAGAAAACAGCGCCTTGAAGAAGTTAAATGACCTGCCCTGTCCACAGTCACATATCTAGAAATTGTCAGAGTCGAATTCAGACCTTTTCCACTTTGTCTCTGCCTTTTGTTTTTTGACTGAAGCAATTGGGGTTAAGTGACTTACCCAGGGTTTCACAGCTAGGAAGTGTTAAGTGTCTGAGACCAGATTTGAACTCAAGTCTTTCTGACTTCAGGGCTGGTGCTCTATTCACTGAGCCACCAAGCTGCCCCTCTGCCTCTTTTTTTTTTTTTTTGTCACTCCACCTGAACTTTGTTCTAATCTCACTTCTGTGATCCATTTTTAGGATCCATAATAACATGGATATTTTCTTCCATTACTGGGAAGCTCATGATGGGAAGCACACTTTCAAAATAAATCCTATATTTGCATTCAATCTGTTGCAGGAATTTGGTTATTTGTATTACAGTCTCAGAAATCCTGAGAAATGTATGAGGAGGAGGTTGGTGTGCTAACTCAATTATAGGGGATGACACTGTTTAATTGCTTTGAGGAGCTGAATTACATTCCTTGGATTGCCCCAAAAGCAGTTATTAGTCAAAGTGAAAGAACCTTGTTTCTTATTTTCTAAGGACTGATGATTATTTTCTTGATGTATTACCAAAATACCCACAGAAATTCAATGATACAGTCAGAAATAAAGTGTTGATTTAAAAAAGAACTTAAACAGGAAGATTTTCTACATATTCACTGTAATTGTCAGTAGATAAAAATAAAAATTGCTCCACCTTCTCTACCAAGTATAGTGCATTTCCAACTAAGACAGCTACCCTGAACTGGAAATCAAGAGACATGAATTTCATTTCTGGCTCTTTTCACCTTGTAACCTTGGCCCACTCATTACTTCAGCTGCCAATCTGTTGGCATGATATCTGTACTATTTTCACATAAAGATGTCTAGTAGATTATTTTATTACACAAAGTCTCAGAATCATAAAATTATAGACTTTGGGAGTTGAAAGGAATCCCCAACAAGTAATATTGGAACTCTCAAGCCAGTGTGATATAAATGATGAATGGCTAGAAAACAGAAGGAGACTCAATGGCATAGCTAGGGAATGAAATCAATGATGTTGGCCTTATTTATAATGTCACCTCAAAACAGAAGTATAAAGAATGATTTGTTCAGCACATTCCAGTTAAAAGTGTTGGATTTGGATTCAGGAAGATCTGGATGGGTTGAATGTCATTTCATTTTACTTAAGGCATGTTGATAACACTACCGCTACAATGCTGGTCCTACATTCAGGAAGACCCGAGTTCAAAACTAGCATCAGATACTTACTAGCTGTGTGATCTTGGTTGAATCCCTTAACCCCTGCCTCCATATTCTCATCTATAAAATGGAGATGATTATAGCATCTACCTCCTGGGGTTGTTGTGAGTTCAGCAAAGTGCCTGATATGAGTAGAGGCTTAATAAATGTGTGTTCCCTTAATTTTCTTACAAGGTATGTTCCCAGGTAAGTCAATTAACCCATCTAAGCCTCAATTTCATCAATACTTACTTCCTATCGGGTTTTTGTGAGAATCAAATGAGACTGCAGGTGAAGTTCGTTGCAAAAAAAATTCCTACTACACCATTGGAAGTATAGTAGTTCAGTTCTGACCCATAATTATAATGGAAAGTCCTTCCTCCCACTTCATGCTGAAATACCCACTTCCCTTCTCAGAATCCATCTCAGATGTCTAAGAAGCTTCTTTTACCTATTCTACTCTCCAATAAAATTCATCCGTCTCATTTCAGATGTCTTACTCTTGCCTCATAGGATCCTTCTCTTATATCAAGACACAACTCAAATACTACCTTTTATGGACATATTTTCTTGATTCCTCCTAACTGTTAATGTCCTCCTTTCCTAACTTCTCTGTATTTAATAACCTTATTTCTTTTACTCATGTACTCTCTTTTTATTTATTCTACATTCTTATACTTGTTAGAATACAAGCAAATTCTGAATAGGGTTATTTTCCCTCTTTCATTTTTGCTCTTTAGTTAGTGTCTCACACATAACAGATACATAAAAATGCTTCTGGGATTGTTTAACTGACATCATATTTTTATGTTAATAAAAATTGTACTTTTATTGTACTTTTCTGTACTTTTTGTACTTTGTGCTTTTTTCACTGTTCCTAGTTTCAAAACTATTTGTGTACATACTCTTTTTATTAAATCCTAAATTCTTTGAAATCAGAGCAATGTTATATGTTTTATTTCTATCCTCACAGCCCTTTATACACGGTAGATACTAATAAGTGTTTAGAACTGAAAACAAAACAACAATGGTATCAGTCTTATACAATCATCTGGAATTCCAATAATATATGCTTCTAAAAGGTATCATTATAATTAAATATTCGGATTCTTCCTTAAAAATTCTAAACAAATACAATACAAAACTTGGAATATGTAAAATATACAGTCACAATTTGGTGGTAGTAAAATTGTAAAAATAAGGAAACTTAAAAACTATTTGTACAATATAGAAGACAAAGCCTTCATAAAAAACTGGTTTATTTCCTTCTGGATAATAACATTCCCTTGTTGACTCATTCTTCTGTATGAAGAAAGATGAGTTAGCAAGGAAATTACACTTAGTTTCTCCTAGAAGATCTTGTGCCCCTTTTTGTAAGATGAGTTGGATTTTGACAGACAAGTGAATATGGGGAAACATCTTTGTCCCATTGCCACTAATAAAATGAAGCCCATTATGCTTTAGCACAAGTCTTCTCTATGGTGACTCTCTATGAACACAATTTATAAAACAATACTCAAAGTATGTGTGCTGAGCATAACAAACTATCATTTAATCTGTATGTTGGATTTCTTGAATTACTCCTGCACTACTAAGTTTTTATTACATTTTTCACTTATTCTATATTACTATTCTCTATGTATTATATTGAATATATTCTATATTCACATTCTACATGTTTTTGGACATTTGTATTGACTTATAGTTCTTATATTTTTGCTAACATTTTTAAAATCTTGATTGTATTCTTTCTAATTCTCAATTTAATGATTGATCTAGACTCTGATGACCATATTTTTTCCTTCTTCTTTGGGTTCTAAATTTCAGTATTTCTTCCTCTTTTACCCCTCCCCATTCTATTTAATAACAAATTACATTTACCTTCTGTTCATGAATATGTTAGTGGGTAAACTGATCCTGGCCAACTTTTGCTGATTTGAAACAACATTTTCTATCCTACTTTATCTGAACATAGAGATGTAGATACATATAGTTAGGGGTGCATATATTCAAAAATGTATATATGATAACTTGTTTAGTTGGGTCTAACTCTCTGTGACCCCATTTGGAATTTTCTTGGCAAAGATACTGGAGTGGTTTGCTATTTCCTTTTCCATCTCATTTTATAGATGAGGAAACTGAAGGAAAGAGGGTTAACTCACTTGCCCAGAGTGATCCAGCTAGCAAAGATCTGAGGCCACCTGTGAATTCAGAAGATGAGTGTTCCTGACTTCAGGCCTGGCACTCCATTCATTATGCCATCTAGCTGCCCTGCTATATAAACATATATACCATATTGTATGATATATATACTACATTATACATATCTTCACAGATATTTCCCATCCCATAAATACATATATGTAAACACATGCATGTTTATATACATTTGTGTGCATATTTGCCATACATATATGTGCATGCATATAAACTTGCATACAAATGCATATACATATGTTTTATATATATATATATGTATAAAATGTGTGTACACATATATGGATACATAATATTAGCACAATATTAGATGTTTTTGTTAATATGGAATTATATTTTTACACAATGCCTCTCCTTCTCTTTTTGATTCTGTAGCACATATCCCTCTGTTTATTATATCTTTTGACTGGTAATATGACTCTTGACAATAAAATACAATGAGGAAATGTGCTCATTCATCAATTAATTCAATATACATGATTTAGCTAATGTACTAAGCAATGGTGGGTGGGGTGGAGGGAGAAGAAGAAATAGAGGTTAATAAAAAAGCATCCTTTCCCTCTAGAATCTTGCTTTGGGAAAGGCATGACTCTGTACTCAGGAGCTAGGGACATTGCATTGGTTTTTATATTAATGACTCTTAATAGATGAGGTCCTTTATAAAGAATAACTAAGTTGAAAATAACTTTACAGTTCAAGGAGAAGGAGTTACAGAAGCATAAAACATTTAAACATAACACCAATATAACTGAATACCTTTCCTGACAGAGAAAATCACTCACAAACCAGATCTATTTATTTTAAGGAAGTAACAATTTCAAAATCTGCTGTGTTCACTTGTTGCTAATACAAAAAAAATTTTTTCCTGGAAAAGATCTGGCATTTCATGACAGTGATGAAACACATATAGATACACAGAGAAACACATAATTGTGTCTACATTTTATTCATTCAGGTTAAATTGCTTTTGCCTTCAAGAAAATTTATATGTCAATAGGAAAATAAATAATAAAATTGTAAGCATTTGACTTAGGGAGGCATGACAGTTCATAGAATTATATATCCTCAGGGCCTTGCCTCAGCAAATTTCCTGAATTTTGCAGAACAGATCTTTTGTTAGAATCATGGAAATAAGAACATACTATAAGGCTTATTTGGTCTGGTCCCCTGTCTCCAGCCAGTTCTATACCCAAACTATCCAAGAGAAGCATATTTGTTTTCTCTCTTTTAAGATCTCCAAGGGCAGAGTTCAAACTATTTCCAGATCATCTGAAATTAAAAATTGGCTACTACTGTTCAGAATATAATTAGTTGGAAGGAGACAATGACTTTAGCTGTGCAGCTGGAGAGCCCAATGATTAGATCATTGATCTTGGAGTCTGGAAAGCATGAGTTCAAATCCAACAACTAGTTGCTATATCTATTTCTTTTTTTGACTAAACTGGAAACTTCTTGAAGGGACTAGTTGCCTAGTAGTGACTACCTATGGCGTTCTCCAGACAAGTGAATGAAAGTAAGCCATATATGTACAAAGGCAAATAAATAATGTTGGGATGGATAAGATTGAACAGCCTTTAACTTTATTTTAAACTATTTCTTAACATGGACTGTTGGGGAAACCTATGATTAATACTGACCACAATAAATACACAAGGGAAGGATAACATACAATGCCATGGTGGCAATCACCAAACTATGGGCTTATCCCTTCATTAACTACATTGACTTTCATCAAATACTGTGTTACAACAAAATACTGGCAGTGAAGAGTTTGGAAGTGAATATATGAAAGAAGATAAAAAGGATGGGGAAACTGTAGTCTTCTTTGGGAGGCTCCATTGAGTTGTTTTTCTTTACTGATTCATACTGTCAAGCTAAGAAAAAGGCAAGAATGTGCCTAGAGATGTGTGGATGATAGGGATGGTAACACCATTCTCTTGCAATCAGTCAATGACAAAGATCTGTTTGTTCTTTTAATGCTTAATCCATGTGAAGTCATAGGATCATGGATCTAAAGCTAGAATTATTAGAATTTACTTCAAATATCTCATTTTGCTGAGAAAGAAACTGAGGTCTAGATAAGTTCAGTGACATAGGCAAGGTCATTCAGATAGTATATCAGAGAAAGAATTTGAACTCAGGTTCTCTGATTTCCCCACTGGTACTCAATCTACTGCATTTCTGAATCTAAGATCTAGCTCAATTCAAACTCTCCTTTTATCAGAATAAAGGTTTTCTTCCTTCACAGCTGTTAATGTCTCAAAATTCTTCTTTCTCCTTTTTGCACATATTCTGATTCTAATAGGCTCCCTATTGCCTCTAAGATATAATAACATTATCATTACAGATTCTTCACGTAGGCATTTAAAGTCCTTTATAATCTGGCTCTAATATAGCTTTCCCAGAATGGTTTTCTATTACTTTCATGCACACACTCACACTCTAGCCAAACCGGCCTACTTATTATTCCCCATATTCAACATTCAGTCTCCCACCTCTGTATCTTTGTACAAGTGGAGGACTCTCATGCTGGGTGCCATGACTAGAATGGTCTACCTCTTCACTCTTGCTTCAGAGAGGCCACAGTTTCCTTCCAGGCTCCCCTTAAGTGCTATACCTTAAAAGACTATTGATGATCTTTTTTTCCATTTGTTAGACTAGCACATCCCTTCCAAATTATTTGCATTATAGCTATACAATACATACATATATATGTATTCTTAACTTTTTACACATATGTATATTTATACACATGGATGTATATAAACTCACATATTGTATATATACATATATACATATATTTATATCTATAGATAGATATAGTTTTTGTTTCCCCTTCTGCTACCCACCCCTTTCCTAGTGTTAATTCCTTAAAGGCAAGTGTGATTCTCATTTTTCTCTTTGATTTTCTAGTGTCTGTCATGTGGTAAGCACTACTGAATGCTTGGTGAGTTAAAGTGAAGAAATCTGTTAGGAAGGCAGGAAGAAAAGAAGAAAGGAAAGAAAAAAGGAAGAAAAGAAGGATGAAGGAAAGAAGGAAGGAAGGAAGGAAGGAAAGAAGGAAAGAAAGAAGACAATCACATTTATTAAGTGTCTACTTTGTCTAGGGACTGTATTAAATGTTTTACAAGTATTTCATTTGATCCTCATAACAACCCATGGAGGTAGGCCCCAATTATTATTCCCATTTTACAGTAGAAAGCCTGAAAAAGGCAGAGGTTAAATGTCTAGCTCAAGGTCACTGTTTCTGAACTCAGTTCTATTCAACTTCTGAACTCAGTTCTATTCAACTCCAGGCCCAGTGTTCTATCTACTGTACCACCCAGCTGTTCCAGGAATCATGGATTTCCCTTAATTTTTTCCCTCTCTCATCTTCGAACATGATGGATGACAAATAGAACACAATAACCACTGCTCTTCCTTCATGTCTGAACTTATTAATTATCTTTATAATCTTAGAGAAAAAATAGTCTGTAGCCTTCTGTCTTTTTTGCATAAGAAGAACATAAGCCATTGAGTATGGGTAAGCAGAAGAATATGGTGAAGGAATGTCTGAGAAGAAAGGATTTTTCTAACAATTAATTGGAGAGTCAGAGAAAGACATGAATGGGAGAAAAAGGAGAAGGAAGGTTAAAAAGGAAGAGGATGAAGATAAAATAGAAAAAGATATGGAGAAGGGAAATGAAGGAGGAATATGAAGTGAAAAGGAGATAGAAATAAACAGGAAGGTGATAGAATAAGCAAAACCATTCATGTTATAAAGATATAATATGATGTAAATAATATGTTATGTGGTGGGCAATATAATATATGATATGATAGAATATGATGATGTAATACATATAAATATTGTATAATATAAAATAAAATATAATATTGTGATCACTTTCATGTAATTGTAATACTTTGTATCTGTTTAATTCAACTGTGTTAGAGTAAAAACATCTAGTACTCAGTGATGGATTGATCCAAAAGATCTGGGTCAGAATCCTTGCTATCTTTGCTCTGCCACTTCCTATCTCACCTTTCTGATCCTATTTCCTCATCTAAAAGGGTTGGACGACAAAGCCTCCAAGGTCCCCTCTAGCACTAAATCTATAGGTCTATTGTCCTAAATGTCTTTGCTCTATATTCATAACCTCCTCCTACTATCCCTTCCCTCCCTCCAATTTCATGTCTGAAATCTTTTCTGAACTTAGCATAGTGCCTGGTGTATAATATGCACTTAATAAATGTTTATTGACTGGCTGACTGACTAGGAACTCCTTTCTTGGCTAACTAATTCCTGACAGCTCTCTTGTGTCAGAGATGTGATATCAATCAGAATGGCTTCAGTGAGATTCCTCCTTTAACAATAAAACCTACAGTCTGGTCCTTTTTCATTTCTGCCCCAGCAGGTGGGCTGTCCTATTTGACACGCAAAGTCTCAGTTTTGGAAATATTGGCTCCTGGCCCTAGTTTGGGGGGTTTATTCTCTACTCTGGGTGTGTGTGTGTGTGTGTGTGTGTGTGTGTGTAGGGAAAGGATGAGTTATATAGGGGATACAAGAGCCCGGTTATTTCCCAGCCCAAACAGGAGCAACTGGGGAGCTAATGTTTGGCTTGGCACTGAAGTCAAGGAATAAAGGAATAGCCTTGGCTGAAATATTCATTGAACCCTCTTCCTCTTCTTCTTGTGGCCCACAAACTATAGTAGTATTTGAGAGCTGGTACCCCTTAGGTGTGTACTTTTTTTTGTTATCCCTGCCTTTTCTCTGTTCCCTTGATGTACTCTTAATGCTTGAGCCCTCTCTTGTGAGGGTTAAAATATACTAAATAAAGTCATCTTGCTTTGAGCATCACTGGCTAGACCAATTCTTTTGAGAAAGCCTCCTAAATCCCTGAAGCAGCTGCAATGGACCAGAACAGCTGTAAAATGTATAGCCTGCCAACGATCAGATCTTTCATCCAATCTTTAAACACTCCTAGATGTCAGCAAACTTCCTGTTTTCTCTCTGTTCCACAATTTTGATAAAATATCATGGCAAGCAGCATTTTCAGCCCCAAGCCTGGCAAGTGAATATTAGAGCATCAATTAGCTGTAGAGGAAATCTAGTATATATAACAGGGGCAAACTTCTATATTTTGTATGTGTTAAATAAAGAAATTAAAAAAATAAACAGCTAGAATTTATATAGAGTGTAAAGGTCTGCCGAAATTGAGAAGGATGGGATGATTTGCCTTTATACCATGGAATGGGTAAAAAAAATATTATTTTAATTAAAGCAATGTTCCACTACATTTTTTCTAAATAAAAAGGGCTAAATGAATTTTCATGCCACATTTCTGAATGCCATTAATTAGGAAATCTTATAATTGTCTATGACAAGCTGATGAGTTGGCTATACAGTACTATGAAATATATTCTGTAGTTATATAATAAACCTAGGGCAACTCTCAAAGGCCTTATATGTTAGGTAATCTGTTTTCAGTCGATCAAAGATTAACTTTAAGTGGATACTGCTAAGGAAGGAGAAAAAAAAGATTCTGAGTCTTAAATCAGCTTTCCTGCATTAAATCTTCCTGTTTAATCCTTGGCTCCAAGTAATTTTATAAATAGATAAAACTCTTAACCTACCCAGGAATAATATAATCAGATGAATACCAACAAAATCCTTTTTCTACTAGCAAAAACTGTTAAGGAAGATCTTTTTCTCTTTCTTGGGTGCCTACTGTGTTGCCATTTGTCTAAAGCTTGGATCATCCCACAGAGAGTTCATGAATAGAGTCAATTCTCAATTATCTGGACTAATGGAGAGGAGTGGGGAGTAGTGGTGTGTCTATTTCAAGATAGAGAATAATACAAAAAATCATTTATATCTAGCATCTGCGTCCATTATATATAATTTCCTGATGGTAGAGTTACCTTCCTAATTATGCTTGACTTGAGCTAATATTAAATTTAGTTTGTGTTTCCTGATCTCATTCTAATTGCTAGATGGCAGATGCTGGGGAGGAAGTCAATGTGGGAATTAAAAAAAATTGCTATGGTTGATCCAAAAGC
The DNA here is from genome assembly GCF_902635505.1 of Sarcophilus harrisii. Taxonomy (NCBI): domain Eukaryota; kingdom Metazoa; phylum Chordata; class Mammalia; order Dasyuromorphia; family Dasyuridae; genus Sarcophilus; species Sarcophilus harrisii. Next base: position 341,117,949 of record NC_045429.1, read on the forward strand.
AAGAGGAAGCTAAAATGATCCACTTAGAAATCTCAGAATTCCTTGTTCTTAAATAATGATAAATGAATATAATAAGATATTATTGTACTTGGAAGAAATGATACTATGATAATTTCAGGAAAACATGTAAGACTTTTATAAGCTGATGGGGAGAGAAATAAAAATAATTGGGAGAGCAATATATACAGTGACTACAACCTTAATGTAAGCAACCTTAAGACAGAAAGGCAGCTGAACTCAGATTAAATGAAATGCTGATTCTAGAAGACAGAGGCAGCTAAGTAGCTTGGTGAGTAAAACTCTGGACCTGGATTCAGGTATACCTGAGTCCAAATTCAACCTCAGGCATTTACTAATGATGCCGGGCAAATCACTTAGCCTCTATCTGTCTCAGGTTCCCCAATTATAAAGTGGGGATAATAATAGCACCTACCTCCCAAGATTGTTATGAGGATCAAATGAAACAGCATTTGTAAAGCTCTTTGCAAAAGTTAAGGTGCTATATAAATGCTAGCACCTTGAAACATGTCTCCTTCTACTTGGTAGAGAAATGGGATGGAGGACCTGCGTTGCAAACACAGAAAGATGTGGTTACTATATTGATTATTTTGTTTTGACTTTTCATAGGAATGGGCAGGAAGATTGGTACATTGGGAAATGATTGTGATGAAAACTACATGATGAGAATGATAAAACTTTAGGGAAAAAAAGAATCTTTGTTCTTCTTGGCAGTGAGCTGCAGGTCTCCCAAGTTTCTAGACCTTTATTTCCATTTTCTAAATGGAGTTAATACAGGCAAAAGGACATAATTAGGTAGAGGAGGTAGCCAAGGGCTGTCATACATGGAAAGGCATTGATCTAGGAGAAGAGAGACCTTCACATGTAGAAAGGTTATTCTTGTACTGCTTTTCTCTAGAGAAAGATTATGACCCTTAGGTGAAAGTTAAGAAGGTTGGATTAGGTCCAGTTTAAACCCAGAACACAAGAGCTTTTCAAAAGGGGAAAGTACTGTCTTATGTGGCAAAGATTTATTTCCTCTTGAAGCCTTCATCCCATGGGTGGGGGAACATGGCAAGAAGGGATTCTGTCTTAAGCAACTAGATAACATGGAATTTAGAATGTCAGAGACAAAAAAGAGCTGAGTTCAAATAAGGCCTTAGAGGCTTGTTAGCAACATTATCCTAGATGGGTCACTTAACTTCTGTCTGCCTAAGTTTCCTCATCTATTAAAAAAAAGATAATAATAGTACCTACTTCCCAGTGTCATAGTGAGGATGAAATGTAAAATGCCTGGCAAAGCTCAAAGTGCTATGTAAACACTAGCTATTATTGTTGTTGCTAAATATGGGAAGGATTTAATGGTTTCTAAGGTAGATCCTTTTCAATTGCAAGATTCTGTGATTTTGTAAGAGGCAGGAACAGATGTGTGCAGAGGAAAGGGTGCATAGGGCATTCAAAGCTCCAGCTGTCAAGACTGCACAGGTCATGGAAACTCTGGCAGAAAATGTTTCAGACAAACTGCTAGAGATGGAGCTACCTCCATTTCATGCTGATAGAAATACTTTCAGTCTTTGGGGATGTTCTCTTGGGCCCAATGAATATTTCTCCTAATAAATATCCTGCTTCTCCAAGAAACAGGAAAATTGAGCCAAAATTGCAAGTATCAATTAAATATTTTTAGATTCACCAAACTTCAGATTTCAAAAATTTCTTCCTTCCTCTCCCTATATTCTCTATTCAAAATATCTTATTTTTTGAGTGAAATTGAACCAAAATAGGTTTTTTGGATTAGCTAGAACCCTCTGATATTTAGGCAATTGGCTTTTCTCTGATAGCAGTTTTTTTTTTTATTTTACTGATGATGCTTAGTTCAAAAAATTACACAAAAATAATATCAAGTCTAGCCCAGGATCTAATATAGCTCACTGTTTAAATGTTTATAAGTCAGAGAGAAGTCAAGTGAAACCTAGTACTCTGAAATCATACTGACAGATAACAGAGCACAGAAGAAAGAATACCAGATTTGGAGTGAGGGGATCTGGATTCACATTCAGTTCTGCTACTTATTCCCTGTGTGACCTTCAGTAATAACTTCAACTTTGAAAGTCAGTTTCTTGATTTTTTGGGACCATTTCATCGCTAAATATGTGATCTTATGGCCAGGGAAATCCTTCCACCTATAAAGTATAGATGTTAAGCTGAATGGGCTCTCAGAAAGTAACTATTCACAAAATAGACAATGCATGGACATGAAGCTGTGCTTCCAAGCTTTCCAAAGGGACTTAGAATTTGCCTGGGTTTTGGGGGTAATATTTCCTACTTCTAACTCCAGATGAGACTTGGTTGCTTCTAATTTAACTATATTCTTGTTTCTTAGGGTCTATGAGAAGCCAGCTTCTAATCATTAACTGACCCCATTATTTACCTCCAAATTAGAAGCTAGTGATCACAGGTGTCAATACCGTTTGACATAACAAGAAATATTAAAATATCCTTGAGTAGGACTGAAAGTGGAAAGTACATATCAGTTGTGGAGTTCCAACTTGGAATTCCAAGAATGGAGTGGATCCTCTCATAAAATGCCTTATTTACTGTAATATAACTGCACTGGATCTCATTCTAGGACTATCCAAAATTTTTCTCTCAAACATTACCACTCTTTCTGATCAGATGGTCTTTTCTTAGTCCCAATTATATTTGTTAGCTTTTCAGTTTTTTCCAATATTGGCCACTCATTCCTCCTAGATATTATCTCCTTTTTTGGCTTCTAAGACATTTCTTTTTTGGTTATTCGCTTGCCCAGTTGTTAGCTCTCTCCCTTCTGGAATTTAGACCTTCATCTGCTCTTACTCCTCTTATTATTGCAATAGTTTCATGATTGATGTCCCTGCCTCAAGTTTCTTTTGTTTCCAATCCATATTTTCCATATGACAAAAAGATATCATTAAAGCACCAATCTTAGCAATGTCATTCTCCTGATCACTAAATTCAATGGCTCCCTTGTATGATGATCTAGGTTAATATACAAACTGCTCTGATTGGCACATTTAAATACCATCACAATGAGCTTCTAACTTCCCTCTTTAACTGTATAATTTTATAATTTTTTCTTGTGCCTCACACAACACCCCAGCTCCTTTTCATGGGCTATTTAGCAGTCCTAGAATATGCTTCTTTCTCATTTGTACCTCTTAGATTTCATTCAAAGTCCAGCACAAATGTTACCACATGCACAAGGCATTTTTTGATCCCAGCTTGACAGTATCCTCCATCTCCTTCCAAATTCATTTGCATTTCAGTATTTTTATGTACATGTCCTTTCCCCAGATAAATATTTTTATCTTTAAGGATAAAAACTATTTCTTTTTTTTTTAATTCCCAGATGCAGAAAGGCAGCCATGTCATGATGAAGAGTGAGCTGACTTCAAAGTTAGGAAGACCCGGGTTCAAAGCCAATCTCTGACAGACACTACTTGTGTGATCCTGGGCAAGTCACTTAAGTCTCAATATTCTAGGCATAAAGACAATAAATTGTAGAAAAGGTATCAACATACATTATTTATCTCAGTGAAATCATAGATCTAGACCTTAATATAAACACAGAACAGAGATTTAGTAAGTATATTTTGATGGCTTTATATTGCTGTATGATATATATATATATATATATATATATATATATATATCCATCCATCCATCCATATACATATGTATGTTTGGGTGGATGTATACATGTACATGCACACACATATACATATATGTTCATATCAATCTCTCTTTATATATTTTCTTTCTGGCATATATGTTTGGATACCCCAAGTAAAACCTATTTTTGAGAGCTGAAAATTATTTTTTGTTTCTGTTTTTGTATTATTAGAACCTAGTATGGAGCCTGGCACCTAGTAGGTACTTAATAGATGTTTGTTAAATTGAATTGGCTTGCAGCAGAGATATACTCTTCAGTATGCAATTTAAGACATATTTGAATCTCAGTTTGATATTTTTCCACATGGTCTCTAGAAGTAAATCACTAAAACTAAATCATAGGAATTATTTGTGCCCCCTTCCTAACAGCACTACAAGCCATGAATTTGAAAAAGAGCAAGAAAGACTCTCTGGTTGATTTCTCTCTCTCTGATTTCAATACTGTTAAACTGAAGTTGGGTTAAGTGGAAAGGAGGAACTTGGACTTATCCCTAAAACACACCTAGTGTAATGTTGGCAGCAATCCAACAGCTGCCCCTACAAAAACCATGAGAGGCCAGGGTTTATGTACACATTAAAAAGATGCATCAGGCTACTGGTATGCTATAATAAACACATGTCAAGTGTCTACTATGTGCTAGGCACTGTATTATACACTAGAGATACAAATAAGAAATAAGAAAAAAAATCCCTATTCTCAGGGAGATTATAATCTAATGGAGCAAAATAATAAATAAAAAGAAGCTAAAAGGAAAGTCAGGGGAAGGGGCCAACAGAAGGTCGGTGGCACTGGGTCATGATGCTTTGGGAGTCATCACTAAACAGAAGCTGATGGAAAATGGAGTTAGTTGGAAAGCTCTAAGTCTTCTCTAAAGGAAGGCTTTGGAAGTGTCATTTAATCAGAGGAGGTAGCAGCTGACCAAGTGTTGAGTATCAAAGCTGAATCAATTTCCATGGCGATGGGCTCTAAGATCATGATCTTTTCCTGGGAGAAACATGATGATCATGGAGTCATAACCAAAAAAAGCAGATAATTTGAGCAGCCAAAAGACTACTGTTAATCAGTGAATGTGTCATTTAGTATGTGACTGAAGCAAGATCTGAACTCATTTAGTCAACTTATTTCTTCACTTGCCCACTTACTTCTCATCATCCTTGATTCATTGTTAGAAGCCTGAATAAGTAAATGGTATCCAGAATTCATTCACAGTGCTGCTCTATCACACTTGGCACTATCTCCTTTACTGTTCCCAAATATTGCTTCCTTGATCTTTAGTTCAGTTCAAGCCAATATACATTGACTAGGAGTCTACTGTGAAAGGCACGGGGTGGGAGGGAAATGTAGAATTTAAATGACATAATCTCTGCTTTTATACAACTTGCAGTCTAATGGATGTGTGTGACATATAAAAACTATAGTACCAAGTAATATATGACAAATGCTTCAAGGAGCTGTATGGAAAGTATAACATGAAGGAAGAGCTTATTAAATGTTTATTAAATTGAGATCTGAGAGGACAAAGGTCATTATCGATTTTAAAGTATGAAGGAAGAATTCTTAGAAGATAGCAATTGAGGTGGGTAGTAATTTGATAGCAAAAAGGAAGAGATTGGTTTTCCACACATGAAGAATATCTTTGAACAAAGGTTTGGAAGAAAAAAAGAGCAGGGATTGTACAGGAGTGAGAGTGGGACCAAGTGGTTCATTATCAATAGAGTATAGAAGACATGAAGAAAAATAACATGTGATAAAAATATAAAGGTAGCATGGTATCAGATTTTGGAAATCTTGGGAGACTTGAATTTCAGGCAAAGAAATTGGTACTTTATTTGGTAGACAGTAGGAGGCCAGTGAAAAATTCTAAGCAAAGGAACAACATAATCAGATTAATGCAGAAGAAAAATAAATTTGATAACATTACAGAAGAGAAATGGTAGAAATAAGAAAACCTGTTAGAATATAGGTAAGAGGAAGTGACAGACCAACAGCTTTGAAAACAGGAAATATTGTAGAGATGGATTGACTAAAACTTAGTAAATGAATGTTCAAGATAAGAGAAGAGAAATATGAATCATCAATGTTTCAAAAATGAGAGATGAGTAAATAACACCTCTGGAACAAAAAAATAGCATAATAAGTTTGATCAGATACATATTAAGTTTGAAATGCTGACAGGATACTCAATTAGATCTATATTGTAGGCAGTTAAAGATGTAGGGAGGCAGCAATATGATGCAATGAATAAAGTGTGAGACCAGAAGACCTCAGCACAAATTTGGCTTCAGATACTTACTAGCTGTGTGACCATAGGTGAGTCATGGAATGCTAAGTAACACCATACTGTACAGAATGCCAAACCAACTATGCCCTCAGGGGAGTCACTGAATCCTGTCTGCCTCAGTTGCCTTATCTGTAAAATGAGCTGGAGAAAGAAATAGCAAATTACTCCAGTATTTTTCTCAAGAAGATCCCAAATGTGGTCACAAAGACCGAGAAACAATTCAACAACAAAAGATGTAGGACCAGAGCTGGAGAAGGATGGAGAATTGGAGAAAGAGTGAAGAGTGGAGCCAGGAGTAGCAGAAAAATTATAAAAACATATTGAAAAGATAAAACACTATAATCAGTTTAGAGCTGCACCAGAAATGAAAAGCTGTTTTAATATTAGGAAAACCGTGAGCATAATAGTTCAAAATAAAAATAAAAATCACATGATTATATCAGTAGATGCAGAAAAGGTTTTTGATGAAATTCTACATTCATTTCCATTAAAAAGCATAAATGGACATTTCCTTTTGCTAAGTTGTATCTGCCTATAACCAAGGAATAGATTATCTTTAATGGAGAAATATGTGTCCTTTCTAATAAAATTGGGAGATAAAGTGTCTACTATCACCCCTATTATTCTAAATGGTTCTAGAAATGCTGGAATTTCTGGAAATAAAACTGAAAATAAAAGCATATTTCACTCTTTTCATGGAGTTCATATAAAAGCAGTCCAAGTCACTATCCTGCCATTATTCTTTTAAAGTTCATGTTCTGTAGCTTATTGCACAGATGGGTATAATAACTACTTTTTTTGGTATTAAATGAGAATGTTGAGATATAAGTTCATCTTCAAAAGCTCACTGTCAGTCAAGAGACAAATGAATAACTATATCAGTAGAGACAGGCAATGGAACTGTGATTACATTGATACTGGTAACTTTTGTATGAGGAAATACTCTCCATAAATATAGATTGGCATGTCTACTAGGACTCCTAGAGATTTGCCTACTCCATTGAGAGATTAAGTGACTTGTTCAGGTAATACATTCAGTATACATCAAAAGTAGGACTGGATTCCAGGCCTTTTTACTTCCCTGTCCCCTATTTCTTCCTGTTTTAAGGGTTGGGGGGAGAGAGAAAGAGAAAGACATACAGAGAGAGAGAGACAGAGAGAGAGACAGAGAGAGAGAGAGAGAGAGAGAGAGAGAGAGAGAGAGAGAGAGAGAAATGATAAAAAAAACCCATCAAAATATCAATTTTTAGTACTTAGATTTAGGCAGTGAAGACATGATGCTGAATTGATATCATAAACCTTTTAATTTCTATTAAATAATTCTACAGGACTGAGCCATTTGCCTAGTATTTCTTCATACACATATCACTATTTAGGTGTACGTGTATTTTGTTCTAGGAGGACCTTTCAATTTTACTCTTTGATCTTAGTTATTTCAAAGATGTCCACTTATAGTTACATTTGACATATCAAATGGCACAAAATATTGTCAGCCTTCATTATTCTTTTATGATATAGTGTTTATTCCAAAAATATTTCTGTTTTAAATTTGTCTGTAATATGCACTGAAATATCTATCAATCTTCTTGTTTCTTTTGGGCAGGAGTATGTTTTATAAATATGTATACATATATATGTATATATAATGTATATATGATATATACACATATTTTTAAATATTTCCCAATTACATTAAAAATTTTAACATTTTATTTAAAAAATTTTTGAGTTCCAAATTCTTGGCCTCCTGCTACCCATCCTACTTTTCCTCCTTGAGAAGATAATCAATATGATAACAATTATATATGTGAAGTCATGCAAACATATTTCCATATTAATTGTGTTTGAGCATGGGTATATATGTAAATCTTCCTATGTGTATTTCAAGTGATGGATTCTGTGATTCCTTAAAGTTGTGCAGGTTTTTGTTAGGATACTTTCCAAATCTATTATGGCTCATTTTACAGCTCCAGAATTATATATTAAGATTACTATTGCATGGGTGTTAATTGCTTTAATTGTGTTCTTCCCATTAAGGTTTTATTTCAGGATATTAGTTAGTCTTTTGATAAAGAATAACAGCTTTCTCCTTGATAACTTTATCCTTCATGTACCTTACCTGGAGGAGACCAATTTATTTGTCACTATACCCCTTTTTCATTAATTTAATTTGTTGTTTAGCATATTTTCTGGAAATTATTATTAGTAGCACTATTGTCATTATTGACACAAAAGGGAACTAGATGTCATGATGAATAGAACACAGGTTTTGGAATCAGGAAGACTCATCTTGATGAGTTGAAATCTGGCCATAGATACAAGCTGAGTGACTTTGGACAAATCAGTTTATCCTGTTTGCCTCAGTTTCTTCACCTATAAAATGAGGGAGAGAAGGAAACAACAAACAATCTAGTACCTTTGCCAAGAAAATCCCAAGTAGGGTCATGAAGAGTTGAATGTGACTGAAATGAATGAACAACATTAACACTAAAATAATAATATATTTCAATCCTTTGATGGAGTTCGAATAGGAATAGTCCGGTCATTATCCTGTTATTATTCTCTTAAAGTTAATGTTCTGTGCTCCACTGAATAGGTGAATAATGTAACTGCTTTTTGTTATTAAATAAAAAAATATTGAGATATAAACTACATGGGGCAATGGATAGAGTGCCAGGCTTGACATCAGGAAGATTCATCCACTCTAGTATCTTTGCCAAGAAAACCCCAAATGGGATCATGAAGAGTTAGATATGACTGAAATGAATGAACAATAAAAATCATCCTCAGTAAATTCACCATCAATCAGTCAGCAAGCACTTATTAAGCTTCAATAACAGATGATATATATTGCATCCTATATTTTAAAAACTTTATTACCATGATTTTTGTTATTCTTAGTGGAAGAAATAGCCATATTAAGGAAATCACAGGTCCTTGAAGACCAAAGTATGGGAATACTTATAATTGCTGCTAAACTAGAAATATGAAACTATGGTTCAAATACCCAGATGGCTATAGGATTCTTCAATTTCTCTGGATTGTTTTTTTTTAATTTATATAAGATGAATGCAAGCTATAGACACATATAAATAGATGGGCATAGGCTCAGAGATGCTGCTTCTGAGCTGCTGGGACTAATACTTATTAACTATTAAGAGCTTTGCCTCATTTTAAAACTATATTAGTAGAGATGATATGGTCATTTTTTATGGAGAGAGAAATTTGGATCATAGTTCAAAAAGTACAAGTTAAACTCTGGTGGCCACCAACTCAGACACAGCTCTATTATTTTTAAAGCCTTCATAAGCTGGCCTCTCTCTACCTTTCCAGTCTTTCTAAGCTTTACTCCTTTCCACAGACTGTGATCACACTGGCTTCCTTATTGTTCCTTAGAAAAGACATTTCTGTCTCCTAGCTGCAGGCATTTTCTCTGCCTGCCCCTATACCTGCAATGATCTTCCTCTTCCTCTCTAGCTCCTGGCTTCCCTGACTTCCTTCAAATCTCAGCTAAAGTTCTAGCTTCTTTGAGAAATCTTTCTCAGTCCTCCTTCCTTTTAATACCTTCCTCTGAGACTACTCCCCCCATCATATACCTTTTATATGTATTTTGTAATTGTTTGCATATTGGATTCTCCATTAAAATGTTAGTTTCTTAAGCAGAAGGACTGGTTTTGGTTTATTTATTTTTTTCTATGAATCCTCAGCATTTAGAACAGCGCCTGAAACATAGGAGATACTTAATAAATCATAGTTAATAGACTAGCTGACTTGACTTGGTGAGAATTTAGATTTAGAAATGGAAAGGACCTTTTAGGCTATCAATCTCCTTATTTTACAGGTGGAGAAACTGAGGCCCAGATTAGCAAAATGATTTATATAGGATCATACAGCTAATATGTGTCCAAAGCAAGATTTGAACCCAGGAAGTCCCAGTCTCCATATCTAACACTCTCTTCACCATTACCTTTCCAAATGCACTGAATTTAAAGATGAAGACAGTTTTAATTCCAAGTTTGGCCATTATTGTATAGTTATGGACAAGTCACTTTCTGAATCTGCTTCTTCATTTGTAAAATGAAAACAATAATATTCATCCTTGGTGCCTTACAGTGTTGTGGAGAAAACATTTTGTTAAGCTTAAAGGGCTATGGAAATGGGAGTTATTATGACAACAGTGAGATGGCAGATGGCTCCTCTCACCCCTTACACCTGTCACTAGCAATGAGTTACGCAGCAACACCACAGGGATGGAAGAGAAACTGTACTTGAGGGAAAAGAGAAGGGCATTCCTAGCATTTTGAAAGTCACAGTAAGTCGGGCAGTGGATGGGAGAACCCCTTCCATTCATTAGAGTCTTCATTTGCATTTTCCAGTGGAAGGCCCTGTGGGCAACTTCCATTTTACTTGGAAAATTTAGACAAATGAAAGGGTCTGCTAAGTAATTACTGACTAATAGCATGAGAGTCTGAAGCAGAGAAAGTTAGTCAAGTAACTTCCTGAGAATTACTGAAATGGTTCCTTGGACTGTTCTTTCCTTTGGAGAAAGGGAGGTTCTTCCCCATCATCAACTCTGATCAAGTTCCTGAGTTCTTTGTTTCAAATGGGGTGGGGGTGAGGCAGTCACAATCCTGGGTCAGGAATGCTGGATCAGAAAGTCTACCCGGAGTAGGTTTGGCAAATTTCCAGAGGGACGGGTCACCTGGCAGTGTCTGCCATTGCAAATCTTGTCTCCTCTTCCTTCATACCTCCTAAGAAAGCACAGATTATACCATAGGACTCTTTGCATATGCCATTGCTGCCTACTAGGGGAATGGGGCTTTCATTTGAAGGACTTGGAGAAAGTGAGTGACTATATGGAACTAGGAGTTAGAGGAAAGACTGTGAGACTGGAGTCCCATTGGGCAGGGGAAGTAGAGAAATGGTTGTTTTGAGGCTAAAGGTGGGGAGAATAATTTGTTTGCTTGTTATTTTGTAGTATCTTTATCCCTCTTATAGTATATTGATTCTTCTTCCTTCCCTCCCTCCCTTCCTTCCTCTCTTCCTTCCTTCTTCCCTTCCTTTCTTCCTCCCTCCCTCCCTTCCTTCCTCTCTTCCTTCCTTCCTTCCTTCCTTCCTTCCTTCCTTCCTTCCTTCCTTCCTTCCTTCCTCCCTCCCTCCTCTCTTCCTTCCTTCCTTCTTTCCTCCCTCCCTCCCTCCCTTTCTTCCTTCTTCCCTTCCTTCCTTCCTTCCTTCCTTCCTCCCTCCCTCCCTCCCTCTCTTCCTTCCTTCCTCCCTCCCTCTCTTCCTTTCTTCCTCCCTTCCTTTCTCCTTTCCTTCCTTCCTTCCTCCTTCCTTCCTTCCTTCCTTCCTTCCTTCCTTCCTTCCTTCCTTCCTTCCTTCCTTCCTTCCTTCCTTCCTTCCTTCCTTCTTTCCTTCCTTCCTTCCTTCTCTCCTTCCCTCCCATCCCTCTCTCCCTCCCTCCCATCCTTCATTCCCTCTCTCCCTCCCATCAAAGTCAGAGGCTTGGCTTAAATCACCAGTTTATCAACCCAACTCGACTCTATTTATTATAATGTACTTTAGAGAATCAGATATATGGTACTCTAATATGAAATGCCATATGAGAGGATACAATAAAACATGATATGGTATCATATGATATAATTTAATATAATATAAAACAATGTAATACAACACACATTTGTTAAGCACTTACTTGCTTAGGACACTGTGTTAGATATTGAGAGAGATATAAACTTTACATTTGATTTCTGGCCTTATTAATTTACTAGGGGAATAAGACAATAACAAAAATATTTGTTAATTCTCAATATTATGATAAATACATTTTGTCATTCATAGGATCATAGATCTTAAGGTGGAAGTGCCCTTCAATGTCATCCAGTACAACTCTCTCACTTTATATAGATGAAGAAATGCTAAGTGGCAGAAGCAGTATTACAAGGCAAAATTCAGTACTTTCCTCACCACAGCATGCTTCCACCCTGAAAAATAAAATCCTCTGAGAGGCATGAGGGGATATCTTTTGAGCCATATTATTTTTTTGTTGGGTTGAATCATATTCAGAGGTAATTAAATCCTGACAGCAGACTCAGAGACTCACTGATTTAAGGCTCTGAGTTTTTGTGATCACATTCTGTTATGAAACCATTGATGTCTTCACAGAAGATGACATATCAATCTTCTGATTCAAGGGCATTACCGGCATCAGATTAAACTCTTAAATGTTGAAGTGCAATGGGCAAGAGAGGACTTCCTTTTGTCCTGAGTAAGCAAAGGTGTGCTTCACTGTTTTCTTTGAGTTATTTCCCTTGTTTCCATTTGTACCAGAAAAGAACCTTGACTAGAACCAGCAGGAAACATGTAGATACATGAAGAAAGGGACCCTAAAGCCTTACCTATTCCACCAGTTTGTAATGTTATTTCCTGAACAGATTTTGAGCTAAAAACATTCCACTGCTGTGTAATAGCTCCAGTTACAGCTGAAAATGTTTGTCATTTCATTATATACACTCCAAAAAGTGTATATAAAAGTTGTTTACAAGGGCAAAGCTGCATTGCTGAATGCTGGTTTTAAGAGCCACTTCTTCCTCACCATATTTTCATTCTTGGTGCCTACAGCAACAATTACATTTTTACAACTGCTTGCACAGGAACTTATTAAAGCACTTGGCTACAGCATTACTTAGTACCTGCCTCTGCTGGGATGCTATAAATTGTTATGGCTGAAGCACTTGTGCATATCTGCTGAGAAAAATACTATATTAAAATAATTTCAGGACTAGGAAAGATAAATTAAGGATAAGTCTAAAATGGTTGGTCTTTTTAAATTTTGAATAAGGGCTGGTGTTTTTGAATTTGTGATAGGACTGCTATCTGTAACTATGTTCTTGTGTTTACCCTCCACACCATCTCAACTAGCTCTGCCCAGGGCACCTAGTCCACAAAACATCTACACTTCACAGAACTTTTGCATGGCCTTGCTCTTGAATCAAGCAAGCAAGAAACAAGCATTTATTAAAAGCTTATTATGTGCTAGGCACTGCAGATACAAAGATAAAAAAATGAAACATGGAAAATGAAAAATGAAGGCAGAAATGTTGCCATTTATTATCATGAAATCAAAAAGTAAATGGAGCAAGATACAAATCATCTGCTGGGCAGAGTCTGTCCTCTCTGTGAATCAGATTCTTGAGTCACATGTTTATACTAGGAGAACATATCTGAAACTCACAGCTCTGCCCTCCACACTTAATTCCTTTTGTAGACATTTATCTGGGTAATTTGGATAATCCAGTTCAACTTCCAGAGGGAATATAGACAACATTAAAATAAAAACACTAATTTCCTCCCATCCCAAGATGTAGTGGGAAATACTGACTTGGATAAGCAGCATACCACCCTGATGTCTGGGTTTTGGTGAGGAGGGCATCAGGGAGAAGGAAACACTGACCCACCATATGCTGATTTGGAAAAAAAGATTCATTCATAAAGAGATCCACTAAGAACAATAACCCAGAAGAATTCAAAGAGTGAAGGTATTCTTGCCCTGAGGCATGAAAGACATGCTACAATAGTGCATGGGGATAATTGTTAGAGAGCTAGGGGCTTGGAGAGGAGGTAATGGGCATCTTTTGCTGGAGGAAACATGAACTATTGAAAGCATCAATACAGACCTGAAGAACAACATTGCTAGGTGTCCATTGATGATTTGGACAGTGGTTGATGATAAGGGAATGCCCGGAGGAACACTGTTGAACAATGTGGGGTAGAAAAAGAATTTTGAGAAGAAAATACTGATATAGAACTAGTTCTGTAAGTCATCAACAAGTTATAGACAGGTAATTGACAGAAGACTGCTCACTGGGGGAAGGGAACATGACTGTCAGTTCAGATGTAAGCTTTTTCTGTGTTTTTAAGTCTGAAAACAGAAATGTCTTGCATTTTTAGTCTTGTGAACCCTCATGCTTTTAAGGGAAGTGGTGACTAACCATGGAGGAGTGTCATTTACTGAAATCCCCAGCAAACTGTTTTCAGTAGAAGGAGTGATAGGTTAGTCATCAGATAACCTGAGTTCCAACCCTGTTGCTGCTTTGTAGTATTTTCTGTGGCAAATTATTTAACTCATAGAGTCTGAGTTACATCATCTGTAAAGTTATGGGGTTGGATTGAAAGATCTTTAATGTCACTTCCAGCTCTAAATCCTATGCTTTGAATGTTAAACACCTTTTCTTTTTAGCAAAATGAGTCATTCACATTTTGTTAGCTGTTCATATCAAGACCATAGTATAGACAGCCATAGAGAAATCATATGGGTTTGCCAGATATACATCAATCATCAGTCTTTGTGAGTATAATGATTAGCTCCACATCCCTATGTCTCTTTAGCTCTATGGCAATTCAGCCAACACCTACATGTTTAACTACACTCGGGTTCTGAGATCAGTCTTTCCTCAAGACAGATAAATTATAAGTATTCTATCAATATCATAAAAATTAACAATAGTTCACAATATCGACAACCACCATGATTCCAGTGGAACAATGATGAGTGATGCTGCTGGCCAATCCTAACAAAGAGGTAATGGACTAAATATGCAGGATGAGACACTTTTGGACATGACCAATGTGGGAGTATGTTTTGCTTGATTATGCGTATTTGCTACAAGAGTTTTGTTTTGTTATTTTTTTTCTCAAGAGCAGTTGGCTAGAAGGGAGAGAAAATGCTTATTAAACCTGAAAAAATAAAGCTCAACTAAAAAAAAAATACACAATAACCTTGGCTCAGTGCCTCCATGTCTAAGTATCTCCTTGCCTTGCTTGAATCTGCTCTACCTCATACTTAGTAACTATATCTCTTGGCTTTTTCCTCAGGGCTTTGTTTGACATATCACTTCCTCTGGGACTAGATAAATGCCCCAGATCCTCATCCCTTTGGCTAGATTCTTGTAAATTTTCGCTGCTAAACATCCCTGAAGTCAATTACTGAGTTACTTGGACCAGTCTACCTTGCCTATTTGTTCTCATTGATTACTCCACCTACCTGGGAGTATTTTCTGCCTACAAGTGCCTGCCTCTGGGATCTTTTGCTCACTGTCAGACTCCCCTGCCATTGACTAATGCCTAACAGGACAATTACCTATTGTTCTTGCTGGATTTCTTTGGTTCTGAGACCACTCAGTATAGAATTCCTAGTACTTTCATTTACCAAGTTAAGCTTGACTCAAAAATTCTCATAATAGCTTATATCTGATATTTATATCTAGTATGAAATTAGACACTTGTAGATGATCAAATCATTAAAAAAGCAGAGCCATAACATAGAAGGATATTTAATAAGAATATCACATTCAGCTCATATAGACCTTCCCTTTCTTCATACATACCTTGCTTCTGAATGAATCTGGTCAGCAGGAAACATGCCCAAAGTGCACTTTTATGACTCTAAGAAAACAAGAAGGTTCCTCAATATGGCCAGAAGACACTTGGAAGCCCAATCGATAGGTGATTTAAGCCTTAGCATCCTGTGCCAAAAAGACTTATAAACACCTTTCCTAATTTGTAAGAACAATTTTTAGTTTAACCTAGTTAGGTATGAGGCTAAGATCAACCTACCCCTGGATATATTGTCTTACTGTTTGTCTCACTGATCTTTTAAAGACTCCCTTATTCCTAGAAAGCTAGTTTCAGAAAATTCCTAATCCAGCAATGTTATTTCTTTCCCATTCTTCAGATATATTGGTGGTCTGAGAAAAAAGAGAACTGGGTCAAAGCAAAAATTACTGCTTGCCATTGGAAATTCAAAAAAAAGAGCAGGATAAGAAGGGATAGGGCTGAGAAAACTCATAGTGATAGGTAACATGACTAAATGTAGTAGAAGGTAGGAATGTACATGAGAAATTAGGATAGATTAGAAGGGCATTGCTACTTTATTAGATATGTGACCTCATGAATTTGGGAATTTCCTCTTCTAGTACAGCCTCAAATACAATAAAATGAACATACTTATTTATTATGTATTATTTATCATTTTAAAACAGCTCTTTACTTGTTTCCCTTTCTTCTCCGAGATTTCCCAGCCTACCCCTATAGCTTTTCAAAAATCTGTTACTGGAAAACCTTTCTCCTTAGGTCTCTAGGGACCTTTTGACCCATGTCAAAAAAGGTGGACTTTGTACTCACTGAGTATTAATTTTTAAATGGCAGATGCTTTTAAGGGCTGGGGTCCTGACCTTGTGAAAGTTCTTGTCCTGCTTGCTTTGAATCAACCAATTACAAAGACTCCTAAGGATAGTCAAATTTATGATTACCATTTCCCTGCCAGCTCTGTGGGCCTTGCTTGTACTATCCTTTTGTTTTTTTCTTCCTGAAATACTCAGTAAATTGGGTTGCTGAAAAGTCTCATTTCAAGCAGTGTAGTTAAGAAAAACAAGTTAAACACACAAGCTGTATTTCAGTTTTACGGTAAGGAAAGACATTGCATCTCTAAAATCTGTTATTTGGTTCTCCAAATATGAAAGGAGAGGATTTTTGTTTGGATTTTGAAACTAGGTCTCCCTATTTTGCCATGATAGAATTACATGGATTACTTATTGGCCTGCTTTCACTATTGACTAGCATGAGATTTCTGACCTTTTCTGACCTGAGTGGATTTGCCCTTTCCTAGGAAGTCGGATACCTCCTCTCTCTTCCAAAGGGGTTACCATATTGAGGATAGATTTGAACACCCATTTGGCTTAGTCCACTGCAGCTCAGAACTTTCATGTTCAAGAGATCCCTCAGCCTCAACCTTCCAATATTAGGGATTATAGGCTTATACTAATACTCATTGAGAGGTTTGTTATTTAAAAAAAAGCAACTAAGAAACAAGAAGATTTACTATAACTAATGTCTACAACTTACTGTTCCAAGAGTTCTGATTGAAAATAAAAGCCACTTTGCAGAACAAGATTATTAGACTAGGACTTCTAAATCATTTTTGTGTGTCAGGGCCCTATGATAGCTTGGTGAAGACTATGAACCCCTTCTTAAATAATATTTTTAAATTCATAAAACAAAATACATAGGATTACAAAGGAATTTGATGAATACGGAAATTTACACAATAAGTTTGTTGTATATTTGAAAGGAGTAGCAAGCTGTGCATAGTAGAATTGTAGTTTCCTGTGCAATCATCTTTTTATACTATTTTAAAAAGAAAATACTTGTTTTATTCCATAATTTAAAAAAGAAAAACAGAAATGCAAGTTTCAAAATATATTTTAAAAAAGCCATCAAGATCTTAAGCCCATTGAAATCTATCCATGTAGTTAAGGTTAAAAGCTTCTATAATTTGCTCTGCTCCTTGAAGGGGAAGAATCAACAAGTAGGTTCCTTTGGCCTCTTTAATTTTAAAACTGTGCTACAAAAATATTTCATGGATCTTTAAAAATGATATATTTATATTTACTGCTTATGATGGAAGAACCATCGATGGAAGAACGAACTATTGATTTTCCCTTCTCCCATTACAATACCAATCAGTGGCATGAAGAACACATAATCCAGTAACAGCTGCTGCCACAGACAGGAATTCAGAAAAATATATTATCGCGTAAGCTCTATAAAAGATAGACATCAAAATTAACTACCTTAAACACACATAGTAATGTTCCATTTAGGGATTTAAGGAAGAGAAATGCAGTTCATATTCCCAAGATACTTATCTAATTAGAATGCATTGATATAAAAAGAAATGCTATAGAAAGGACATGGGTCAGCTGGTACCAGACACCTGGGTCCTCTTAGTTCTGATTTCAGATGTGACACAACACATGTGAAGTCTATTTACCCACAAGCAAGTCACATTTAACAGAACTACAGACTAACCTGGTGTTTTATATCAGGCTTACAATGTTTTATATTGGGAGCTCTAATTCTTTTCTTTACAAGTATACCAATCACTAGTAAACTACATAAAGATACAGCTAGCGTTACCTTTATTTAGGAGTGTGTTGCTAAATGTCTAACAAACAATAGGCTCTCCAAAAAAAGAGAAAGACATTTTAAAATTTAATCTGCATCATGATCATTTTCTCTATAACTTTGAGTTTAGATAATCATCAATCAGCAATATCAAGCCTGACTTGTAATGTGATTTCTGAGGTATAAATGCACCCAATGAAAATGTAAAAATCAGTTCATGAGTCAGGTTAGAGATTCATTACCCCAGCTATGAATTCCTCCATCATTCTGGTTGTTTCTGTCTATATGGCCTCTTTCTTCCTCTTGTCAGAGGAGTTTAGACTAATCAGCCTGTATCCATGCACATCCATCTATTTATTGAACAATCCTAGGTCAAGTCTCCAAATCCATAGGAAAACAGATAATTCTTGACTTACAAGATTTCTATACCATGCTGCTCCATTTAGTAACCCTAGCAGTTGGATTGAGGTTCCTACGAAGAAATGCAGTTTCTACTGGGATTTGAGGTGTGTAATGGTGGTGGTGATAATAGTGATGGTGATAGAGTCAGAATGGTTTTTTCCTTCATCTTCAAGAACTAATTGTGATGACTATCACTTTCATTATGCCAACCTTATCTATGTAAACTTCATCCTAGTCCTTACTCTTCCCAGCAAAAAAAAGGAAGGTGAAAAGAAAAAGGAAAGAAACAGGTGGGGAGAGGGGAAAGGGGGGATGAGAGAGGACAGAAAAAAGATGAAGGAAGAAAAGGAAAGAGAAAGAAGAGAGAAGGGAGGAATAAAATTTGAGGACATTCCAAATTAATTTTCACTTATTCCTTTTAAAAATGGGGGACTGAAATGAAATCACTAACCTGGAGTGCTATTCTTCCTTGTTGCATTCTACTATAAATTCTTCAGAGCTGAGTAGGCTGCTTTAGAATTCTTTTGAGATAATTCAAGTCTAGTCCACATATAGCTAGAGGAAATGTCTACTGAGAAGAATAATCATTTAAAAGTCTTTATTTGGTCCTTGTTTGTGAGCTGAGATAGTTTGCCTTTTTTTTTTTGATAAACTGCCAGTGAAATATAGTGGTGAATGAGAGATAACACCATGGATACATTGCCAATGATCAGTGGGGTACCTACCCCTTAGACAGCTAGTTGGCACAGTGCATGGAACATTGTATTTGTAATTAGGAAGACCTGCCTTCAGAGGTATGCTGGTAAATGTTTAATAATTAGCTCTCCAGGGGTTAAAAAAAAAGGATGCATGACACATTTTTCAATTTAATCCTATTATTACCATTTCCTACATTACTTTAAGCCTAAATAATCAATGAAACAATAAATCAAGTCCTGATTTATTATAGCCTTTGCTGACTTCCAAGTTATAAATATGCTCATACTGAAAATTTGCTCTAATAATCCAGCCTGAATTGAAATCAACAACTCAGAAACTTAATATCAATGTTATTCTGAGTTAAGTCATTTAAACTCTATCAATCTCAGTTTTTGTCTGCAAAATGGGGATAATAATGACACCTACCACCTAGGGTTATTTTGGGATCAAATGAGAGTACTTCAAAACTTTGTAAACTCTAAAGAGTTATATGAATGCTAATTATAATGATCTCTAAGCACTTAAAAACTATTTGGGCTTGATATCTATTTATATTACTGTTCTGGACCTTCTCTCTCTCTCTCTCTCTCTCTCTCTCTCTCTCTCTCTCTCTCTCTCTCTCAGAATTAATCAAATGAAGATAGTAATATCTTCCCGAAGCAATTATATACACATATACAATTATATACATAAACACATACATATATAACACCAAGACCCCATTATTTAGTTACTGCAATTATTATTGCAAAACACTTTTAACTTGGAGGCAGATAGGTGGTACAGTGGATATAGTGCTAATCTTGAGTCAGGAGAGACATGAATTCAAATTTGACACCGAACTGATGCTGAGTGAAACGAACTGATACTAAGCAAAACTAGCAGAATGAGGAATGCATTGTACACAACAGCACGAATGTGTGATGATCAACTATGAAAGACTTGATTCTTCTCAGTAATTCAGTGATCCCAATAAACTTTGGACAGAAAATGCCATCTGCATCCAGAAAATGACCTAAGGAGACTGAATATGAGCCAACATGTGCTATTTTCACTCCTTTTTTCTGTTTGTTTTTTTTAATGTCTCCTATGGTTTATCCTTTTGTTCTTATTTTTCTCTCCCAACATGATTCATAAAGCAGTGTACATTAAAAAATAAATAAATTTACAAATTTGACATCATATACTTATTAACTATGACCTGGGCATGTCTCATAACCTGCTTCAGTTTCTTCATCTGTAAAATGGGCAAATGATATCACTGCCTCTCAGGATTGTTGTATCAAATGAGATAATATCTGTAAAGTGCTTTGCAAATATCAAAGTGCTATATAAATGTTAGTTATTGTTATTATTTTAAATAATGTGTGTTTAACTATTTTATCACAACTTTAGTTGAAAAGAGTTAGAACCATGCTTTTCCGTCTATTTTCATGATGATCAAACTACTCTAACATTACACATTAATAGTTCACCCCATCTTCCACTTCCCCTAAAACAGAAACTAGCCCAGTACTCAGAGCCTAAGAATTTAGGAAATAGCACTGTCTCCCTTTCCTGTATTGCTTCTGGTCTGGCACCCTTGAGCCACCTTGAAGGGAAGCAACCCTTACTAAGAAGAGATTTACCTTTCCTACTACCTGTGGAGCACACCTCTCTTCCTTCTCAGTCACTGCCATTCCCTCAGACTATTTTCTGAAGCCATTATCCATGACAGCGACCCTTGTGAACAAGTAACAATTTATTCTCATCATTATTACTAAACCCCAAAGATGTGGTAGGCAATCCAACCTAGTTGAAGAAGCAAATCACTATGAAGGAGAGACAGGAGAGTCAGATCAGGCAAGTCAAAGCACTATGATAATCTTTACCATCATTTCCCCTTGGATCCCAATGGAAACATCATAAGAGCCAAGGCCTCAAGAGCCCTGGGAACTTCAGTGTCATCAAAACACTAGTTTTGATTTCAGCCAGTCTCTCAAATTCATTGTTAAGGCAATCAAAAGTACTGGAAAAGGGACCTATCAATCCTGCCATCACCAAAATCATTAACCAATTATCTACTAAATAACCTGGGGACCAGTGTCATCTCCAAGATCATTAGTCCAGCCCCCAAAGCTTTTGCTTAGTGTAGCAATTACTGTGAAAATGCAACCCAGCAATTGCTTTCAGGTTATGTCCCATTCTTCAGCCCTTATATTATTTGGGGATTGGGAAAAAAAATGTTTCCACTATCAATGTCCTTAATGCTTCTGAATAGTCAGCATTAGAAAGAAACATGATTTTATCATTAAAAATTACCCTAAACAAGATGAGTTACAACTTGCTTTGCCACTGTACTTTAAGGTCCACTGGGATTTTCCATTTTACTAGTTGCTAAATTATTTTGTGTTGTCTCCCCAATTAGAATATGAGCTCCTTGAAAACAGGGACTATTTTGCTTTTCTACTTGTACCTTCAGTGCTTAGCATAGTACTTTCTACCTAAGAGGTGCTTAGTAAACGTTCTTCCTTCTTTCCTTTCTCTTTTCTTTTTCTTTCTTTCTTTTGTCTTCCTCTCTTTTCTTTTTTCTTCCTTTCTCTTTTCTTTCTTTTCTCTTTCTTTTGTTCTCTTTTCTCTTTCCTTCTTTTTTCTTTTTCTTTCTTTTCTTTCTCTCTTGTTTTTCTTTCTTTCTTTTCTTTCTTTTTCTTTTTTCTCTCTTCTCTTTTTTCTTTTTCTTTCTTTTGTCTTTCTTTTTTCTTTTCCTTTCTTTCATCTTTCTCTCTTTTCTTTTTCTTTCTTTTGTCTTTGTCTCTTTTCTTTTTTCTTTTGTCTTTTTCTTTCTTTCTTTTATCTTTCTCTCTTTTCTTTTTCTTTCTTTTGTTGTTATCTCTTCTTTTTCTTTCTTTTGTCTTTCTCTTTTCTTTTTCTCTTTCTTTTGTCTCTATTTTCTTTTTTCTTTCTTTTGTCTTTCTCTCTTTTCTTTTTCTTTCTTTTGTCTTTCTCACTTTTATTTTTCTTTCTTTTGTCTCTCTTTTCTTTTTTGTCTTTCTCACTTTCCTTTTTTCTTCTCTTCCTTCCTTTCTTTCCTCTTTCCTTTTTCTTCCGTTCCTTTTTCCTTTTTCTTCCTTCGTTCCTTCGTTCCTTCCTTCATTCCTTCCTTCGTTCCTTCGTTCCTTCCTTCGTTCCTTCCTTCCTTCTTTCCTTCCTTCCTTCCTCTTCCTTCCTTTCTTTCCTCTTTCTTCCCCCTCCCTCCCTCCTTTTCCTCCCTCCTTTTTCCCCTTCCTCCTTCACCCCCTTCTTCCTTTCCTCCCTCCCTCCCTCCCTCCCTCTCTCCCTTCCTTCCTTCCTTTCATTTATGGCAGCTTTGCAAATGGAAATCATTTCAAGACAAAGGACAGAGGTGTACAAACTATATATATATAATTCCAAATCAGAACTGGATTTTGTGTTGCGAAATTAATGTATCTCATCCAGTAACCCATATAGCTATAAGAGAATCTGATAAACTCTATTGAAAGTAAATGATTAAGAAATATAGTTATCAAGGCTAGTCACCATGACAATGTTTAGCTCTAGGCAACAGGAAAACATACCCAATTCTTGGGTTAAATGCAGATAGATCTGGGAGAGGGAATTTGGATAATGCTAGACAGAGAGTAGAACAAACTAAGCCAGTTAAGCAATTTTCCCTTCTACTTGCTATTAAAATCAAAGAAGCTGAGTCTGAGAAGTTTGAAATAGGTCATTACTGTAGGTATGTCTTTAAAAGCAAAATGATTCAGGTCAACTTTCTATAAAGTAATGTTCCATACTGTTGTTCCAAAGGAGACTATTGGTGCAGCAAATAGAAGAATAAAAAATTCATGCCAAAAGCTGCAATCAACATAGAATAAGTCTTTGAAAATTAGCTAATTAATTTAGCTTTGCTTTGTTTAGTCCCTATCAAGGGACTTGATTTCCATAAAAGAAATCTAATGTGAACAATGAACACATACAATAAAAATAGGAACTGAATAAAATATTACTTATGTATATGAGAGACACTTCAAAGGCAGAGTGGAAGATGAATCACTAAAGGCTACAGTTACACAGAATCCAAAAGCATGACTTTTTCTTTCCTGAAAAGAGCTGAAATGGGCTTCCTAGAGCATCTGTTAGACTAGAAGCCAGGTTGCAAGACTTCATGCAGTTCAGTGAAAGCAATCAGCCAATTGTCTCAAAGTTGTCGTACTACAAGGAGTTGGAGGGGGCTTTAATGGCCATCTTCTCCAATCTGTATACCAAAGGAATCCCGAATGTATGTGATATAATCTAGAAGTAGTTCAGACTCTCCTTGAGGGAGGATCCACACCTCTTAAGGCTCATTTCATTTTAGGTGAGTTTAATTATTATAAAGTTATTTTTTTCTGACATCAAGTACAAATTGGTTTCTTTTCAATTTTTACTTGCTGCTTCTGGTTCTGCCTTCATAGCCAAATAGAACAAATTGAATTCTTTTTCTATATGATAGCCTTTCAAATGTTTGAAGATATGACTCCTAAATTTTCTTTTCTCCAGGATGCAAATGCCCAGTTCTTTTAACTGAATCTTATATAACATGGATTCAAAGCTCCTTATTATCCTGGTTGTCTCTGGTCTACTATCCATCTTATCAATGCCCTTAAATCTTGGTGACCCAAACTGAACACAGTGGTCTAGATGAGGACTGACAAAGGTAGAACATAATTGGACCATCATTTCCCATTCTCTTTTTAATGCAGCTAATACTGCATTAGTTTTTTTGGGCTGCAAGACCTATGGAATTTTGCTGGGGGTGTCTTTTTCCTCACTCCAGTGATCACATTCAGAAACCCAAGAGAACAGTCACTGTTTTATGTAAGAGATATAACTAAAAAAGGGGTCTTTGTTTCTTGGGCACTAAGAGACAGAAAGAACAAAAATGCACTCCTTCAGTAGATTGCAAGTTACTATATAATAACTCATTTACCCTCTGGCTCAGCTGGATTTGTATTAATTACATCTTATATCATTTTCAGATCATAAATTAAAAAGTCAATTTGAGATTATGTACTGTGCTTCTTGCCCCAGGTGCCAAATTGCTAGTTATAGCTCTGCTTTGTCTTGACAAAGAGTTTCTCAATCAGTGCTCCTTTCCCAGAGGTTATATTCAGGAAATTTCCTAGACAAGCAAAGCCAAGAGCTCTGTAGGAAAGCATGGTTACTGCTTAGATACAAACAGGAATTTTTCTACTTTAACTTCCCAGCTTGATGCTTTATAGGGGATTGTTTGAGATATGAAAATTGAATTCACATAAGAAAAATCATAGCTAATACAAATAATCATTTTTGGTTTAAAAGCACTTTCAATTCAATTCAATAGCCATTTATTAATACCTAAAAGTACAAAGAGCTGTGCTGTGCAAATACAAAAGTGAAAAATAGATCCCTGCAGTCTAGGAAATTATTTTCAAGTTGGGTTCTATATGAGCAGCAATGATATTTTAAAGGTAATTTGGAGAATGGAAAAAAAAATACCAAAATCTTGAGAGATCAGGAGAGCTTCCTCCAGAGGAAGTGGCATATGAGTTGAGTCTTGATGGAAATTAAGGATCCCAAAAGATTTAAGTAAAATCAGTTTATAGTCGATGGAGAACATTCAGTCTAAAGTAGTAGATTGACCTTATGTTGCCTGTGCCAATCAATGAGGTTAGAAAAAAAGGAAAAAAAAACATATGTATAGAAATATTTTCAGCAGCTTATTTTGAAGTTTCAAATAACTGAAAACTAAAGGGATGCCCATCAATTGGGAAATAATTGAACAAATTAAGGTATGTAAATATAGTAGAATTCCATGTGTGTGGTAAGGAATGATTTGTATGAAATGAAACAAGCAGAATAAAGAGAACAACTTAGACAGTAACTATAGCATTATAAAGAAAAACAACTTTGAAGTACTTAAGAACGCCAATGAATACAGTGGATAACCATATTTTCAGAGGACTGATGATGAAGCACATTAAACATCTTCTGTGAGAGAGAGATGATCTCAGCAAAGTAAGACATTTTGGGGGACATGGGTAGTATGGGGATTAATTTTGACTAACTGAATGTTTGTTTTATGTTTTTTCTTTCTTTTGTCTTTTTATTCTCTCCCTCCTCCCCCATTGAGGAGAGGGAGATACAAGAGAGAAAAGATAACTATTTGTTACTTTAAAAAAGATTAAAATTAAAAAAAAATGGAGATGGGTATTATACTTTTGAATTAGGAGCACTTATTTTCTAGAAAGAAGGCTATTTGAAGGGAAGTAATGAGAAATAATTCCGGAAAGGTAAGCTGGAGTTAGGTTGTGTGCATCTTAAAATTTTATTTTATTTATTTATTTATTTATTTTTAAATAACTTTTTATTGACAGAACCCATGCCAGGGTAATTTTTTACAACATTATCCCTTGCACTCACTTCTGTTCCGATTTTTCCCCTCCCTCCCTCTACCCTCTCCCCCAGATGGCAAGCAGTCCTATACATGTTAAATAGATTACAGTAGATCTTGGATACAATATATGTATGCAGAACCGAACAGTTCTCTTGTTGCTCAGGGAGAATTGGATTTAGAAGGTGTAAATAACCTGGGAAGAAGAACAAAAATGCAAGCAGTTTACATTCATTTCCTAGTGTTCTTTCTTTGGGTGTAGCTGCTTCTGTCCATCCTTGATCAATTGAAACTACATCTTAAAATTTTAATTTGAAAATCTTGTACTTTATCCTACAGGTACTTGAAAGTCATGGCTTTAACTATATAAGTGATATGGATAGAACCAAAAGGTTTGGTTGCAGAATTGTGATTTTGTTGGGGGGGGAATGAACTGTGATAAGGAATTCTTTTTGCTTAGGACCACCATGTCATTGATAAAACTAGAACTTTAGTCTTTCTGACTCCAAGACCAGTTCTCTATATGCCACAATTTGGAACTTCTGAATTAATACTTTTGAAAGAGTATTTTCTGAGAAGAATAAAATAGAGAGAGGAATAACTAGAGGCAGGGAGACCAGATTTTTACAATAGTGTCAAAATGTGAAATAAAGAAGGATTGAACTAGTAAAGTAGTTGTGTGAATGGAATCAATGACATTTTGACCATCATTGGATATGGCTGATGAAGTAGAATGAAGAGCTAAAGAAGACTTAAAAAGTTGCAAACCTGAGTGAATCTGAGAGTGGTAATGCCCAGAAGCTTGTGGAATCAGTCTGACAAAAATTTATTTAGACCAACATTTTATTCCACATATGAAAAACCAAACCAAACCAAACCAAAATCCTCAAAATAAATGCATGCCCTGAATATTAAAGATCCTTTCATACACCCACAGAAATTAGAAAGTAAGCAGATCAGATATTTTTCTTCTTAAATATTTTTCAATTGACAAGCATTTATTGTCTCTTCCTCTCAGGAAAAAAAAAAGGAAAAACAAAACAAAATAAACCCCTCATAACAAATATGTATTGTCAAGTAAAACTAATTCTCATATTAGGTATATCCCAAAATGTATCATATTTTGCATATTTAGTCTATAGTCTCTCTATGTGCATAGCATTCGTCATCATTTATCCAATAGAATCATAGATGGAGATGTTTTTAAGAGCTATGGGCGAGGTATGTGGTTAAACAAAAAAAAAAAAGAAGCAAACAAAAAGAAAATAATTTAAATTATATTAAATTGAAAAACTTTTACACGAACAAAAGTAATACAATTAGGATAAGCAGGGAAACGGTTTGAGAGAAAAAAACACAAAAAACTGTGTCAAATATCTATAAGGTCCTGGTATTCAAAATCATAGAATTTGAAGCTTGGAAGGAACCTCAGAAATGATAAGTTCAACTTATACACCAAAAGAATTCCCACTACAGTATACCCAACAAAAGTTTATCCAGTCTTTACATGAACACTTCCAAGGAGTGCAGCTAGTTCATATACTGCACTATAGATAAACTGGATAAAATAGGCTCAAGACTTTGAAAAGGGATAAAATGAGGCTAGATAAGGTATAATGAACTGAAAGAACAGGAAGGGTAGAATGAAAACAGTATCTCATTAACCTTTGAGGTAAGTATTACAAGTATTATTTTATTTCAATTTTGGGAATTGGGAATAGGAATTCCCAATTCCCAATGGGAAAACTGAGGCACCAAAATGTGAAATAGTTCAAAGTTAACAATTATTGAACAGTAAGATATGTAATCAAACCCAAATCATCTGATTAAAATATCATTTCAATTGACCCATACAGAATCAACCATAATCAAACACTGCTTTATTTGGAAATATTTACATTAAATGACTGAACTTTTAATTTTACATACATTTGAATACATATAGACTATCATCAGAAAATATATATATGATAAATACCATTTCTTTTTGAAAGGAAAAAGTTGACATGATAAAAATAATTCCTAAGAAAAATATCAAAATAATAAGTTAATGTTCATCTATTTGCATTTGCTTTCTTATTTGAGCCTCATTTTTGCCTTATCTACTTGAAAAATACTATAACACTTCCTGCAGCTTCCCCATCACATCTTACTTTTTCATGATTTCCTTCTACCCTATCCTGCCCCGTCCAGCTGCCTCCCCTCAATCTCCATCAGCTTTGATAAGTAAACTTTATTTTATTTAGCAGGGAACCAGACCACCATGCCACTTTTTGTGGTCTCCTAGGAATGTTCCTGGAAGTCCATCTTTGCCTCATTCAACATATGTATCTTTCCCCATTAGAATGCAAACTCTTGATATGTATCCACATTACCTAGCACATAGTAAGCTTTTAATATACTTTATTTAAAAGAGCTATTTAATAGATTCATATTTTTCTTTTTGAAGAAAGTACAAGTACTATTATTCCAATTTTATAGATGAAAAAACGGATACTCCAAGAACTTGTGAAAGGTTTCATGGCTAGTAACATGTCAGAGCTAGGATTTAAATGTATTTTGATAAATTTTTATATTAATTATAATAACCATAATTGTATATAGTGCTTTAAGCTTTGCAGAGTATTTTATATATGTACATGTTTATGTATTTATAGATATATACATAATGACAATCTTCACAACAACCTGTGGTATAATTGCTATTTATGATCAGCCTTTTATATAAGAAGAAATTGAATCTAGTAGGTATCTTGGATAGGATTCAAACTCAGGCCTCTCTGACTCTATCCACCATGCTATCCAACTGCACCTTTATCCTTGGTTCTCTTCCTTCATATTAAGACACAGGCAATATCTCTCTCCCCAAAACACTGCCATTGCCTTTCAGGTCATCTTCAAATGGAATTTTATAGTTAGTGGTAAGGGAAAAAAGGATTGTAAAGTCTTTCTCTTTCATTCCCCCCGTTCTTCCCTCTTTCCCTCTGTGTGTGTCTGTCTGTGTCTTTCTCTGTCTGTCTCTGTCCCTGTCTGTCAGTCTGTATGTCTCTGTCTCTCTAAGGAAGCCCAATACATGAAAGTATTTCAGTCCTGGCATTACATTACATTACATTAATGTCATTAGAGTTACTACCACTCCATTACATATTATTAGCCAAATCAATAACCAACCTGCAGGCATTGAGCTCCCTGGCTGTCACGCAGCAGTTCTCAGTACTGCTAGCTCAAACTGATATTCCACTTTCCAGGGCCAAAAACACTCTGGAGACACTGGAGGATGCAGTCAAGTGATGGTAAGGATACATTTTTGATGAACATTTTTGTTTCTACTCAGTTGAGATCCATCAAATTTCCATAGTTCAGATTCTTTGCTTTCCTTAAATTGGCTTGAAATTTGGGTCCAGAGAGATCACTGGAGATTAAATTGCCCAGAAGGTAAAAGCAAATTTGCTGATAGGATAGTCATGACTTTCCTAAAGTAGGCGACCTTAAACCAATATAGCTCCCTCCTCTCCCTCAAAACAATATAAAATAAAACCTCTCAACATCTACCAAGAAAATCATCATCTCTCCTGTCAAACTCATACCTCTTCCAAGCTTCCCTATATCTATTGAAAATACTATCACCCTCCTGGTCACCCACAGGTTCACACATTTTTAGTTATTTTTGATCCTTCCATCTTCCTCCACCTAATCATTAGCCAAGTCTGGTTAAATTTTCCTCCACATAACATATCTATTACCTTCTCTTCACACTCAGATTAAATCCAATTCATGTGTAAGTTAAGATATCACTATCATGATGTCACTGGTCCTGTTCAAGAATGAAGGACAAACAACAACTTTTAGCATCTCCATCCTGTCATCACCATTTCTTTAAACTATTTCTTTTTTCTTTCCATGGAGGAGTAAGAGCTTGGAGGAAGAGTCAATTAATATTTGTTAAATGAAAAAAATAAAATAAATTTAAAAAATTAAATTCACTCACTTTTTCAGTGAATGCCAAGATGATGGATGATTCTAGCAATTCATTTCATTGTTTCATTAGCAAAAAGATTGATAATAAAAATAAATGCATAGATAAATGAATGACTGCATAAACAAATAATAAAGAAGCTGAAACAAAATCACATAAATTTAGAGCTGTAAGGAATCTTAAGTGTTCATAATATCATATTGTTCCCTTACACTGTTTACAAGCTCATCTGTTTATTGAATAATTTAGAACACCTACCACTCATACTCTTTCTTAAAGCTTTCTAAGCATAGAGAAGACATTAAAGAAAGGCTGATTACCACTATGAAAAGAGCAATGAGTTTGGAGTCAGTGGTTCTGGCTTCAAATTTCAGTTCTAGCTCTTGTTTTACAGATGAGAAAACTCACACAGAAGGAAGTTAAGATACACACAGAACTACAGAGGCCAGATTTGATCTCAGGTCTTCTTGACTGTAAGTACAGTGCTCTTTCTAGTATGTCACTTACTACCTGTGTGAACTTGGTCTAGGCTTTTGCTTGAGCCTCAATTTTTTCATCAGGCAAGCTAGGTAGAGCAGTGGATAGAGTGTAGGAGCTGAAATCAGGAAGAGCTGAGTTCAAATCTAGCCTCAGATATTTACTAGTTGTGTGACCCTAGGCAAACCAATTAACTCTGTCTCAGTTTTCTCATCTGTAAAATGAGATGGAGAAGGAAATGGCAAACCACTCCAATTTTTTTTGCCAAGAAAACTTCAAATGGGGTAATAAAAAATTAGATATGACTGAAAATGACTGAACTAAACAATTTCCTCATATTGGTTTCTTAACCAAAGAACTCTGAATAGCCAA
The DNA here is from genome assembly GCF_902635505.1 of Sarcophilus harrisii. Taxonomy (NCBI): domain Eukaryota; kingdom Metazoa; phylum Chordata; class Mammalia; order Dasyuromorphia; family Dasyuridae; genus Sarcophilus; species Sarcophilus harrisii. The sequence goes on from NC_045429.1 coordinate 341,148,241, forward strand.
AGTATCTGTAGGAACCTCTGTAGGCATATATATATATATATGAGAAGGGTTACAATATCCTTTGCTACTAGTGAAACCAAATGCTGGTAAGGGTGGGACAGGAGAACACTGCATTAAAAGAGCTATTAGTTTTCATCAAGGCCAGAATGGCAAATGTCACTGCTGGTTATCCCTCAAGATGGATCAGTAACAGCCAGAAGCAAAGGAAAAGAGCTGGCTAGAAACAAAAACAAATGCTAGGGGAATGAAGGGCAGATGTTGCAAATGCATCTGTTACTTTCTCCTCAAAATCCAGGAGAAATGTGCCCCTGTTTAATAGCCTTGAAAACTATTACCCACAAAGGAGTACAGCAAAAGTTTTAGTGCAGGTTAGACACGTGTTAATTGGCAATAGCACAATTTAAAAGTAATTGTTGGAAGAATAGCTTCTCTTCAGCAGCCTCAATTCCTGGCAACCTGCATCCTAGCAATACCTGGCTCTGTACCCTGCCAATGAATCCCAAGACAATAGATGACTCTAGCAATTTGTTTCACTGTTTGGTTGGCAATAAGATCGACATGTTTCCTGTTCTTCTCTGGCTATTGGAAAAAGTGCCTTTAAATTGAGACTAGTGCCAATTTTGGTAAGAAATTAGGCCACATGTCAGTAATTCTACTGACAATAGGTAAGTGGACATTTATAAGAGGGGAAAGATGCAGAATTGAGTAGCAAAGGTAGTTTCCAAAAAGTAAGATGGTGTCTTACAAAGAGAAAAAGAAATAGTAGCAAATCCAGATGAAAAATGTACACTACTCTCCTCAAGAAAATAAGCTCCCACATGCAAATGGGGTCTCTCTCTATAAGCAGGAATGACAATGATTTAATCAGATTAGTTCTTGGGTTTCAATATCTTTCTGAAAAAAATTTACTTATGTTTAGTCCTTTGAAAGTAGCTTTTAGATCCTATGGTGAGTCAAATCTATTGAATCTATAAATTCTAATCTATGTTAGTCTGGCACACAAAACATTTCAAATTCTGTCTTGAGAACTCAACATATGGATAAGAATGGAGGCACCACACACAATGCCAGCAGATCACACTGCGGAGTATGACCTAATTCAGACTCAAATGTAATTAGAAAATATTTACCAAAACAAATAATTATACAATTAAAATTTAGATAACATTGCTTTTAAAACTAAATCAATGTTTAATCCTCAGTGATTCTCATGTACAATTTATTGGCTCCTGTTTCTATTTGAGTTTGATATCACTGAATTAGAGAATCATGGATTTTGATGCTGAAAAGAGCTTAGAGATCACAACGGACTAACCTGCTCATTTTTACAGATGAGGAAATTGAGGCTGAGAGAAGTAAAATGATTTATCTAAAGTGGTACAAGCCATATATGGCAGAGTTAGGTCCAATGCTTCCCAAAACAATATTCTTCACACCAAACCACATTGTATTCTTGGGGAAAGCGTACAGGGGAAGATAAGTAAAAGGGTTAGGGATGGACTGGGATTTAATTAGCATTGGGAACTCTGGGGTGAGGAAATTTTCTTCATGAGTGCATATTATCACCTTGTTTGAAATATATTGCCTAGAGCAATGCAAAATAACTTGTTCAGGATCATACAGCTGTTACATGTCAGAAGTGGGACCTGAACTCAGGTCTTCCTTGCTTTGATATCATCTTTGTACTTACTCTTACACAATGTGTATTTAATTTTAATGAATTCTTCAAAAAAAAAAAAAGGAAGAAAATATATACATGCTCCTTTGACTAATTTTATGCAATTACAAATCCAAACAGTTTGATTATACATAATCTTTACAGTCATCAGCTTCATATCCTTACTTCCATCCCCCTACCCAGAGTTAGCCTTAAACAATCCAGTCACATGATTAAAATGAAGCAGGTGTAAGATGCAAAAAGTCAAAGAAAGATTTTCTGCCCTGGAAAACCAGCCATCTCATCTGTTCCTCTCTCTCTCTATTTTAGTAAACATTAATCTGCACAGATGGTAAAACATGGTAATCTCTGCTACCAGCTGCAAAGAAGAATTTTTAATGAAATGGGAATTTGGAGGTTTTTACAGAAAGTACTAGAATCTCTTATATTATTCCCTATGATCCTCAAATTACTTTTACCATCATTTGTAATAAATGCATGACTGCAGTATTACTTCTAGGAAATTTGACTTAATATCTTTCCCACAGAAATCTTACAGAAGGGAAGAAAGTAAAAATAGTCAAAATTCCTGATGATAGGAAAATGAATCAGTAATCAATTGCTAATCACACTTCATAAAAAGTTAATTCATGTCTAATATAATTTGAATTCTAATCTATTTCTTAATAAGCACCTTTTGGGGGGGCAAAAAAAGGGATTACTATACCATATACCATGAGAGACATTTATCCAGGTTTCAAGCTAGATGATTTTGATGCTTATGATTAAAAAAAAGTCACAAAACGTCAAAATATTCATTTGAAATGTAAGCGAGGAAAACTACCAAGCTTATTGAAGAAAAAAAAAAAAAAAACCAAGAACTTTACAACAAGATGGAAGAACACTACTTATTAGTAAAGGTAAAAAATATGGGGGAAAAATCCAAAAACAAGATCAGCTTTATAGAAAGGTGGACAAGAACATTTTTTTCAAATGTATAGACTCATCAATTTTAACCAATGTAGACTTTTGAAAACTATTTAAACCATTCAAAGAGCAATGAAGGGAGGGGGAAATGAACAGAGGTGAGTCTAACAGGTCTTAAAGAGCCTAATTTTGTTCCAATTCTTGTTTTTGCTTATTACTTTGGGGTTAATATTAAAGAGTAACTACCAAAATGATAGGTTTTAGAACCTAAGGCAGAGGTCCTCTATCCTAGATTCTGGCCAAAAGGAGGAGGCAATAAGGATATAATGGGCAATAAAGAGGAAGAATGGGTGTGTCCAAGTAGATTTAAAGGAGCAGAATAAGCAGAAGAGCTTGTTTACTACCTCCAACCAAGCTCTTAAGATTAGAGCACTTCTCTTTGGCTCTCCTTATATGGACATTGGAAAGAAAAACCTGAGGATGAGCATGATGCTGAATAGAAACATGTAAGTTCATTCTGATATTGAGTTACTGCACTTCAGCCTCCAGGGACTCTTGCTAGGAGACTGCCCTGTTAATCTTGGTATCACTAGTCACTTGTCTGGGATTATTTCTCAACATAGCATGTTTGGCAATTCTGACCATAATGAAATAGTCTAAGATCCACAAATAACCTGAGGGCAGGATCACTGCTCCAAAATGACTCCAGCAAATGATTTGTGTAAGTTAATGTGTGCCTCCTACAGCAGCGCTGTCATCAAAATGTTGGGTCAAATCAAATGAGTCAGTCAAGGGACTATAAAATATGCATGCAAAGGGAACGGATGTGATGTTGTTGGGAATAATAAAATAACCCATAAAAGCTATGACATAAATCACCCATTCTTTCAGGCATGGAATACAAAATACTCTGGACTATATACACAGACTCTTACTGATATTACATGGCATAAGTGATAAAGGTGTTTGCATGAGGGAGACCTTTGCCATTATTAAGAGTATCAGCAAATTTAATGGAAATAATGCTGTAATCTTTGACAAATTACTTTGCCAAGGACAATCATTCTGGAGCACCATTCTCCTTGTGATGTCTGTGTATATCTTGAAAAAAAGATTAATGGGATTAATGGGAGTCATAAATGTGTCCCTAGGGGACATATTGCAATAACACATTTACCAAGAATCACTGTGTGGGGGATAAAATATTGCACTTAGACCCAGGAATGGATCAATCAATCAAACAGAATTTATTAAGTGCCACTGTTAATTTTACCTCAAAGAGGAAGATCTGAGTTCAAATCCTCCCTCCGATTCTTTTTATTGTCCCATCATGCACAAGTAACTTAATGTCTTTGAACTTCAGTTTCTTGTTCAGTAAAATAACGTTAACATTAGTAATAATTCCATTAAAAGGTTATTATCAGGGTCTAATGAAATAATATTTGTAAATATTATGTAAATATAATTGGAGATGAAATCTACCTAAAATATTTCTAAAATTTTAGTTGCAATCAGATTCAGCCCAAGTTCTTTGCATTAGCTGCTATGCCATCTTCTGTGAATATCATACTCTCATTCTCTGAATTCCAATGACTGCTTTCTCTTTGTATCAAAGTTTAGCTCATTCTTGGTTCAGTTCTGGAAATCTACATTCAAGCAATTCATTTGTATGTGGCAACCTTGCTCAACAGCTATTAGGTATTTGCACAAGAATTTGTTTAATAAAATATGTACCTTTCTGATATGTACGAATGCCAAGATATGTATGGCTTTACTATACATATATAATGCAAACTTCCAACAGACTCCATATGTGAGTCTTATTCATCTGACTCAATTAGTTGCGCTATAGCTAGAAAGGCACAGATAATCCAATTATTTTTATTTAGGGATGATTTCTTCCATGAATTTAGCATTGCTTTATTTGGGATGATATTTGATTAGCTTACATTTCCTGAATATGCAAAAACTTTGGGAGAAAAGATTGACAGAAGATTCAAGTATTGGAGAGAGTATTTAGTTCCAGGGAGTAGGAGGACATGTCTTAATGATGAATTCTGGGAATTAAGGAAATGTTGATATATCTGGCAATATCATTTCATCAATTTCTGTTTTTTAAAATATGGCTTTTTCCTAGTTATACATGTACATTATTTTAGAATACATATTTCTTTATGAATCATGATGGGACAGAAAAATCAGAGCAAAAGAGAAAAACCATGAGAGAAAAGAAAAACAGAAGAGAAAGAAATAAAAAAGTGAACCTAGCATATATTCATTTACATTCAGTTTCCATAGTTTTCTCTCTGGATATAAAAACAGCATTTTCTATCCAAAGTTTTTTGGGATTGCCTTGGATCACCGAACCTCTGAGAAGAACCAAGGCTTTCATGGTTGATCATCACACAATCTTGCTGTTATTGTGTACAGCATATTCCTGGATCTGCTTGTTTCACTCAATGTCAGTTTGTGTAAATCTTTCCAGGCCTTTCTAACATTTGCTTGTTCATAATTTTTTTATAGAACAATAATATTCTATTACTTTTGTATATCATAACTTATTCAGCCATTCCCCCAACTGATGGGCATCTATTTATTTTCCAATTCTTTGTCATGATGTCAGCTTCAATAATCATCATAATAATAGCATTTACATAGCACTTAAATATCTGTGAAGCATTTTATTTGCATTACCTTGTTTGATTCTCAGAGAAACCCTGAGAAATAGGTGCTAATACTATTCTTATTTTATAGATGAGGAAACTGAGGCAGAGAGAAGTTAAATGACTTCAGGATCACATCATTAGTAAATGTCTAAGGGAAGATTCAAACTCAGATGTTTCCTGACTTCCAAGACCAAAACAATATATCCATGGCTTTACCCAGCTTTACACTTCTATTGTTTGATATACAAACATCCTATACTTTTGTGACAATGATCCTGTACTATTGTGTATAGAACTTAGATCTAGAGCTAGAATTAATGATTAGTCTAACTTGACTTTATAGATGAGGAATTTGGGATTCAGAGTAGTTAAGTCACTAACTAGGACAAGATCACATGGACAGTAGGCAGCAAAATCTGTCTGGAGTTCCAATCTGATGCTCATTCAGTTGTACCATGTTGCTTCCAAGTAGACTCCACTTCTTGTAAGTACCGAAAAGTTTAGTACCAAAACAAACCTGTTCAATTTACCCTCTCCTTTATTTTACTTTGCTTTGGTAGAATTGGTGTCTTGCCATCTCCCCTATCATTGTTTGCTTTTCTACTAAAAATGTTGATTGCTTTTACATGGTGCTCTTAAAGGCACTGCCTATTCTCCCTTATGAAGGAATTACTCCTATTTAGCACCAAGACTCCTCTGTAAGTGGAGCTGTCTAAATTGGAATAGAAGGCGAACAAATTAAGCCTTACCCCAGCCTTCTGTATCTAACTTCCCCAAACAATTCTCCATCCATTTCCTGGGATAGTTGCCTTTGAAAACATTTTACTATTTGCCCTGATGGAACAAACCAACCAACTTTCTTAAAGCTCTCATGTTCCCCTCCACTCCTTGCTCTGGGATCAAATTAATATTACCGTGAACACTTTGCGAGAAGCTACTCTAACACAGTTTCATCCACAATTCCTATAATTGCTTTGACCGAAGCTCTCTTTCTTGGCTCCCATTTCCTAATACATGCTGTAGACCTAGCACTTTGTATATTCTCTTGAAGACGAGAAAAACATTTTAAATGTTTTGCCCACTATCTAAAAGGGTGCTAGATGCTTAAGAAATGCTTATTAGTAGATTTATTGATCATCATTAATAGCAGTCAATGCTTATTCAGTAAATGATTACTTTGTCTAGAAATCCCAAAGAATACTTTCCTCTCTCTAGCAAACCAGGAATACACTTTCTGTCTTTACAGGGTACCCCCAAATAGTTTCAAACTGCACTGAGATTTTTGGGATATCTTGTAAATATAGCTAGGGCAGCTAGGTGGTGTGGTGGAGAAAGCATTATTTTTGAAATCAAGAAATCTTGAGTTCAAATTTATCTTCAGATACTCACTAGCTATATTAACCTGGACAAATTACTTAATCCTGTTGCCTGAGCTGGAGAAGGAAATGGCAAACCAATCCATTATCTTTGCTGAGAAAACCCCAAATGGGGTCACAAAGAGTAAGACATGATTGAAATGAGTGAACAACTACGATGTACATGTATGTAGTTTCTCAAAGAATGACCAAATTATTGTTTTTGAAGGATCATAGATTCTAGGAAGAGTAAACTGTTATTAATTCAACTTGTAAAAAAATGGCCATTCTTCCAACAGAGGATTATACTGTAAATGGCACACTGAGGCATTATTCCCCTTGCTATTTGGGATTCAATTTAAAGCCCATTTATTTCCATTCTTTGTGCAGACCATCACCAGCTGCCGATATAATCACTTTAATCCCTTTCCTTAGGTCATCTAAGTATCCACACTTGGCACAATTATTACAATTTTGGTTCTCTTCTTCCTATTCTTTTATCTGAATCCTTTTCAAGCTGTTTCCTAAGCAATGATAATTGTTTCAGTGATTAAAATGTTAGGAAGTAGGTACATCAGATTAGGATGACTTAATAATCATATCTACCAACAAAACTATATTTGAGAGAGCTGAAATCCTGGGGATGACCCTATTATTAACAGTTTATTATTTTAATATCATCCCAAATGTGAAAAGTGCTGAATACACATTCCTACTCAGCTCTTCTCTGAATTTGCCTCTGGCATGTCTAGTTCTCCAGCCAAATGCTCGCTATTAGAAATAAAAATTGCAAGAGTAATAAAAAATGAAGACTTGGGACAATGAAATGTAATAATCAGGGGAACAAAATTGTAACAAAACCCTCAACATGTACTTCCATTTTCCCTACAAAATGCCTACTTTATTAGGCGCTGTCAAATCTTGAAGCTCCAACTCTAGCCTTGCTAACATGTGGCAGGTTTTACTCATGGGGATCATTATTTGTAGATCTCAGTTTTCTTTGCAAGGTAATACTTCTAACCATGCATCAGGGTCTCACAACCTCTGGCACAGACATGTCTCAGGGACACAGAAGGTTCTGTGAAGGATGTCATTGCCACTGACCTCTTGGTTTAAAGATTGATGACCGCCACACTCTTAAGTGAGACTCAACTCAGAGCCTCAATGACTTCAAAACTCTGTACCCAAGAAATACCCAGTGCCTAAAGATATATGCTCCATAGGGAATCACAAACATAAACACAGGAAAATCTACCCAACAATTTCAGACCTCTGCAGCTTTTTTGCTGTAAAGAGGTTTCACCCTAGCTCCCTTTATTTCTCTCTCAAATACAACCATAAACAGCACTGAGATAGGCTATTAGTACAAATGCCAACCAGTGGAGAAGTCATTTCTCTTTCTGATTTTATCTGCAAGTTAGCAGCTCTAGATGCAGAGTGGCTGGTACCTTTCTCAGTGCTTCTGGCTACTGTTGAGACTTTCTTGCCCCCAAAGCTCACCAACCTACTCTTGTACTTATATCTTTTAAATGTGAACTATACTTTTGGGACACCCAATATTTTATAGAAATGGTCAAGAAAGGTCATGAGAGGAAGTGCTGGAGCAGAAAGAGCACTAGTTAGATTTGAAACAGAGGGCTTTGTGGCTGTTATTTTTGTTGCTGTTCTTATTGGCATCATTATTACTGTCCTGCCCTTCTTGCTGTGATAATTCAATGGAATAACTGAAAATCACTGAACCTTAGAGATGGACAGACTGAGTACAAAAGGCTGAGGCGAACCAGGAGAAAACATTCTCCTTTCTGTGACAAGGAGATAGATTCTGGAAATATTTTAGTTTTGTGCATCCTACCCATTTTGTAATACTCAACTTAACTCTCACTCCATAAATTAATAATAGCACATCTTATTTATGCACTTTTGGATTGACAAAGCCCATATCTGTAATCTCATTTGATCCTCATAAAAAGCTGATATTCTTTGAAAAGCTAAAGGAACATGAACTAAAAACTAACCAAAAAAGGATTAAAAATGTGAAGAGAAAAGTACATGTTGACTTTAGGTGTGAAAAGAATCACTGGACATCCAAGATCACAAAGCTAGTAAGCAACACTATGTGAACTTATTGCTCTAGACCTAACTAATACTCTTTGTGCCCTAGCACCACCTCTCATTGCTTTTCCTAACCATGTTTACAAATACGAGGTGTTTCAAAAGTCTTAGTGTAGGTTTTTAAAAGGCATAATAGCCCCTTCCTACTTTTGAGAAGTATAAGCAAATTCCTACTTTTGAGAAATCCTTTAAATAGATTGTATCTGGAAAAGCCACAAGTTAGAGACAACACTTTATGGGGTATTGAATAATTCTTACTGGATAACTGCACTGTAATCCTTAAATTTAATAAATATAGTTTGTTACTATTCATCAATTCATATTAAAGGTTAAGCATATAGATTTTTTTAAAGGCATACATAGATGAGGTAGTTAGGGGCAGCAGATTCTCAGAGAGGATTAGGAAAAGCTTCATGTAAGAGGAGGTGTTGGAGCTGTGTCTTGGGGAAGGGATTCAAGAAGAAAGAGGTCAGGAGGAAATATAAGCTAAGCATGAAGGATAGCCAGTGTAAAGATGTAAGATGAATGATGGTCCTTCCTTCCTTCCTTCCTTCCTTTCCAAGGCTATTGGGGATAAATGACTTGCCCAAAGTCACATAAATAATAAGTGTTAAGTGTCTGAGGTCAGATTTGAACTCAGCTCCTTCTGATTCTAGGGTCAATGATTTATCCATTGCATTATCTTTCTGCCCTGAAGTTGCCTTTTTTGAGAAACAATAAAAAAAGGTCAGTTTGTCTGGATTTCTGAGTAAAGACAAGGGAGTAATGGATAATGAGGCTGGAAAGAGAGACTGGCACTAACTTTAAATTAAAAGTTAAATGGAGGTATTTATGCTAGATCCTAGAATCAAGAGTTGCAATTATGCAGCACAACAGAGCGTGAAATTTGGAGTCAGGAAGATTAAAATTTGAATCCTGCCTCAGACACTAGCTATGTGATCTTGGGCAGTCATTTAACCTTTGCCTGCCTCAGTTTTCTCATCTGTCAAATGGAGATAATAATAATACCTACCAGGGTTGTTGTATATATCATTTAAATTAACATATTTAAAATACTTGGCAAAACATAAAGTGCTACATATATGCTACTGAGAGAGAGTGATGCCCTGGAATTTATTGAGTAGGAGAGTGACATCAGGTCTTCAATCAATGAAAATCATTTTGGCAGATATTTTCGAGGATAGACTGAAGTGGGGAAGGATTTGGATGAAGAAATTAAAGCTCAGAGAAGTAAAATCATTTATCATATCACACAGCTGGTGAACAATAGAAAACAGACATGAATCTACTCTTTCAAATATAAATCTGTTGCTGTTTTTGCTCTAGGACCACTTCCTTAACAGTGATATTACCAACAACAACAAACAATAAAAGCAACAACAGATATTTACATAGTGCTATAAAAAGAGGGTATCATTTTGCTTCCACACAGCTGCCATAGTGATTTTCCATAATCACAGCTTGACCATGACATTTCCCTACTTAGTAAATTCTAGTGGCTTCCTATTGCCTCTAGATCAAATACAGAGTTCTTTGTTAAGCTTTAAAAGTTCTTCATAAGTGAACAGAACCAGGAGAACATTGAACATAGTAACAACAAGATTATGTGATGATCTACTGGGATGGATTTGGCTGTTCTTAACAATGTGGTGAGCCAAGGCAATTCCAATAGACTTGGGATGGAAAATGCCATTCACATCCAGAGAGAAAACTAGGGAGACTGGTTGTGGATTGAATACTATAGTATTTTTGCTTTTTTTTTTTTTCTTTCTTGTGGTTTTTTCCCTTTTGGTCTGATTTTTCTTGTACAGGATGACAAATATGGAAATATGTTTGAAAGAATTACACATATTTAGCCTATTTCATATTGCTTGCTGTTTTGGGGAAGGGAAAGGAAAGAGAGGGAGAGAGGGAGAAAAATTTAGAACACAAAGTTTTACAAAAATGAATGTTGGTAACTATCTCTACATACATTTGGAAAAAAATAAAATTCTATTGAAAAGAAAAAAAGTTCTTCACAAACAGTGATGATAATGTCAATAACAACAAATAAACAATCAACAACAATTTTTTTTCAAATTATTTTTCTCTAGTCTCCTTGGACATTATTACCTCTCTAATTGTTCTATGCTCCAGGAAACCAATTTTCTCTTTCTTGTCCTCATACATGAAACTCTATTTCCTTTATCTCTTTGCACCAATTATACTCCTCGCCTAGAATGTATGCTATTTCTATTAGAATCCCATTCTTTCTGCTTGATGCAACTCAAACATCACCCTGTACCATATGCCTTTCCATACCTTCTCCAATGCCTGCCTTGCTTCTCTAACATATTTAAGAGCCTTGTATTTATTTGTTTTTATTCTCTATATAATGATATTTGACCCTGTTATTAGATTATAAACTTTCTTATAAATAGGGATTGTTTCATTTATCATGCTCATTTATATCTGTCACTCAGCATAGTGACTGATCCATAGTAGATATTTAATAAAGATTATTGATTAACTGATTGAACTTCAGAAAATTCTTTGAGGTTGGTTTCAATTGTACTATATCATCCTCATTTTACAGATCAAGAAGCTCAGCCTTAAAAAATGTAAAGCAACTTTTTCCTTATAGCTAGTAATGGTCAGTGGTGGTATCTGAAGTAAATTCTTTTTGACTTTAGGTTCAGAACTCTATCCAATTCTCTCTCTATGAGCTAATTAATAGATCTGATTTCCTATATGCCCGTCATTTGATACTCAAACTCAAAAGAGTCTGATGACACTTTTTTATGATGCTGTCTGTTTGAAGCTTGTATTTTTTCTCAAATAAGTATATTTGTGTAATGGGCTGAAGTTTGAGTTGATGCACTGAGGTCCCAAGTACGTGAGGCTAAATAGTATTTGGGCTATACTCTATTAATATACATGATTGGATAAAGAATGGTCCCTGCCCACTCTCCATGCAAGTCCTGATGTGTTGTATAGGAAATGATGATTTTGGTGGGTGGAGGCAGAGAGAGACAGGAAGAGAAGCTGGGAGAGATTGGGCCTGGGTTCCATACTCCTAGCTGCTGGTTGTGTGGCTGCTGGTCTAGCTAGCTTCTTGACTCAGCTGCACACATTGCTATCACCGATTCTCTTCCACCTCCGATGATCCTTCTTCACTAAGAATAAAGATAGACAATTTTCCCCTAGCCTGAACTCCTGACTCCTGCTGATTTAAAATACGTGATCTTCACATTTGGCACCCAACGGTGGGAACCAAGGACTGAAGAAGTCTCCGGTGATCAGGAACTTGGGTGAGTATTGTTAATAGACAAACAGGGAACTTATTTTCTTAAAAACTAAACCAGTAATCTTTTTTTAGCTAAAATGGGATACATGCTAGCTAAAGACTCTCCATCCCCACCCCCTAACCCCTAACCCTAACCCCTTCAACCCCTTCAACCCTACCCAAGAGTGGTGCTATAGAAAGCATGCTTAAGCTGATAGGACAAGGGCTACTTATAACTTGGGAACAGGTAGCTAGACTTGTGGGTACATTAAACCACATCTCCCCTTGGTTCGTAGAGGAGGAGCAGATCTCTCGAGATAACTGGTCCCTGGTTGGATAATAGATGTCCACGTATTACAGTGAAAACAGTCCTCATTCAATTTCCATCGTGGCATTCTATTTATACAATATAATTCAGTTAGCACTAAGAAACCCTATCCCTAGAAGAAAGAAAAAGCCCACTGTTCCTGCTCCTTCTCGGAGTAGCCATGATATTAAGGAGGAAGACAATGAAGAGATTAATGACCATATCCCCACAGGGCATGGAGACTTAAGTGAGCAAGAGTGTGGTGACTTTCCACCTCAAGAGGCAGCTTCAGCCCCACCTCAGGAGCAAGTGATTGACTCTCCTCCATCAACTCCACCCTCTAGGATGGAGGGAGGAGGGGCAGTAGGGGGGGGCAGTGACAGCACCAGCACCTACCCCCAGTATCCAATTATGAGTAGATTACAAGAGGGCTTAATGAAGGCCAAAGAAAAGGGCGTGGACATCAGGGAGCTCCAGCCACAAATCTTTCCTGTAATTTCCCAGTTTAATGCCTCTGGTCAAGAAAGTAGAAGATACACCCCTTTTAACTTAGAAATCATCAAAGACCTGAAAAAGGTTTGCACTCTTTATGGGGCTACATCAGCTTATGTTAAGATGCTATTACAGAATTTGGCTTTTGAAACCTAGACTCCTAATGACTGGAAATCTATAGCAAGGGTATGCCTAGAACCTGGACAAAATTACATGTGGCTTTCTGAATATAGTGAGCTCTGTAGGATACAAGCCCAACAAAATAGTCAAAATGCTGTTCATGCTGTGATCACCTATGACCTACTAACAGGTATAGGTCCCTATGCAGATGTCACAGCACAGATTAATTATTCAGTAGCAGCATATGAGCAAATTGCTGCTAATGCTATCAAAGCGTGGACTTCGATTCACAATAAAAATGACAAAGGTGAGGCCTTCACAAAAATAACACAAGGGCCAGATGAACCCTTTGCTGACTTTGTGGGACGTTTGCAGACTGCTATCACAAGAACTAATGGGGAAAATTCATCAACAGATGTTTTAATAAGGCAACTTGCTAAGGAAAATGCTAATGAGGTGTGCAGAAGGATTATACTAGGACTGCGCAAGGATGCTCCTTTAGAGGAGTTCATAAGACGCTGTGCCACAGTGGGCACAAATGCCTTTTATAGCCAGACTATGATGCAGACTTCCCAAGATCCCAACATGGGTAGACAGGGTCCCTTCTGGCAAGGGACTTCTAGAGAGACACGTCAATGCTTTCAGTGTGGTAAAGTAGGGCATCTGAAAGCTCAATGTTGGTATAGAGGCAGAGTGAGAAAACAGGGTGGGAGAACAAGACCCAGTACCCCATGTCCAAAATGCAACAGAGGCTTCCATTGGGCCTCAGAATGTAGACAGGTTCAGGGAAACGGGATGAGGGGCCCAGCCCCAGGGCCCCAGGCAAAAAACACTTGGGGCATGATGGCAGCCAATGGTGCACCCAGAGAGTGCCTAGACGGCCAATACCCCAATATGACCAATCAGCCAGGAAGCCATATGATGGGAGAAAGGGATTACACAATCAATCAGCCAGGAAGCAACCTGATGGGAGAAAGGGATTACAATTAGGGAGAATAGAGTTGTATGCAGCTGAGACAACTGAGATACCCCCTGGAGAGGTGAAATCTGTTCCTCTCCAGCCTATGGATCCCTTGCCTCCAGGCACAGTAGGCTTGACCATTTTACCTCCTGAGAGTACGTACAAAACAGTGTCCATCCACACACTGATGTGGGAAACTGGGGAATGTGTAGATAATATCCCAGTCACCAATACAGGCAGACAATGTGTGACTTATCACCCAGGAGAAATAGTAGCATCAGGTTTACTCATACAGAATCCTAATAAGCAGCTTGGTGATAGTCACCCAGATTCTGATTCCAGATCACAAAATCCAGCAATATACTGGACAGCAGCTGTAACAACTGACCGACCTATGCTCACGATCTATATAAATGGCCTTCCATTGGAAGGATTGGTAGACACTGGTGCAGATCAGACGGTCATTAGAGGTGCCAATTGGCCCAGTCACTGGCCAAAGATTAAAGCAGACACCTACATGTCTGGTGTAGGAGGATCAATAGCAGCTGAAGTTAGTGCTGCCCCTATGAGATGGACTTTTGAAGGCAAAACAGGAGTTTTTACTCCTTTTATAGTTGAAAAAATCCCCATCAATCTGTGGGGAAGAGACGTTTTACAGCAATTAGGGTTAAAAATGAGTACTTCGGTTTTTTAAGCAGGGGTGTGCCACAAGCAATAAAAACAGATAATGGTCCTGCTTATACTTCAAAACATTTTGCACACTTTTGTGCACAGTATAAGATTTTACACACCACGGGCATACCTTTAATCCTCAAGGATAGGCAATAGTGGAGAGGAGAAACAGAGATATTAAGATGCTCCTCCAAAAACAAAAGAAAGGGGGAGCCACAGGTAACCCTAGAGAACTTCTAAATCTAGCTCTTTATACTATTAACTTCTTGATTTTTGACAAAGATGCACTGGCTCCGGCAGACAGGTTTTATAACCCACCGGAAGGTCAGTGTCCAGTGTGAGCAGCTCCACTATCTTTAGATAATCGCCAGGTGATGTGGAGAGACCCAGAAAGTGGTGAATGGAAAGGACCAGATAGGCTAACTGCTTGGGGGAGAGGGTTTGCTTGTATCTCTACAGGTGGAGAAGGAATCAGATGGGTGCCAACGAGCCATATTTGCCTTGTCCATTGCAGAGAGACGGAGCAGACCCTTGAAACAAAGGAGAAGACCCAAGAAATATCAGGTGGTTCTGTTGCTGATTGTGCTCACCATTGAAAGAGCGTGGCAGTTATGGCGTTTGACTCATGGACATCAAAGATTGTTGGACTTCAAAACCCTCAGGAATCATTGGATTCTCTGAGACATAAGATTGTTATAGGACTTCAAAACCCTCAGGAATCATTGGATTCTCTGAGACATAGGACTTGAAAACTCTCAGGAATCATTGGATTCTCTGAGAAATGATAAGACTGTTACAGGACTTCAAAATCTGCTGGAATCATTGGATTCCTTAACACATAAAAAGACTTTTGTAGGACTTCAAAAACTCAGGGGGATCATTGGATTCCCTGACATGTGAAGCAATGGACAATAGATTGGTTTTTGACTATCTCTTGGCTGCTGAAGAAGGTGTATGTGTGACTGTTGTCTACATACCCTCCTTCTAGGACTTCTGGTGATCTTTTCCAACACCATGTTGATTTATATTGTTTGCTATTCCACTACTTGTGTGTACAATTCATGTTTGTTACACCACATCGAGCCTGCACTGACTGTGGGGAGAGTCATCCCTAATAGCCTCTGTGTTATTGCTATGTGCTTGTGTAATACCTCCCATGATGATGGGTTTGTGCATAATAAGACCCTTCAGCCCAGATACCCGCTAGCAACCCCCACTTCCCTTTGGTGCTTTTCATCTCCCTTCCTGAGAAGTCAGAAAGGCTGTGATCACCTCCTTTTTGGTGCTTTCACCTCCTTCCCTGAGAAGTTAGGGAGGCTGTGATCACCTCCCCTTGGGGGCCCTGACCTTCCTGAGGAGTCAGGGATGGCATGACCACCTGTGTTCTAAAATAAAAGAAAGCGGGAGATGTAATGGGCTGAAGTTTGAGTTGATGCACTGAGGTCCCCAGTACGTGAGGCTAAATAGTAATTGGGCTATACTCTATTAATATACATGATTGGATAAAGAATGGTCCCTGCCCACTCTCCATGCAAGTCCTGATGTGTTGTATAGGAAATGACGATTTTGGTGGGTGGAGGCAGAGAGAGACAGGAAGAGAAGCTGGGAGAGATTGGGCCTGGGTTTCATACTCCTAGCTGCTGGTTGTGTGGCTGCTGGTCTAGCTAGCTTCTTGACTCAGCTGCACACATTGCTATCACCGATTCTCTTCCACCTCCGATGATCCTTCTTCACTAAGAATAAAGATAGACGATTTTCCCCTAGCCTGAACTCCTGACTCCTGCTGATTTAAAATACGCGATCTTCACATATTTGCCTTTCATGTGCCAAATAATTTTATACTCCATTGAGGGTAGGTTTTGTATAGGCTTTTTGGCAAGTCCATCAGTTCTGAGAATATGGCATTTTTACTTGATATAAGTATGATGAGTGAATGAATAGATAAGTAAATAATTGATCAAATGGATATATGGATGAATAAATGAATGAAAAGAAGGATGAATGAATGGTTATTCAATAGTCAATAATATATCATATGAGTTCAATTAAAATTATACATAACTGTAAAAATACTCTGTCATTGTGGTCAAAGAACTACCTGACAATAAATGTTGAGAATGAAGTATAAATATGAAGACAGAATGTCCCTACAAACCACCCTTCTGTGGGTAAGAATTGAATCATCAGCAGAGTATGCATGAATTTATATGGAGAAGACTTGGAATAAGATGTACAACAGAAACATTAAAAGCAATGACTTTTTCTTCCCCAAATTGTCAAATAAAGAAAATATAATTTGGCATTTAAAAATATCCAGAATTTTTTAAGGCAAAAAAAAATCAACTCCTTTAGAATCATTCTATTGTATATAGACTCAGCTGGGCAAGATATATAGAAGAGTCAAAGCAAATGTTAAGTTTGCCTTGGTCAATGTACTATCATTTATAGGAAGAATATCTGTTTCCTTACATTAATTGCATAATACAAGTGTTTTTGTTGTATCTCAGAAGAGTACATTCCTAAATTTCTCATAATTGATTTAGTGTCATCAACTTTATACTTGACAACAAAAAGTGGAATAAGATAATGTACTACATTTCCACACTGTGGATTGGACTATCTTCTCAGCACTTAGTCAGTGCCTTGCACATACTAAATGCTTGAAAAATAACTGTTGACTTGACTTCACTTCTAGGGCATTCTAAAGTATTATGAACTGTCAATCTAAAAGAATGGGAAGAATAGCAAACTTGAAGTCAAAGATCTAGGTTATATTTTGAAGGGGGAGATGTAGGAACATAATCTGTCAACAGCAAAAATGCTACTGCTGTGGCTGCTGCTGCTACTGAAGACAATAATAAAACAAAACAAAACCCTTTCTGAAACTCAGCATTATCTTCTATGTAAAATGGGAATAATAACACTCCTAACACTTATATAAATGGATTATTATGATGAACATGATATGTAAAACCAAAACAAAGTAAATTGTTATTAGAAGCATTTCTTTCTCTACTGTGTCATGGCTCTTTATATCAGTTAAAATAATAGTAATAGAACGGGACTGGTCATTATAGACAGTCAATATTGATAATTCAGCCTTGAAAGATGTCTTTTAGGCACATCTGGTCACATTTGGAAGTAAATAAACTAATTCAGACATTTTATTTGAGTTTTTTGCTGCTTCTGTAAGTCTTTTATTTTTCTCAATTTCTAAAAATCTATTTATTTTTAGTACACATTGCTTTATGAATCATGTTGTGAGAAAAAAATCAGAACAAAAGGGAAAAGCCATGAAAGAGGGAAAAAAACAGAAAGAAGAAATGAACATAGCATGTATCTCCATTTAGTCTCCATGGTTCTTTTTCTGGATGTAGATGGCATTTTCTGTCTAAAGTCTTTGGGGATCACAGAATTACTAAGAACCAAGTCTTTCACAGTTGGTCATCACACATTCTTTCTGTTATTTGTGTACAACATATTCCTGGTTCTGCTTGTTGAGCTCAATATCAGTTTGGGTAAATCTTTCTAGGCCTTTCTAAAATCGGCTTGTTTATAATTTTTTTAGAACAATAATATTTCATTACCTTCATGTCCCACAACCTGTTCAGCCATTCCCCAATTAATGGACATTACTCATTTTCCAATTTTTTGCTACCACAAAAAGAGCTGCTACAAACATTTTTGAAAATGTGGGTCCTTTTTCTCCTTTATGATTTCCTTGGGATACAAATCCAGTAATGGTACTGCAGGGTTAAAGAGTATGCACAGTTTTATACCCCTATAGGCATAGTTCCACATTGCTCCCTAGAATAGTTAGACCATTTCACAACTCCACCAACAAGGCATCAGTGTTCCAGTTTTCCCACATTCCCTCCCATATTTATCATTATCTTTTCCTGTCATCTTAGCCAATCTGAGAGGTATGATGTGGTACCTCAGAGTTGTTTTAATTTGCATTTCTTAATCAATCGTGATTTAGAGCATCTTTTCCATATGACTATAGATGACTTTAATTTCATCATCTGAAAGTTTATCATATGAACATGTCTGTTCATATCCTTTAATCATTATTTATCAATTAGGGAATGACTTGTACTCTTATAAATTTGATATAGTTCTTTATATATTTTAGAAATAAGACCTTTATATATTTTTTCCAGCTTTGTATTTCCCTTTTAATCTTGTTTTTGTTGGTTTTATCTGTGCAAACTCTTTTTAATTTAATGCAATCAAAATTGTCCACATTGCCTTTCATAATGTTCTCTAGATCTTCTTTGATTATAAATCTTCCCTTCTCCAAATATCTGATAGATAAATTTATCCTTGCTCTCCTAATTTGTTTTTGGTATCATCCTTTATGCCCAAATCATAAACCAATTTTGACCTTATTTTGGCATGGGGGATGAGATATAGATCTATGTTGAGTTTTGGACATATTATTTTCCAATTTTCACAGCAATCTTTGTCAAATAGTGAGTTCTCATTCCAGAAGCTGGAGTTTGGGATTTTATCAAATACCAGATTATTGTAGGCCTTGATTATTGCATCTTGTGTATCTAATCTATTCCATTGATCTATCAATTCAACAGTTTTCTTAGTTTAACTTTTATTAATCTCTTTTTTGAGTTTCAGAATTTCTAATTTGGTATTTAATTGAGAATTTTTAATTAGTTATTTTTCTATCTTTTTTAGTTGCATGCCCAAATAATTTATCTTTTCCTCTATTTTATTCATGTAGTTATTTAGAGATATAAAATTTCATCTAAGAACTGCTCTGGCTGCATCCCATAGGTTCTGGTATGTTGTGTCATTATTGTCACTCTCTTGCATGAAACTATGGATTGTTTCTTTGATTTGTTATTTGACCCACTCATTTTTTAGAATTAGATTATTTAATTTCCAAATGATTTTTGGCCTATATTTTCCTGGTCCTTTGCTAAATAAAAATTTTATTGCATTGTTCCTTGAAAAGGAAGCATTTACTATTTCAGCCTTTCTGCATTTGATTGTAAGGTTTTTATGCCTTAATACATTGTCAGTTTTTGTGTAGGCACCATGTACTACTGAGCAAATGGTGTATTACTTTCTGTCTCTATTCAGTTTTCTCCAGATAACTATCATATATAGATTTTCTATGATTCTATTAATCTCCCTAATTACTTTCTTGTTTATTTTTTGGTTGGATTTGTCTGATTCTGAGAGGGGAAAGTTGAGTTCCCTACTGGTATAGTTTTGCTGTCTATTTCTTACTATAAGTGGCTTAAAATCTCTAGGAATTTGGGTGCTCTACAATTTGGTGCACACTCATTTTGTATCATTACTATTTCATTGTTTATGGTATCCTTGATCAAGATGTTATTTCCTTTCTTGTCTCTTTTAATAAGATCAATTTTTACTTTGGTTTTATCTGAGTTCAGAATTGCTACCTCTGCTTTTATTTTTTTTTTTTACTTCAGCTGAAGCATAATAAATTCTGTTTCAACCTTTTATCTTTACTCTGTATGTATTTCTGTGTCAGATGTGTTTCTTGTCAATAATATATTGTTCTGCTATTCATTTCTGTTTTATGGGAAAGTTCAACCCACTGACATTCACAGTTATAATTAGCACCTCTGTATTTCCCTCCATCCTATTTTCTCTCCTGTATATACTTTTATTCTCTTTTCCCATCCTGTCCTTAATAGTGTTTTTTTACCCACCCCACCCACTACCTTATCTCTCTCATCCCTTTCCCCTTTCTCTTACCTTTTCCCCTAGTATTTCTGCCTTCCCTTTTTATCTTGCCCCTTTTCTTTCCCCTTCTTCTTCCTACTTCTTTATAGGGTTAGATAAATTTCTATACCCAGTTGAATGATTAAGTTATTCCTTCTTTCCATCTCTAAAATGGATGAAATTAAGCTTCAGACAATGCTCAGTCTCTTCCTTTCTTCCTCTCAATTGTAATAAGTCTTTTGGACCTCTTCATGTGATATAATTTTCCCATCATACCTTCCCTTTTCTCTTTTTCCAGTATAGACCTTTTTCTACCTTTTAATGTCTTTTTCTTTGATGTAATCACATTAGAGTCCATTCACAACTTCATCCTTAGTCCATGTAATGCCCCATCTGTCTGCCCAGTGACAAATACAGTTCTAAGAGTTACAGATATCATTTCCCCATCTAGGGATTTACATGACTTTTTCAAGGCTTTAGTCATTATTAAATATAGCTCTTTCATTTTAAAATCCACAAAACTGGTGCCTAGAGGTAAAATGATTTGTCCAAAATCACTCTGTTTCTTAGTGACAGAGCAAGGACAATAACCCAGGTCTCCTTATACTTCTGGCAGATCTCTTTCCATTATGCCATACTGTCTTAGAGAGGATAGACCAGGTCAGATCAGCTTGGTCAAGATGGAGAACTGAGAGTTCAGTAAGATAGGAAGGGAACTCAGAGAGATCTTAAATAAGGTTATTTTATCACTATTTCTAAGGGTGTCAGTTGAGACAAGGAGATACAGTAAAGTTTAGCAAAGGAATACATTAATTCAAGTCAACAAATATTCAAGTCACTTTTATGTGTAAGTCACTGTATTAGAAGTTTATGTTTTATGGGAATATCAGCATGGAGTACATTAAAAGGAAAGCAAAATAAGACTAGAAATGTAAATGAAAGTTCAGTTGTGGCAGGCCTTCAGTACAAGAATGAAGAATTCACATATTATCATAGAGGAAATAGGGTGCCAGTGAAGATTTTTAAGGAGGGGAGAAACAAAATCAGGCCTAGAATAAATCCAATAAGATCAGTTAAGGCAGGGCTTCTTAAACATTTTCTACTTAAGAGCCCTTTTCACCTAAGAAATTTTAATGCTCCCATAGGTATATAAAATAGATGTATAAATCAAAATTGCTGATAATAAATCATAAAATTTTTTGCAGGTAATTATGTTTAGTGACTTGCCCAGGGTCACATAAGCTAGGAAATATTAAGTATTTGAGGCTGGATTTGAACTCAGGTCCTCCTGATTCCAGGGCTTTATTCATTTTTCCATCTAGATGCTTGCAGAGAGAAACTTTATAAAAAAAAATTCTTTTCTATACATTTAATTTGACTATTTATTAAAGATGTCAGCAAATTTGCATACAAGTAAAATGGTTGTACTTTTTTTTTTAACATAAAGGATTAAATCTTAGTGGAATTTGCCAATGTTTTTACAAAACCCACATTCAGTTATGTGACCCTATATGGGACTGTGACCCACAGTTTAAGAAGCTTTGAATTGAGTTATCAACCTGGAACTAAATGTCCCCCAAAGGTCAATGATAACAATTCACTATTTTACAGCCCTTTATATTCATTTTTCCTATTTACTACTCACAACAACATTGTAAGATAGGTACTGTTTTCATCTTCTCTATTTTGCTTATGTGGAAACTGAGGGTATGAGTTCATTGTTATATAGCTTGTAAGGGAGTAAGGTAGGATTGGATCTCAGGTCTTGATTTGAAGTTCAACACTTAATGTGCAAGTCTAAATTGCCACTGAGAGAAAATAAAGTTGTCTGAGTGAAATGCTTAGGACATTAGGAATAGTAAGAGCACCAGAGGGGGCATTGAAAGTTCTGATGAGTCAAAAGCTTCAAGTCAGGGAAAGGACTGATCTCAGTAAGAGACAGGTAAAGAGATCTGTTTGAAATCTTGAGAGAGGGGATAAAAAGTTTGAACCCATTATTGACAGTGTCTTGGCACTCTCAATAGAAATCAGTCAAGGGAAAAATGTGAGGGTTAGAAGTTTGTTTCCTTAAACAATTTCACTATTTATTAGGTTGAAGAGTCAAAATGAGGATTTTCAGTTATTCATTCTATAACCTATTACCATGGATGATCTAATTTTGGGGAGAGGATACAATAGGTGGGAGGAGTAGTTTGGCCCATTGTGTTAGACAAATTAAATGTAGAAAACCTAATATGGTATTTATAGAAAAATATCTTATTTCACGTTTCAGTCATAATTTTGAAAATGCACATTTACATCTGGGTAGGAGGCAACCAGTAACTAGTCAGCTGAATAAGAATTGTTTTCAAGCACTCAGAGAAAAATGACATGAAAGTAAACATTAGAAAGCTCTTAAAGAAACCAAAATTGTTTTTTCTCTCTTCAAATGTCAAAATACCTGTCTCAGTAGATATGCCTAAATTGCATTCCTCTTTCAAGATCCGGCTATCCCTGGTGTCTCCAGTAAAAAAGAAAAAAAAATAATAACTTGGCTAGAAACACTGTAATACAGGGGGAAAATGAGTTTAACAAATTATAATTTGACTAGCTCTTTGCATTTTAGTAGAGATGATTGTATTTCTGCTTCTACTTTTATGTTGCCTAAGGGAGAAGAAAAATCTCTGCCCAGCCTACCTATCTTGTAATTAAACTACCCCAATATTTTCTCTTCCCACCCTCAAAATGTCTTACAGACCAAAACAAGAGCCACAAAATCACTCTAATCACATATAACCAAATGATGATTCCATACAAATACTTGTGGAAATTGATTTCTTTTATTTGCTTTATATCTTCAGCATTTAACAGTGTTTGGGCTTAATAAATGCTTATTGACCTATTAGTTTATTGGCTATTGGATGATAAAGCTAAGAGTTGTTAGTTTAAGAATGTCAGAATGTCAGGAAGGTTTTCTTTGTTTCCCTGTTCCCCCTCACAGATAGTGCCTTTCTCTTTCTTTCTCATTTAAGACATAAATATATAGATATGTGTGCATATAGACACATAGCTAGTGAGTTTTTTCTCCATATATCAATGTATATATAGATATCTATATCTACTTGTACATCTAAATTTAGATGTAAACATTACATGTTGTTGTCTCATTAGAATGGAAACTTTTTGAGGCAGGGAACATGTTTTTGCCTTAATTTGTATCCAAGAAATTAACATCATTTAATAAATGCTTATAAACTTACTGGAAGATATATTAGATTATATTGGGTTGCATTTTAATAATCATACTATCCAAAATGAGTCAGATGATCATTTTGCTTTACTTGACTCTGGTCAGACAACATTTGGAGCATTGATTCCATTTTTAGTATTTTTTTAATGATTTATATGTAAATTGGATTGCATTGAGGCAGAGTTGCACAAAGTCATCAGTCTTACTCTCTCTTCTAGAACCATCACTAACCGGTGTCAGGACAGAGTCAAGATGACTGGTCATGACTCAAGAAGCAGTGGATGACCTTGATGTCTTCAATGTCTAATCAAGCTCTAAGCACTCCACAACATTTGCTTTATCTGACTTCATGGACATTGGAATAATAATAAAGTCAACTACCCACTCCACCAAGGGAAGTCTTTACATGCTTGCAGTAGACACCCCTCTAACTCTCTGTAGGATTTGAGATTCATTGGTTACCCTCAAACTGATTTAGCCTGCATATTAGATGGAAATTAAGATGGTGACCTTGAAGGGAGACCAAGGATAATAAAATAATTGAAGACAATGAAATAATAGGAAATGGGAATAAGAATAGAATACTTGTTGGGGTTGGGATCATATTATTCTTTAAGTATCTGAAGAACTGTGAGAGATAGCAATAGTTAGTCTTGTTTAGCTTGGTTCCCATCAGGAAAAAAATCACCATGAAAGATGGAAATTATAGAGATAAGTTTGGTATAATGAAAAGACTTCTAAAAATGAGTGCTGTCCCAAAGGGGAATAGGTTGTCTTTATAGGTTCTTAAAGTACATTTCTCACTTCAAGCAGAAGGTAAATGACCACTCATTGGAAATGTTGTAGAGGAAATTTTGGTCAGGTTGAGCAAAGAGATCTCTAAAATCCGTTCCAACTTTTAGTTTTTGATTTTGTAAAGCATTATTGCTAATGATTTGGGGAAAAAATACCTAGATAGAAAATAACCTGGAGGGAACTTTTGTACTATTCTCTACCTCCTTTCATAAACATTACTCCTACTTCCCAAACCTCCACTCCTACTGAGCAGAAACTAATATAGGTGTCACATGAGTTCTAAATCGTACTTAGAAGTTAGAATAAATGGATCATTTTTTATCATTTATTTCTGAAATCACACAGTAACTTTTCTTAGCCTCATTTACTTCTTCATCAAAATTAGTGATCTATTAGATGAATAGCACTAACATCCATTCCCGTTCTAATTTTACATGTAGATGATTATTTTGTACTTGTTAAATAGTGGCCTTTTCACTAATTGCCTTCATGTGGTACATGCAAGCAATGAAGTTTCAATAAGACTATAGAGATATTGTCCTAGATGGCACATGCCATCCTTTGCCATAGGAGAATCAGATAATCAAAAAAAGAAGTTTTAAGGAATTATCAAATATGTCAATAATGATACCAAGTCTTACTTTTCTTTATCCCTAATTATCCTTGATTTAATTTTAAAGTTTATTTGCTTCCTTGGTCTTCATGGAAATTGCTTTTCCAACCACTTCAAGTCAATATT
The DNA here is from genome assembly GCF_902635505.1 of Sarcophilus harrisii. Lineage (NCBI taxonomy): Eukaryota > Metazoa > Chordata > Mammalia > Dasyuromorphia > Dasyuridae > Sarcophilus > Sarcophilus harrisii. The sequence goes on from NC_045429.1 coordinate 341,173,253, forward strand.
CAACATTAAATAGATCAACAAGTATTTATTTATTTTATATTTTTTATTTATGAAATAACACAAGAATTTCCATAACATAGTAGGATAAAAAAGATAATTGCACATAAAATTGCAAATCTATTAAATACAACTTGCTATTCCTTTTAAATATATAATAGTTACCATGAAACTTTCTTTTTTCTTTCTTGTTTTCCTTACTTCCCCTCACCCCACCCTAGAGATGGCTATCATTTGACACAAATATGCAAATATAGATGTATATATAAATATGTATGTATATATGAATATATGTTTACATGTTTGAATATCAAGAGAGACAGAGAGAGAAAGAAAGAAAGAAGAAAGAAAAAACAAAATAATTGTATACATACTTCTTTTTATGAATTCTTCTCTGTGTGCAAACATCTTTGGATTTATCTTCCTTCATAGGTCCTTTGTAATTACTTTGACCATTTAAAATAGTCATAATGATATAGTTGCTGAAAGTTATTATTTTTCTTTCTTTTCTTTTTGGTGTGTGAGGCAATCAGAGTTAAGTGTCTTGCCCAGGATCACAGAGCTGGTAAGTGTCAAGTATGTAAAGCCAGAGTTGAACTCAGCTTCTTCTGAATATAGGGTCAGTTTTCTATTCACTCACAACATTGCTATTACTGTATACAAAGATCTCTTGGTTCTGCTTGTTCTACTCTTCATTTTTCCATGCAAATCTATTTATGTTTTTCTATAATCAAAGAGCTCATTATTTCTTATGACAGTAGTATTATTTATTAAAACACCTATTATGTGCCAGATGCTGCTAAATACTGAAGCTATAAAGGAATAATAATAGTAATATATGTTCTCAAAGAACTTATATTCTAAGAAGAAAAAAAGAGATGCACACCTAAATAAAAATATGGCTTACACTAGAATATATGGTCAATTTTGAGAGGGGAAGCAACAAGGGAAATAAAAATAACCTATAGGAAGCAAAATTAAGCTGAACATGGAACAGAGATAGATTAAAGAAGGTAGTGGTCAGAAGTAAAGCACACTTTTGAGGAGGGACAGGATAAAAAAGAGAGAAGGATAAGCTTGTTTAAAATAGGATGGAGAGAAATATACAATTGCTAGTCATAACTGTAAATGTAATACCCATAAAACAGAAGCAAATAACAAAATGGATTAGAAACCAGAATCTAATATGTTGCTTATAAGAGATCCACTTGAAATAGAAAGATATATATAATGCTAAACTAAAAGGCTGAAACAGAGTTTAATATGCTTTAGCAGAAGGAAAAAAATAGAAATAGCAATCATGATCTCTAATAAAGCAAAAGCAAAAATCACCTAATTAAATGAGATAATCAAAGGAACTACATTTTGCTAAAAAAGTACCACAGACAAGTGAGCTATATCAGAATATTTTACAGCAAGTTTCTCTGATATAGGGTTCATTTATCAACTATATAGGGAACTGAGTCAAATTTATAAAAATAAGAACCATTTCCCAATTGACAAATGATCAAAGGATATGGAACAGGCAGTTTTCAAAAGAAGAAATCAAAGCTATCTACAATTATTTAAAAAGTGTTCTAAATCACTACTGATTAGAGAAATCCAAATTAAAACAAGTCTGAGGTACCAGTTCATATACTTATTAGAAATGATGAATGCTGAAGGGAATGAAGGAAAATAAGTGTACTAATAAACTATTAGTGGAGTTGTGAATCGGTCTGATCATTCTAGAGAACAATTTGGAACCATGCCTAAAGGGCAATAAAACTCTGCATATTCTTTAGCCCATCGAGTACCACTACTCAGCTTGTACTCCCAACAAAATCAAAGAAAGGGGAAAATGATCTGTATGTACAAAAATATTTATGTGATAGCAAAGAATTGAAAATTGAGAGGATTCCCATCAATTGGAAAATTGCTGAACAAATTGTGGCATATGATTGTGGTGGAAAACTATAGTGCCATAAGAAATGAAAAAGGGGTAGCTGCAGAAAAAAAAAAAGTATGGCATGACCTATACGAATTGATACGAAGTGAAGTGAGAAATAACAAAAGATCATTATACACAGTAACAACAATGTAGTAATGATGATCAACTGTGAAATATTTAACTATTCTGATCAATATAATGATCTAAGACAATTCCAAAGGACTAATGATGAAAAAATACTATCCACCTCCAGAGATAAAACTGATGAATTTTGAATACAAATTAAAGTATAATTTTCTATTTTTTTATGATATGGCTAACATGAAAAATATTTTGCATGACTTACTATATATAATTGATATCATTTTGCTTGTCTTCTTGGTGGGTGAGAAAGATTGAAAGGAAGGAATAGAATTTGGAACTTAAAGTTTAAAAAGAAAAAAATGTTAAAAATAACAAATTTATTTTAAAAAACATAGCTGTGAGTTGAAGAGAAGGTACCAACCTGAAATTGGTAGAGTTTCAAAGTTTTTCCAAACTCTTTTGTGAGTTTTTATTTCAATGATATCAAAAATCCTGTCCTTATCTTTGACTTACTAAGAATACAATTTCTCATCACATATTAAGACCATGATAAGTCAGTGCTTTATAGTAGTCTGTTGTTGAAATAGAAACTTCTGGTAATGATACAAACATATGAAAGTATAATACTTAAATTTGATGCATAACAATTTTACATTGATAGGATAATGAATTTGAAGTAGAAAACAACTTGAGAAGTCACTTAGTACAATACTTAATTTTCTTTTTCTTCTTTTGTTGAAGTAATTAGGATTAAGTGACTTGCCCAGGGGTCTCATAGCTAGGAAGTGTTAAGTGTCTGAGGCTAGATTTGAACTCAGGTTCTCCTGACTTCAGGGCTAGTGCTCTATCCACTGCACCACCTAGCTGCCCTTAGCACAACACTATGATACAGATAAAGAAACAGATACCCACAGGAGTGAAGTAATATCCAAGGACCTACAACTAGCAAAGCCCCAGAGATGAGTTTTGAATGCAGGTCCTTGGTAGTTTCTGCATTCTTTCCACTGCTTCATAATTCCTCCTCCTTCCTTTACAAGTTTGACTATTAACTTGTAATTTCAAATAGCAGAATAAAGGCTGAGTTGGGAATGTCCCAGTGACCTCATAATGTCTTAAGACTCTTCCTTTCCAGAGAGGTTAAGATGTGTTTCTCTGATTCTTTTGTTGCTTCTCACTCACAGATGAATGAATGGAATTTCAAAGCAAAGGCAAACCTATCACTGCACTCTGTTCACAAAACATAGCTTTCAAGTTATCTACAGAGTTCCCCAAATAAGCAAAAGGTCTGACAGGTCAGAAATCATGTTAGCGGAATTGATCAATCTGTCTATCAGGGACAAAAGTGAAGCCAGGCTTCCACCCTGCACCCAGAAGACCATTTGAACCTTATCAACTCAACACCAGGAAGCTTTCTCTCACTTTCCTCATGCTTTTAAAAGTTAAACATAGATCAAAAAGGAGGCATTTCTAAAGTTGAGGAAAACACTTCAAATGATCCTTTCACCAAAAGGCAGCAGTTTTAAGGGATGGAGAATCTGCACACCCAAGGCATCAATCAAATGGATTTATTTATTCAGCAGAGTTACTAGGACACTTAAATTCAACACACTTTTATTAATTCTCTATTATGTTTTGATTTCCTTCACAAGCTAATTGTACAATATTTCAGAGTCTGATTCTTTTTGTACAGCAAAATAACGTTTTGGTCATGTATACTTATTGTGTATCTAAGTTATATTTTAATATATTTAACATCTACTGGTCATCCTGCCATCTAGGGGAGGGGGTGGGGGGGGTAAGAGGTGAAAAATTGGAACAAGAGGTTTGGCAATTGTTAATGCTGTAAAGTTACCCATGTATATATCCCGTAAATAAAAGGCTATTAAATTAAAAAAAAAAAGAAAAAGAAAAAAATAATTCTCTATTATGAACCAGGTACTGTGTTAGGTACCAGGGACACAAGGACAAGGGAGAAATAGCCCCATGGGAATAGGAATAGAAGCAATATAAAGTATATGCAAATTATACAAATAATTTGAATTTAATGAATAGGGAAGAGGAGAATCAGAAAAGGTCTCATATAAGAGACCTAATTTGACCTCCTTCAATGTGTCATCAAGGTGGGGTGGTCATCTTAGATCCAAAGGTTATGACAAATTTATAGGTACTAATAAATTCTGACATATTGGAAAAACTTCAATTTTCAACTCAGTTACTGACAGTGTTTGTCATTTGAGGACCAATCTCGTTAAGTCTGGAATTGGTCATCTGCAAAAAGTTCTGCTAAGTGATGAGTGGTTTTTAGCAACAACATCTCACTGACCATTCCTAAAGTCATGGAGAGGTTACCATCTGTGTCTGTTGAAGCACCATTTCCACTGATAAAAGTAAAAGTCCTTGTGCAAATTACCATGACAACCAAATGTATCAGGCAGTCAAAATTCCTATCTCAGCAGAGAATGATTGGCTACTGTGATGATTTAGGCTTTGTCTACTTGATGCCTACCTAACCCACTCAAACTTATTGGAATGGCATAAATACACACACAGACACATGCACATGCACACACACGCACACACACACACACACACACACACACAGTCAACCAATAAGCCTTTAGATCTGTGATTTCATTGATTTAGGTCCTCTCTTCACTGATGGCATATTTCAGAATTTCAAAAATTTCAAACTGTGAATCCAGAAGAAGGTGTGTGTGTGTGTGTGTGTGTGTGTGTGTGTGTGTGTGTGTGTTTTGGATTCTTTTCACAGTCTGCTTAAGCTTATGGACCTTTATTTTAATATTTTAAAATGCATAAGACAAAAAATATGAGATTACAAAGGAATAGTGAGATACACATATATAGTATCTACTGCAGATTAAGAATGAAGTAGATGTTGGATAGTTTCTCTGAATTTAGCAAAAGATTTGGATAAAAACAGTACAATAGTACCATATTAAAGGACTTTATAACTTGGAGGGACATTCCAGAGCTTTTGGTCCACTGACAGAAACTTAGAAAACTAAGGTTACTTGCCACAATGAGAAATTAGAGTGGGACTGAATTTAGAAGTTTAGTCAAGCAAATAACTATTGAATCCTTCCACAAAGGAGGAAATGGCATGCTATTATTTGTTTGTTTGTTTTTTGGACTAAATTGTCAGTTTTGACAAAAATTTCTGTAAAAACTGTAACATTTAGGTCCTCAAAAGTCTCAGAATTTCCTCCACATGGAGAAGAACAAAAAGACATACATGATTCTATTGTGCGTAGAGTGAAAAGAGCACTGACTTTGAAATTAGAGGAACTTAGTTCAAATTCTGACTGTTATGCTTCGTAACTGGTTGACCTCAAACAAATCAGTCTTGGGCCTCAATTTCTTTGTCAATAAAATATCAATTAGACTCCTAAGCTTCTTTGCATTTAATGATGTCTAAGATCTCCGAGTTGCTTCTCTTTCTTAAGGCAATGGAAGAGAGTCAATCACATAGCCATGTCAAGAAATCTTTTTCTTTGGGCTATTAGCTAAAGCAAGGTCAACTATCCTACATCTCAGAAGCTTACCTTGTTCTTACTCTGACTCTAAGAATACTTTCTTTAGCTAAAAAAGGATAATGATCAGCCTAATTAAGTTTATTGTTACATAGCAGTCTTCCCTTATTATTTATTTCAAATGCTGGTGATACTCCCCACTCTTATCTCTTATCTGCTTTGCTTAAATTGTCAATTGCTCTGCAATTTAAGTCAAAGAGCTGTCTGGGAACATTGGGTGCAACTATAGCATACAATAGTAATAAGTAATTAGTGCACATATAGGGCTTTAAGGTTTACTGTCATTAAAAAAAATAAACCTGAGGTAAGCAGTGAAAAAAAAAAAGAATTAAAAAAAACTACCCCCCAATTCCCATCCTCCAAAAAAACAAAGTCCCCCAAAACCAAAAAGTTAGAACATGAGAAAGCTAAGGCTAAAAGAAAGATACAAATTATAAAAACCAAGATAACCTACCAGGGAAGACCCCTCATCTGAGAGGAGTTTGGCATTTTCTACTGCTTTAGAACTGAACTAACTAGAAACTTTTAAATTTGGGAAATTTGCTGGCCATGGTATTGACAGAGAAAGACAATATTTAATAATGTGACAGTGATTCATTCAACGTTCAACAAGCACTTTTAAGAAAAGTATTATCTAGGCACTATGAACATTTAAACTTTACATGTGATATGACATGCAGTTGTTGAGATTACTGTCTAGTAGAGGAAAAACAAATAATCCAGCTTACATGGACATTTGTGTATGTTTGTATGCATAAATATATGCATGCATGTCATATAATGTATATGCATACATATTATGCATATTTTGATTGAACCTGTTATTTCATTGATGTAAGGAACTATTGTTAATGAAAACCCCTTTATCAAAGTAGATGTCAGCTGTTTAATAAGTTCAAGCCAAAGAGTTGTCTGGGGTATGTTAGAGTGAGTTATAGTCAAAGAGTTGCCTGGAGGGCATTGGGGTGCAAGTACATCAAACAATAATGATAAATAGCTAATACATAAATGGTGCCTTAAAATTTACTAATAATTTTCCACATACAAACTAGGTTACATAGGAAGTAAAAAAAATGACCCTTTTAAAATGAGAAAACTGAGTCTTTAAAAAGAGATTTTGCATATAGTCATAAAGCATCAACCAAAATTTGAACTCAGGTCTTTTGATTACAGATCTAGTGTTTTTTCTTTTATTCACACTCTATGGAGGATTGCATTAAAGATTCTCCAAGAGAACTGGTCTTTAAAGGATGGGTAGCAATTAAGATGATAAGAAGAAAGAGAGAAGACATCTCAGGAAACTGCCAATGGAGGTAGAGAAACTTAACTTTAAAAAAGGGGAGAGAAATAAGGGCAGAATGGAAAGTCAGGATCGCTGTGACAAATATAAAGTTCTTGAGTTTGGATAAGGAAGATATGGAGTTGAAAAAATGCTAACCTTACTTTGAATGAAATGCTCAAAGGCTGGGAATACTGGGAAGATCTCCTACAGAAGGTAGAATGAGTTGAGTACTGAAAGTAGTCCAAAAGAAGCCAAAATGCATAGATCAGGAAGGAGAAAATTTCAGATATAGGGATGGGGTAGGGGACACAGAAACATGAGATGGAGTCCATGTGTTTAGAAACACATGTACTTTGCTGGACAATAACCTTCCCTGACAAATAACTTGAATTCAGAAGGACAATAAAAAAAGAAAGAAACCACCTTCAGAGTTGGTAATGAAAAGAAGTAAATAGGTCAAGTACCATTGAAATCATTCAAAGTTTTGTGTCTAAAACCAAATGACTGGTACTGCTATAATCTCAAATGATGAATGTGGCTAGAAGAGGTTTGAAATTTCCTACTTGGCTTCATTGAGTCACACATAATGTTTCCTCATGGATTTGACTTTGACAGAGGATTCTGCCTCACCAATGACCCATAAAAAATTACCAGTGTTACAGTTCAAAGAGAAATCCTGCATAGCCCAATGATAAGCTCTTTTAATTCTCTATGAAATATGATGAGTTAATCCCATCATTTGTTATATAATAGCAGCGAGACACTCTTCAGAATGGATTGAGTGACCCAGTAGCTGGCATGGTGAACATTCTGCTTAATTTAATCTTTCCCTCTGCACTGGCCAGATTTGTGCAAAGGCACAAAGAGGGTAATGGTCCCTTTCAAATATCTTGAAATGCCTTCCAAGTCCTTGCATTCAACCAATAAAAATAAGCATCACTCTTTGGACACAAAAGACAAAGACTACCCAAGAAGGCTTAATTTCATTGGGTATCTGGTTCTTCATCTAACTAGATTTCTCTAAGACACTAAGGTATCTCTTTTTCCTCTGACACTATGATTCTAAATACTTTGTTCTCTTATCATCACTAGTGGTAGCTTTATTTTAGTAGTTACCCCTGAACCTGTAGATGGAAATCTTAGGTGAAGTGCATAGAAGAAAGAAAAGAGAAAACAACCAAGAAAAAGAAGTTAGAAGTAAAGGAGGAAGTCAATTATTAGAGCAGTGAGGAGAAAAAAGAGAAGAAATAAAAGGGATGTGAAAGAAAAGAAAGCAAAGAGGAAGAAAAATTATAAGGATTATTTCCAAATACCATAGTAAAATGCTTTGAAAACTTTGTATTTTAACCTAGAGAAATAATAATACAACTTATATAACTGATCATTGAATGAGGTTTATATTTTTCTTGTAATTTTTAATATATTGGGTCATATTTAAGATGCCTCACCCATGAAATAATTTGCAAAACACATTTACAATCTGCTTTCACAAGCATTATCTCTTTTCAGAAACATATGAACAAGCATCAAGATGGGAAAACCATTAGAAGCTAGTTTGCTTTCATCCTGCCTCCTAACACTTCAAAAACAAATGAGACACTAGTTAGATATTTCATACCACTGAGGAAGTGGTTAACTAGAAGATCATGGAAACATTATCTTTCTGTGTTTCTGTGTGTTCTGTGTTAGATTGGAATTATTCACATTGCTTGAGTGAGTACTGAGATTGTATTCCTATTCCTTGTTCCTTACAAGTTTTTTTTTCCTCCAAAATAAACTGATTTTTTCTAAGATCAAATGGTAAACTATTGCATTGTAGACCTATATGTGTTCTTGCACAAATGATGAGAGAAAGAGACAATAGGAGAAAATTACATACTAAAAGAAAGAAGAGAGATTATATTATGATTGAAACTTTTTTAAACAAAATGGAGGCTTACAGCTGAACAAAAACCTTATTGATTCATATTTTACAATGTCTGATAGCAAAGGGAGAAAAAGTATTTCTGAATAATTTTCTAGACAAATGATTTTTAATAGCTTTAGTTGGAGGAGGTTATGAATGGTATGGGAGGTGATGTTCTCACCCATTTCTCTTTCTAAACTCCCTTTGTCATTACAGGCTTAAAAAGAAAATCAAACCATGTTCCAAGGGTAAAATCATGGGAATTAACTAGAAAGGAAGTTATGCCTGAGAGAGTGAAGCGGTCTATACAAAGGTGGAAGGTTGAAAGGAGTATTTCACCCTTTTCCTCATCAGAACACAAGCACCTTCACCTGCCATACACTTTTATGTAAATACTAGATGTGTAAAATGAAGCTTAATCATTGAGCCAGGTATGCAATATTATCATGAAGGGAAGAGGTAGGAAAAATCTTTGAGAATGTGTAGAAAATAAATGATTGTTTTTCAGTGAGTAGGAAACATCAGTGTAGAAAGTAGAGAGAATCAAAATATAAACCCAAAGAAAGGATTACAGCAAATGTAGCACTGGTAAGAATGTAGAGAACAATGTCCATGAGAAGCATTGTTAAGTGAGAATTCTGAATGATGACTTCAGAGGTAGATAAGTGCTCTGTCTCTGAATAAGGTTTTCTCTGGCACTGACCTAAACCCAACACTCCTAAGTATAGTGGGAAACTGAACTGACAAAAAAAATCTGTGGTCTCTAGCAAAGAATTTAGAATTTGTGAGTGCCAAGATCTGCAGCAATGAATTATTTTCTGGGTACTCTATTCACCTGGTGCATGTGACAAATGGCTGATTAATTTCTCTAAGAAATCAATGATGAGAAAGAAATACTTATAAAAGGATATAATACATCCTGAGCCATATATAGACATAAAGGACATTGTCACATGTCTGTGGCAATGAATTACTTTCTGGGTGCTCTATTCACCTTGTGAACATCCAAATGGCTGATCAATTAATTATTCTAAGAAATCAATGTTGAGAAATAAATACTTATAAAAGGATATAATACTTCCCAAGCCATATATGGACATGAAGTATTAGGTCATTGGTACAGAAAGCAGATGCTGGTCAAGTCATTATACAGAAAAATATCATAGGGCTAATCTGGGAAAAAAATGAAACTGAGAATGTTAAACCCCAAAGTGATGCTGATGGCAAAACATTACATTTTCATTAATTACATTTGGCAACAGGGAGGCCTACAACTGAATTATCAGGGTCAAATGCATTCCACAACATTCCTTAGTATACCCCTAACCAGATAGAAATCTAAGTGGGATATCTTCAATAAGACAAGTAAAAGTACAATAAAACATAGATGATATGAATAGTTTTCTACATTCTGACCACTGCTACATTTGCTGTAATCCTCTCTTTGGGTTTATATTTTGATTCTCTCTATACTAATGTTTCTTATTAACTGAACGAATGTGGTTTTCTAAATTAATATGCGAGTCATAGGAATTCTTATAAACAGTTTGATGACTGTCACTCATTTCTCTTTCATTTTAATACCACAGGTTTATAAAATAACAATGATGATGATGATGATAACCAACATTTCTATAGGGCTTATTATGTGTCAAGCACTGATTCTGTTAGGTGTTTTATAATTGCTGTCTCATTTGATCCTTACAACATTCCTAGGAGGTAAATGCTATTATTATCCCCATTTTACAGATTAGGAACCTGAAGCAAACAAAGGTTAAGGGTCTTACTCAAGGTCATTCTTACTAAGTGAATGAGGTTGGATTTCAATTTAGTTCTTCCTGATTTCAATCCTAGCATTCTATTCAATGTACCACCTTGCTTCCAATTTATTTCTTATTTGAAACACAAAATATAACCTAGCATGAGATAGGTAATACCTTACTCAAATATAAGTATCCTCAAAAATAGCAGCAGGAGCAGTGAAATCAACAATGTACTTCATCAAATGAACACAGTGTTGTTCCAAGTCATTGAAGAGGAGCCTCTTAGTGATGTCACTCGCTTCCATAATTTATTTTCTCAAGGACATGACAATTCTTCCTAAAATCCTGTAGAAGAAGAAGCCTTGGAGTGTCTTAAAATATGTGTTGATATATGAATATCATTCCAGTCTATTTTAGAGCTCTTTTATATTAGTATTACTTCCATATACCAATGGATAATATATAGTTTTACTACTTTTAAAGGCAAGGTAACATGACATACTATATAGAATGCTGAAGATGAAATCAGAAGGATGTGCATTTATATCCTGTCTCACATTTACTAACGACTATGTAAATGTGGAGGTCAGCTAGGTGACGCAGTGGAGTCAGGAAGTCTCATCTTCCTGAGTTCAAATCAGTTTTCAAACACTTACTAGCTGTGTGATTCTAGGCAAGTCAAACAATGTTTGTTTGCCTCAGTTTCTTCAATTATAAAATAAATTGGGGAAGGAAATGACCTACCACTCTAATACTCTGTCAAGAAAGTCTCAAATGGGGCCACAAAAAGTCAGACATGACCCAAATGACTGAACAATAACAATGTGCATATGAATAATTTGATAAATCTGCATATAGAGACTTGCCAAAGTATACACCTGCCAAATTCTTACTGAATAATTGTTTGTGCCTCAAGTTTTTTTTTTTTTTTTTTTTTTTTTTTTTTTTTGTATAACACTGAATGCTGATATCTTAATACCTGCATCATAGGGTCACAGTAACAACTAAATGAGATAATGTATATAAGATACTTTGCCACCCTTAAAGCATATATGTTTGTGTTTGTTATCTCTATTATAAATACAGACAATAAAAAGCCAGGAATTTTTAATGTGAATAAAATGTATTTAAATGATTGCATTAACATTTCCTACCCCAAGGATATTTTGTGATTATTACTGTGTCTCATAGCAAAAATCTTTTAAAATCTTTTACCTGAAACAAACACCATTAACCACACCCAGAGTAAATGGTATAAAATGTATCTTCATTTGGAGGGTGAGGGAATGATCTAAACATTGTTCCAGGACACTGCTGGGGAGACTACTATGAAGGTGAGAAAAGAAGCAAGCACAAGTATGTTACCTGGCAACTTCCTGTCTTAACTAATTTTTTCTTGCTGAGTTGATGCTAAATTTTGGTTTTTAGTATTGCTTAAGGACTTAAAATCATACAGGTGCTGTCTACAACTGACAGCTTAAGGTAAAGTTGTAATCATTCCATTCTAGTTAAAACTCTGCAATATCTTAGCCTTTAGGACATGTTAAACACTAGGTGAGGGAGAGGAAGGATGGAGATTCACTTTATATCTTTACTTCAAAGTAGTACAGAGTTTCACCCTTCATTATTTTTTTTTCAGCAGAATGTAATTATTACAGTCAATGTCACATTTGTTACTTTGTCTTCCTGGCATATGAATCAAATTTACCACTTAACCAAGCATGAAATTACCTTTTCAATACTAATTCAATAATAAATGTTGGATAAATGGCGGACAATTATCCCACATATCAAGAAGTCCCATTTTCATACACTGTTACACCCTAGGCACTTGAGTACATTGTTCATCACTCCAACCACATATCAAGACATGGTTTATAGTAGAATTATTTTCCAGTTTCTATATAAGGATGACAATGACAGAGCTTATTGATTGGAATGAAAATAATACCACAAAGACACAATGATGCACAACCACTAAGACGTTTCCTACCTTACTGAATCAATTTGTAAGATTCTAACATTGTCATCTTCATCCCCATTTAGTACTTACTGAGACTCATCTTTACTAGAATGTGACATGAGGCATCTACTGTCATTACACACTGAGAGACTGTATTCTTAACTAGTGATAAGATGGCCTGGAGTGGTTGTGTATAGAAGACAATATTTTTGAAATGAGAGTCCCCCAAAATTCTCCTCTAATGTCATGATCAATTGATAAAGAAGTATTTGTTAAGCATTTATTCTGTGTTAGGCACTGTGTTGGATATTGAAGATATAAAAATAAAAATGAAAGGTCTCTGTCCTCAGGGGTCTTGGAAACATAGTGGATTAATATTGCTAGGTTAAATCATTAGAGAATAAATTCCAGCAGGACCTATCCAGCTGAAATATCTTCAAATATAGTTCCATAGATGATCTCAATGTTTGCTATCCAAAGATCAGACCAATTAAATTCAATGGGTCTCACCAATAGAATCCAGTAAGATTAAAAACTTTTGAGGGCAGGGACTCTTTCATTTTTATCTCTATAGCCCCAATACCTATCATAGTTTTTTTTTTTATAGCAGTTTTTAATAAGTTTTTGTTGAATTAAATTATGACCTTCCTGGAAACTCTAAGAGCTGACTACTAAAGTAATAGATGAGTTATAATCTGTGATAGTGAAGAGTATATTCACATTAATGAAATACAGAAAGGAATTATTGAAAAAGTAATTGGAATTGTTGTCATTGAAGGGTATTCTAAACAATGAAAATGGAGGTGAGTCTTCAGGAAAGGTCACAGAAGTCACAAAGTCAATCAGAATTCATAACATTTTCATTTCCATTTCAACTTATATTTAAAAAAAATAACACAAGTGGGAACATGGGACCTGAATTCCAAATGTTCACCTTGTTGTTTCTCTTGCCAGAAAGCAAATTGGCATGTTTGCTCTAGGCCACCTCATCACTAACCTGAGACCCAATTCAGTCATTTAGGTTACATTCACACTGGTACAATTAACTTGGCAATTTATTGAATGGAAATCTAGCCCCAGGCCATGCTTTCTCCAGAGAAATGGAATCAATTTGAATGTAATAGGGACTTTGCCCACTTGCTTTCCTCACTCATTTTGAATCTAATCCATCTTGGACCCACTAAAAGGTATGGAAAATGTCTCAAAGTAGTTGAATGTAAAGTGAACTTTCAATGCTATTCCCCAACATGACTCTAATGGAAATTGAGATCACTGAAGTCGAACTCCCCAAATTGTCTCCTTCTCTGGGGAAAGGGCAAGTAAACTTGCAGGTGCTTGATGACTCTCTATGATAGCCAATTCAAAAGGGGAATTTTGTCCCATATCCAGAAAGAATGACACATTTGGTGTCTGTAGTTTTAAACAAGGCTTTTCTTCTCCTAGGTCCACTTTAGAACAGAATTCCCAATGTCTCTCCTTTCTTCTCTCTGAAGCTAGCAGAGAGACTTAGGATTTTTTGTAATTGTCTCTTTAATTAAAAAAAAAGAATAAAGGGGGGATTTGTGACTTCAGTGATATTCATCATTTTCAGTATATCCAAATAATCCTGATCCCATATACTTATTTGACAAAGTCCCTCAATCCAGTGTGGTCAAGTGTAGAAAGGCTATCTTGATATACTTAAAACTACCTGATACTTTATCTTTCTAGGTCTCACTTATTAAATAAAAGAGATTGACCAAGATTTGGTTTAATTAAGAAACTTCAATTAAGTGCCTACTCTATGCACAACCCACTGCTAGATGCTGAGGATATAAAGACAAAATAAATTAACTCCTATGCTAAAGGAGTATGCATTCCACTGGAAGAATCCACTGGCAGATTCTCAAAAAAGCATACTTATATATGTATATATTTATATATGTATGTATGTTTGTGTGTATATATGTGTGTGTGTATGTGTATATTATATATATGCGTGTGTGGGTGTGTGGGTGTGTGTGTTTGTATATAATCACAAAGACATTTCAAGAGGGAAGGATTACAATAACTGGAGGGAATGGAAAAATTCATCATGGAGGATATTACACATGAGCTTATTGGGAATGAAATTAAGCATTCCCTACGGCAGGAATGGGAAATGTGTTCCAGATGGAAGGGATTACTTATAGACAAGGCACAAATGATACAGAAAATGGAATGCCTTGTGTAGGGTATAGCTAACAGGACATGTGGGGCAGCTGGGTGGTACAAGGGTTAGAGCACTGAGCTTAGAATCATTTATATCTGAGTTCAAATGCAGCCTCAGATACTTATTAGCTATGTAGTACTGGGCAAGTCTTGTAATCCATATTTGCCTCTGTTCCTCATCAGTAAAATGGGAACATTGTGGAGAAAGAAATGGCAAATCACTTGGTTATTTTTGCCAAGAAAATAGCAAAGTTGAACATTACTGAACAAATGAACAACAATAACAAAAACAAGAAGTCAGCTTAATTGAAATATAGAATGTTTAAAGGGAAGTAATTAATATAGAATAAACTGGTAATAAAAACAGGAGTCATTCTGGGGAGTGCTTTAAATGCTGTGCTAATGAATTTACCTCAAGTAAATGGGAAACTAACTCTTGATTGGGTGGAGGACGTTTTGGCATGGTCACATTTGTATTTAAGGAATATCAATTAGATGGCCACCAAGGTTCCTTCCAGCTATAAATCTCAAACCCTGAAACTTCTAGCTAGTGAGTAAATGATGAGATTTCCTAGTGCCATGATAGCTCTTTCAAAGAAACATCAAAGAAATAACAGCCTTTATCCATAGCCTAAAACAAAATAATCCCTAAGATTTCTAAAATAAATATTTTACTTATTGTTCACATTTTATTTGAATCTTTCACATCTTGCTATCCAAGAGTCTTCTACATATGCTTACTTTGGTGGGTCTATCTTAGAATGTAAGCTTAAGATACTATGGAACCATGCTAATTCAATATCACACCTGGCATAGTATGAGGTTTGGTGGATTGTTCCATGGTGCTTTAAGAAAAGAAAAATGTGAAAAATCTGATGTACAAAAGAATGTATTTGTTTACTTGCCTCTAGTTTTCCCCCTTCACTTCATCTTTCATCAAACTACCAAGTTGATATTTTTAAAGCACAGATATGACATGTCATTCTCCAACAAATTTCAGCAGCTCCCTGCTGATTCTGGGATCCAAAACAAAATCTTCTGCTTGACATTTCAAACCCTTCACAATCTAGCTGGAAAGAGTAAGGCCAACAACTTTGTGCAGTTCTGTCTCACTTAAATCCAATTCACATGCAAGTCAAGATATAATCGTCATGATGTCATTGAACATCTTTGAGAACAAAGGTCAAACAACAATCACAAAAAGATCCAATCTATTTTTAAGACTGATTTTACATTATTTCCCATAATGATCCATCTAAATCACTCTCATAGATGGTCCCATTCCATCTCTCACCTCTGTACCTTTGTACAATCTGTTCTGTTCAATACTCTCCATTCTTGCCTGCATCTCCAATTTATGTCAAGGCTCAGCTCAAGTGAAATATCCTACAAAAGGTCTTTCCAGATTTCCCCAAGAGTTATTGTTGCCCTGTACCATGAAATTTCTCTGTGTTTGTTACTAAAATGTTTTGTATTTATTTATACGTATTATACACTACTTGCATGTTTCTCTCTTTCCCTCCCTCCTACACTCCCTCCCCCCCATACACACACCATCCATTCCCTATATAGTATGTAAGTCCCTTGGACATCTTTCTATCCCTAGAGCTCAGCAAAACACCCAGCACATAGTAGGCACTTTTTGTTGCATATACTAAAATTCAAATCCTTTCAGATGACAGAATATTGAGTTGTAAGACCTTTGTGAGACACTCACAGTGTGAGTTAATGGCAATTTTGGAGGTAGGACCTAGTACTCTTGACCCATAAATGACCCATAATTTTGTCCTCCATCCTCATTATACAACATCTGACACTGGCTGGTTTTCAGTTTCCTAATCTGAAAAATGAGGAGGTTTGGATGAATTGGCTTCTAAGATATTTTCTAATTCTAAATCTCTTATTATTTGCCTCTGTAGAATATGTAATGTTTGTAACTTAGTCTATGAGGACCAGTCTTTAAAATGTTCATAGAAATTCCCTACTTCATTTAAGTCTAAGTGATTATTTGGAAACTTGAGAATCAATTACAGACAAGTTGACTAATTATTTTAATACTATATGGATGATGGGACATTTAATTGCTTACAGAGCTCAGGTAGATAGGTCAGAATTGAGTATGTATGTGTATATGTATGTATATATAAAAAAGAGACCTACTACC
Organism: Sarcophilus harrisii; assembly: GCF_902635505.1. Classification (NCBI taxonomy): domain Eukaryota; kingdom Metazoa; phylum Chordata; class Mammalia; order Dasyuromorphia; family Dasyuridae; genus Sarcophilus; species Sarcophilus harrisii. The sequence goes on from NC_045429.1 coordinate 341,190,083, forward strand.
ACTTAATAGAATGTTTTCCTCTCCTTAGGGCTATGAGTAAGAAAGAACTAGTTTGAGATGGTTCCAAGAGCTGGGTCAGGTAGGGGCATCAGTCCTGGCTCTCACCCAACCTGTGGCTGTTGAGAACATATGGCTATCTATCTCTCTGTATTTCTTCTTTCCCAAAATCAGGCAAATGAATATGTTGAGATGGAATTATTCAGGTAACCTGTAAATTCAGGAAATCTGTGGGTCCCATTAGAAGCTCAATGAGATGCATGGTGTTGTTAGCAGTGACTACTAAAGTAGTAGTAATTGACAGGGAAAGAACCTAACAGGGGAGGAGCGCTCTGACCCAATAGAGGATTGGCTCTTTTGAGTACTTCACACGAAGCAATGAACTTCATGAGGATCACACAAAAGGGAAAGGGAAAAACCCCAAACTTCCAGGTTTAGGAATCAAAAAGCAGAAGTACAACCCAACATAACAGTGAACTGTTGACTTGTATAACAGAGATGATGCATCCTTCAAAGAGACAGCCTAGATGAGTGTTGGAGCAACTCATCCATCACTGTCTCCATGTCCTATACCAAACTTCTTGAGTGCTCTACAATAAGAAAAACAAAACAAAATAAAATGGACTTCCAGGGTCAGGAGTCTGGAGGTAATTCCTTTATCATATGTATTTTCATTATCATTGTACTTTAAGTTTCAGCCTTGTCTCTCTATGAATCTTTTGTGTGCAAGGAAGTTTACAGCCTTAGACTGGCAGAGGGATGGGTGGAGGAAGTTGAAGAGGGGAAGTTTTGTTTCATACCAAGTGTCTATATTTCTATTTTTTATATTTCTATTTTTTCCTAAAGGCTAATCAATATCTATTGGCTAACTGTTAATGGGGAACACATCAAAAGGAACTCATAACCAATAGTACTAGAAACCTAATCCCTCAAAGTTACCTCTAGAACCCCGAGATGGCAGTAGTCAGCCATTCTCTAGGACCTTATTTGCCAAAGCCAGTATGAATTGCAGCAGGGAGATCAAAGTGGATGCTACAAATTTAAGTTCCTTACAGGCACATACTGTTGTTCTTGTGAGTGAGTATATGTGTGTGTGTGTGTGTTTCCTTAGTACTGAGCACAGTGCCTGACATGTAGTAGTTGGTTAATAAATGCTTGTTTAATTACATTCCTTCAAGGCCAGCAGGCTTTTATTGATTCTTGCCCCTTCCATGAAGATTGGGCAGTCAGCCCTGGATGTTAACAGCCCTTTGCTCACTTCTGGCCATATCCATCAGGAAGAACTTGTTCCAAGAGCAAGACCTGGAAAGAGGAATGGGATTAGGAAGAGTGGCATTGGCAAAAGTCATCTTTGCAGTCCTACAGGAACTTCTTGTTTCAATTATCTTGATGCGATTTTTTGCCAATTTCACAGATTGACAACATCCTGCCAACTAGATATTTCCCCAAACTGAACTTTTGAAAGAAAAAGAGACTTTCTCCTGTATTTTCTGGGTGCTAACTCCCTGACAGAAATTGACAAACATTTAGCATGCCTTCTGAATCCTGAGAAGTACAGATGATAGAGATTTACAGATGCTGATTGGAAGCAGGTTACCTAAGAATATTTACAAAACTTTTTTTTTTATAATTTGACACCTCAATATTTCATCACACACAGCTGTTTCACACCTTATCACAATGCATAGTGCAGATGTCATCCTACTGCTCCCAATTTACTTATCAAGAACTGAATTAAGACTGTCTATGTGTCTCTGATAATGCAGGCTGGGCATGAAGTTCAAAGATTTCTGGAGAGAAGTCTGCAATAACCTCCACATTACTCATAATAAAACATTAATTCCAAACCAAAAGCATCTTCCACCAAGGATAACAGATGGCACTGGAAATCACATGTTAGAAGAAACACAAACCTGATTATGCCTCATGCTTATGATTTTCCCCCTTCCACCCCCAAACGAACCATGTGTAACTACCTTGTAGGGTATGGGGATGTGTCAGAATTTAATTTGTGAGCAATTGGACCATGTCCACACTATTTCTGCAAGCCATATTTTGGAGAGAAGAGAAAAGATCTCATGCACTGTTCATGTTGAATAGGATTCTTTAAAAAACACATACACACACTGAAATAAGCTATTTTCCCCCAGAAAAAGGCCTCCGTCTGTCCTTGGTTAATAGGGGCAAGACAAAGATTTGTAATTGCTGTATTGTCATGATTCAACTTTTTAAAAACTAATTTTATTATTTTTTCAATTATGAAACATTTTCCTCTCCCTTTTACGTCACTCAGCCTTATTAAATATAAATAACAACAAAAGAAATAAAAAAAATGATCACCTCAAAACAAACATGCATAGTCAAACAGGGCAGATTTCTTCACTGTTCATGCTTAAACATGTGTATCTTATTCTAGTCAGCACATTATTTTAGAAAATTGCCTAGAACATGGAAAAGCAAAGTGACTTGTTCTGAGCTTCACTGCCAGTATATGTAAGAGGCAGAATTTGAACTCAAAACTTCATGACTAAGGTCATCTCTCTATTCACTGATTTCCTCTTAGAAATAGGAAATAGGGTAAAAATAACAAACACGGCAAAAGCTATGCAACTTCTCAAAAGTTTTGTAACAAAAGTAACCCTTGCAGTTCAGTGGGAGATTCAAAAAGGGAGGGCTGGATGCTCTATGCTATATGACTATGCTATATATATATCATCCCTGGGCTGGTGCAGTCCTTCTATAACTTCTTTTTTATTTTCAGTGTTGGTGTCCCTATATTATTGTCACCCCTAGTTTCAATCTTCCATCCCTGGCAATTCTCTTACCATCATCTTTACATCACATGTCTTTATCAGGTAGACCCATCAAATGGAGACAAAAATGTACTATTGTATTAATGATAGACTTCTGCATATTTGAGAGACTGAAAAAAAGATCAGTATATACATTGCAGATGGGACAGTGGGCCTAGAATCAGGAAGACTCATCTTTATGAGCTCAAATCTGGCCTCAGACACTAGCTATAAAATGAGCTGGAGAAGGAAATGGCAAACCACTAGTGACCCTGGGTAAGCTACTCAACTCTGCCTTTCTCAGTTTTCTCATTTATAAAATGAGCTGGAAAAGGAAAAATCAAGCTACTCTTTGCCAAGGAAAACTCCATATGGCATCACCAAGAGTCAGACGTGATTGAAGGACACAAAATAAAATATTGAAAAGGAAACCACCATTTCAGTGTTTTTCCATCAAGTATCTTCTTTAGAAGATTAGGCTACTTTAATTTTTTCCTCATCAAAATACCACTTAAGAGCTAAAAGAGGACATTCACCTAGTAACCTGGTACCTAGTAACCTGCTATGCAATAACCAGTAAGCCTGGTAAGAAACATGTAACTTTTACTCTATGTTTGGTAGGAAGTAGGATGGTGGTGGGGAGAAGAGACAGGGCAGCCCTGCTAGCAGGGATCAGAACTCCTAGGACTTCTATCGCATCAGAGAATGATCTGATTGCTGGGATTCTATCAGTTCTGACCTGAAGAGGAGTTCAAACATGTAATCACCAAGGCATTAGTAAGGATGGGAGATTTGGAGCCAACGTCTCATGAAAACTTGGGTGTAGATGTGAGATGGGACACCCTGCCAGTGTCCTCAGAGAGTATGGTCCAGCTCTCCTTTCGATTGACATCAACTTTATCAACACATTTTACAGGATAGCTGAGATATCTTAATCAAGAAGAGAAATTGTGGTCCTCTGCTGCACTACTCAAACTTTGAGATAGATTAAAATCAACATGGAGCTTATTGATGTTTCAGGTTGTGCACCATGTCATTTACAAATGAAAGTTTTCTTATAGAACTTGGCCATTTTAACTTTATTCTGAATACTGTCTTCTGTATCTTTAGAAATTCCATTCCTCTGGTGACTGCCAACTTGAGTTAACCCACTGCTTTACAATGTACTTTCTGCAAGGTGTTCCCTTTAGATTATAAAATCAGCTGTGTGAACATCCAGGAAAATTCACACTGTTGATAATAAAAACTTCTATTAACTGGAATCTAATTGCCAGGAGCTCTTAATTGACTAAAATACTTCCCCCCTCATTTCCTTTTGTACAAGAAAGGAATAAATGATAATAAACAAGCTGATATCAGAGATTTCATCCAAAAATCATCTAGCTTCAAATTTCAGTCACAGAGTTGACTCAAATTCAGCCCAAAATCTTCTGTCTTTTAAATCAATATCTATAATCTTAGACAACAATCACTGGCTCCTAAGCAAACATCATCCTACTTTATATTTCTATAATGCCTTATAATTCTTTATGTGCCTTCCTTACTATGCCCCTATTTGGCAGATATCACACATACACACACACACACACACACACACATCAGACATAGTTAAGATATTATATTTTACAGATGAGGAAGCTGAGTTTCATAGAGTTTAAATGACTTTCTCAGGGTTATAGGAAAAGGAAATAGCACAGCTGTATATAGAATCTGGTTGGTGTGGCTTAAACCACATGCTTATATGGGGAATTATGCTGCCTTTATTAGAAGGTTGGGTGGGACAATCAGAAAAGTAGAGAAGGCTCTTCTGAAGTATAGGCAGCCTATTTCAGAGAAACTATACTATACTATATAGCTATAGATGCATAGTATAGTACATATAGTATATATAGTATAGCTATATGAGATACTATGCATCTCAGATGCTTTTTTCTATTTCTCCAAATACCATAGGAGAGATAATAAGAACTTAATTTGAATATCTCCTTTACATTGATTATTTCCTATAATCTTGTATATAGTTAATAATAATAGTTCTTTGCATGGTTTCTTTCCCATTAGATTTTAAGATGCATCTTCAGCACTTAGCATGGTTTCTAATACATAGCAGGCATTTAATAAATATTTATTGATTGACATTAATGAACTTATTATATCTATAAACATCTGTGTGGCTTTGCCTAGAACAACCAAATGTTGGAAGGCTCTGTAGGAGACTATATGCTTCACAATGTCACCTCCATTTTACAAAAGAAGAAAAGGTAGTACAATATACTAATGCAGAAATAGGTTTTGCATGACTTCATATACATAATGGATATTATTTTTCTTGTTTTCTCAGTGGATGGGGTAGGGAATAGATGAGTGGAAGGTGGAGGAAGAAAATTTCGAATAAGAAATTTTAAAAAATGAAGTCTAGAGAGATGAAAGTTCTTCCCCAGATCAGAATTAAGCCAGCTTCACTTGGGCTTTCTTGGATGTTCATTAACCCCTAATCTGTTCTCTGCCCAATTTCAGAAGAGCTCATTTCAGGTATATTTATTTCATCTCTGTCTGTAGAAATTGAGGAGGGATTGTAGCTATTCCTAATTTCTAGGGAAGAAAGGATGTTCAAAGAACAATGAGGTATATGCCAAAGCTTTGTTATAGCACCATGGCAAAGTGCTCCATTCCCACATGAGTTCTGGTCTACACTTTCCATTTCTGAGATAGCATTCCTGATGCCAAAATCACAGGCTTGATGCTCACTCTTCTAAGAAAGTAGAGTTTATTCTGAACCTCAATCCAGTTATCTTAAAAAAGTACATATTACATGAGAAATTGTGTGTTTACACATCTGATCCTAATAATTCTGACACAATCTATTCCTGGAATACATGGACATCCTGAAATAAACTTTTCAGATAAATTCATTTGGATGAAAGGGAAATTATAAAAGGGAAACCTCTAACCTTTTCTCTTTGGGGAGGCCCTAGGACATTTCTACCACCCACAACTAATTCAAATACATGAAGTCCTACCTTTAGGCATTGGGAAGACTCTGCTGAGGAGGCCATCCTCTAGGGGAGGAGAAGATTAGGACTCAATTGTAGAAGAGTTTAGCCTAGGTGCAACTTCAAGGGAGAGGGAGCACCATCTGGCGGCCTTCTCTTTTAATTAAGTGTCTCTTTGAGACTATTGCCTCTTCCCCTCTCCCCATGCTCCTCTATTGGATCTGTCGGAGAATGATTACTCCATATTCAAGACACTCTGCAGGTTGGAATTCCTAAAAATATAGCTGATGGGCTCCTATTGATGTCTTTACTCCTCATTAGCCAGCTATGGGACTTAAAAATTTAGCTCAAAGCAACAGAATTTATTGAAATGGCATAATAAGAAAAATAGCAATAAAATATCTCCCACAGTAAACCCGAGATGCACTTTACCGAAAACACACATGTCTTTAGGACAAGTGAAAAGTCAGAGTTCACAAGTGAATAGGCAGATAAAAAGGGAACTCCAGTAGCTAAGACAGCTTTTAACTTCATCACTTCTAGGATTCCAATATTGATGTCCTCAAACTTCTTGGGCAAGGCATTCCTGCCAAGAATTCCTGGCCCTGTTCTTGTGCAGGGCATCTGGCTCTGATGACTGGCCATAGGCTCCAGCAATTCCAGCTTCAGTCCTAGATGAAATTCTGAATAGGATCTTTAGGGACTAAATTTTTTAATCCTTCTTTCAGCTTGACTCCACAGTTAGACAGCTCATCAGTGTAGGTTCTTCTGCTTTTAAATTCTTCATCTCTCCTATTCCCTCATCGGTAAATGGAGAAAAGGTACATTTATCCTCTTGGAAAAGCTCAGACTCATTTCCTTAGAGCATTTCACATGTATGAATGAAAAGCATGTTTTTGCAAATGTGATGTTCAAAGGTTCATTCCTTTAAAAAGCTGCAAACAGACCATCAAGGTCTGACCGGGAAAAAGCCAAAAAAGGTACAAAACCAAGAAAAAAATCAAAAACAAAAAACAAGGGCCTCTGACTTAGAGCTATGTTTCTTTTCCATTTTGCCCTTATGCTAATTATTCTTGCTAAACTGATGCTGAGCTTAGTTGTTTCCACCTGCTGATGACACCCTCGAGCAACGCCCCAGTTGCCCTGCCCTAATTATGATTCTGTGTAATGGTTCAGCACTATCCATTTCTGCTTCCATAAAAACTCAAATAACAACAACTCCGTGGCTTTGTTTGGTCTCTAGACCATAGTTTCTACATATATAAAAGAAGCAGAATTGACATCTTATACTATATAAGTTTCAAGTGGAAAATATTAGGAGGGGCTACAGGACAGGATCATTAGTGTTTTGTTGGTGGATCTTTGAAATGGTTGAACGATTCTGGAAATTAATTAGTTCCCAAAGCCAAAAGTCATTAATCTGTATATACTCTATCAGTCAGAGATACAGTTACTAAGTGAATATCCCAAAGAAATCAAAGACAGAGGGAAAGGACGCATACACACATATATACATACACACACACATATATACATACCTATTATATATACACATATGAGATCAAAGACAAAAAGGACGCACACATATATGTGATTTAAATTTGTATGTAAACATATATGTATGTGTGCATATATACACATTTATATCCTATTGCAGCTTTTTATGGTAGCAAAGAACTGGCTCCCCAAATTGTAGTATATAAATGTAATGGAATATTATTGTACTAAAAGTTGTTGAATATGAAAAATTCAGAAAAAACTTAAAGAAACTATACTCCATACATGGTAATATAAAACAAAGGTAAACAATTTCTGGGGGAGACAATATGTACTCAAAACAGACATAAGTTGACTATCTGAGATGAGAAGGCACAAATAGCTGAGGGAGGATAAGTAAAGTGAAAGCATCAGAGAAGGTTTCCTGCTAAAAACAATGAGGTAATTCATATAAACAGTAACTTAAAAAAAAAAAACTAAATGTCATCTGAATACTTCTTTCTGTCCAGGAGAAAAAATTTGTTGAGGATGAACTTCTACAAGTCTGGATGGAAATCCTTCTGCTTGCCATTATCTCCAATATAAAAAACTATGTTTTTAAAGAGAAAGACTGACTTCCTTCTTGCTTGGTGAATGCAAATCTTGTGGGTAAAGGAGCAAAGCACAGAAGTATTCTGGTTAGGTGATATGCTGGACAGAGCACCTCATGGTAGATATATACATATGTATATGCATATATGTATACTTATGTATATGCACATGCACAAGACACTTAAGTTTAGTCTTTTCCCATCACTTTAAATAAATAAACAAGAAATTGAATTCCAATTTGTAGCATTTGCTAGTTATTAAAGATGCTTGAAATGAAATTTAACAATTGGATGCTAGTATAAGTTGGTTCTAGCACTCACCTTGAATATGGGGTGTTACAGTATTTAAAGGGGGGTAGGCAAGTCATTGCTCAACCCTTGTCTCAAAGATATCCAGTAAAAGAACTTGAAATGGAGGAATTGTATATCTGCTCATTACTGAAATTTTGTCTTTGAGAAAACTGGTACAGATGTTTGGGTTTTTTGTTTTTGTTTTTGCCTGTTCTTTATTTCCTCCTTTGCCCTGTCCTAGAGGGTTTATATTAAGTCCAAAGCTTATCTGTTCTTTGAAGTCTGTTTACATTTCTGTTTAATTAGTATTGAATGCCTGCTTAGATAAAGTGATCGACCCTATCTGCTTCTGGTTTGTGTGCCAAATAGGAGTTTCAAAAGAGAGAAGGACAGTGGCTGGCATATTATGAAAAGAAAACCAGAGTCTATTGGTCATTCTGATTTTTTTCTCTTATTATGGTAGAGTAAAAAAGTATCAGCGAACAGATTTACTTTCTGAACTGCCTAGATCAAGCTGGGGGCTTTGGAACTATATGAGAGAAAATCATGTTGAATTCATATTTTATAAAGCATAACATGCCAAAGAGGGACAGTCACATGGATCTACTTCTTTTCCCTTAGGCACAACATGAGCTCAAAATATCACTAGATGTCTGGTAAGGGTTGGGCTGTCACCATCAAGTCACAGGGCCTCCCACATTTTTCTGCACATTGGATGCTCAGAGAAAGCCTTCTGTGAAGTGGAGCTGAGAGCAGTTTCTAGAGGGTAGTTCTCATCCAAGGGAAAGTTTAAAAAAGATCAGGGATTTCCACATTCCCAATATGTGGGGACAGGTAGAGGATAGCAAATATGATTCCTATTCTTCTCTCCCACAGTAGATGAGCAAATGAACTTTTCCACCTTATAGAAACATCCCCTCATAGACACTGCATTGTATACATAACAATACATCTTAAATATTTGTTAAATTAATGAACAAAGGACAGTCCCTTTCCCCATTGAGGTTCTACCTAATTTTCATGTTGCTATGGGGAGATCAACATAGCCACTGATTTTACTTAGGTAATTTGGGATATTTCCCATATTAATAATTTTGAGATAAAGTCCATTTTAAAGTTCTGACCTTCCTTTTGCCCGTGCATGGACATACCAGGAGACACCATGTGGTTAGTGAAAGACATGGAGATTAATTGAAATAACTCATCCCCATAAACAGCACATTTTGTGAGAGCCCATGCATAGCCGCGTAATTACTTTGGTGGCAATGCCACATCTGAGAGCCCCTAGGGAGTGAGTAGTCCTATCCAGCACGGAGTTTCGATAGTGAGTTTAAATTTCCTTGGTTTTCTGTCAGCCTAAGACAAACAACATCATTTTAAAAAAATATTTTGTTGTTGAACATCCCCCTCTCTCTTCTTCTTCCACATCCCTTTCCTCCTTTCTTCTCTTTTCCCTTTCCCTCTTCTCCTCTCCTTTCCTCTCACCCTCTTTCCTCTCTTCTCTTTCCCTCCTGTCTCCTCTCCTCCCCTCTCCCCTCTCTGTCTCTTTCCTTCTGTCTCTGTGTCTCTCTCAGTTTCTCTCTCTTTGTCTCTATCTCTCTCTCTTTCCCCCTTTTTTCCTGCTGCTGTGCTATGTAAACTATTATTAAAGATGAGCATATTTATCATTTTGACAGCTCCTGCTTGCTATATTAGATTGTGTTGTGAAGTTTGAGTTCTCCTCAGAGAGCAGTAGGCTTCATATCTCCTTACTTTTGACTTCTGCACCAGATACTTTTCAATATTATCCATATCCTTCACCAGAATTGAACTGAAGGAAGCCAATCAGGACTGTTGGAGTAAAACCCAGTTTAATTAAAAAATGATACTGCATTTTCCAAATGACTTTAGTGTCATAGATCTAGGTAGCACCATAATACACAGAGCACTGGACCTGAATTCAGGAAGACTCATCTTCCTGTGTTCAAATTCATCCTTAGACTCACACTATCTGTGTGATTTTGGGCAAGTCAATTAACCCTATTTGCCTCAGTTTTCTCATCTATAAAATGAGCTAGAGAAGCAAATGGCAAACCATTCCAGTATCTTTGCCAAGAAAACCCTAAATGGTGGTCACAAAAATCAGATATGACTGTAAAAAGACCAAAAACCAACAACAAATCATAAATCTAAAGTTTAAAAAAAGGCTCATCAACAAATAGCATAGGGAGAAGTTAACTTATTTGTCAGAGATATTTAGGAGAAGGATTTAAGTTCAGGTATTCTGAATCCAAAGCCAATACTCTGCTTCATTTCACACTGGTCACAGGTACTTTGGGACTAAAAGCAAAGTCTCAAAGTTTATTTTCTATTGATATGATTAGAATTTTCCTTGATTAAATTACTAGGTATGCTATGGGATATGACACCTTTCCAGCTGTGGAGAGAATCAGATAAATGGTTATGCTAATCTGATACAAATGTATAAAGGAACACATAATAGGACACTCATACCAAATAAAAACATTCTTAGTGTTCAAAACCAATTTCTAGACTTTGCCTCTTCTTGTTTTCAGGAAGTGTCTGCCATTCAGATGCTTCTGTTTTTTAGAGATGATGATTATTCTGATTACTTTGGACATATACATGTACACACAAACAGAAGCATCACAAAGATATAGCATTTTTGGCCTGCAATGAAGTCTTTTCAATATTCATTATGAATGTCTAATCATTTTCTTATATACCAGAAAAAATGAAAGCTTAGATAGCATTTTGATATTAATAATAGTAGCTGGCATTTTTATAGTTCTTTAAAGTTTTCAAAGCACTTTGCATATATCATCTCATTTTATTCTTTGTCATCTGGCTCATGTTAAGATACAAATATATTTTCTAGATAAAACCAACTGATTAGGAATCAGGATATTTTCTATTTCTGTAAATATGCATTTTGAAAAATAGCTCAAGAATAGTGGAAGGAGAGTTGGGTTTGGAATGACAAGAACTGGGTTCAAATTACAGATCTCCAATTAAGTACTCATATGATGTTGAGGAAACTGCTTCCTTTTGGGACCTCATTTTTTCCAAAATGACAAAGATGACAAAAATGAGAACAGATGATGTGGGATCAAGCAATGTGAGAATTAGGCATGTGAATACCCAATTAGGAAAGCTATGAATTATAAGCATTGAATGCATTGCCTTTATGAAAAAAAAAACTGCCTAATATATATTAGAATATTCATAGTAGCCATTTTATGATGGCAACAAACTGGAAACATACTGAGTGTCCATCAGTTGTGAAATGGCTGAAAACATGTGCTATTTAAGTGTAATGTTACTATACAGAAAGGAATGATAAATAGGAGAGTTGAGAGTCTTGGGGACTTTACATGAGTTGTATGATACAAAGTGAGATTTTTAAAAAATCTTTTTTAAGATCAAGAGCCTATATATATATATATATATATATATATATATATATATATACAGAGAGAGAGAGAGAGAGAGATCGATCTGCTACAATAATGTAAGTGAAAGCCAAATGCTTAGAAACTAAAAACCAGTTTCAGTCATAGAAAATATAGGATGATATTTAAGTCCTTACCCCCTTTAGAGAAGTAAGGGCAGAATGAGGTTTACATTGTCTGATATGATTACTGTCTCAGCTATTTTTGTTAAGTGTTTTCCTTTATTATAAGGAGGATTTGATTTGAGGGTACAGATGATATTTCAGAAGTGACTATTGTGAAAAAGCCAACCTTGAGATTTGGAATGGCTGAATTTAAGTTTTACTTTTGCCACATAATGGCTTTATGACCTTGGGGAAATCACTCAAAGTTTCAATGCTTTAGATAATCCTCTAAACATTTAAATTGTTCCCTTCACCAAAGTAATAAAAAGTCTAGCTGTTTAAGTTTTATCTATGACTTCTATTCATCAAACTATTTGGGGTTTTCTTGGCAAAGATACTGAATTGTTTGCCATTTCTTTCTCCAACTCATTTTACAGATGAGGAAACTGAGGCAAACAGGATTAAGTGATTTACTCAGGGTCATACAGCTAGTGTTTGAGACCAGATTTGACTCAGGTCTATATGACTTTAGGTCTGGCACTCTATCTACTGCACCACCTACCTTCCCTGGTCTAATTCCCTATTTCCTATTAATGAAACTTAAAAAAAAAAATAAAATTAGGACAACTTTCTTCTCAGCTATAAATCTTGTATCTGGGGATTGGGTTTCAACAACTGTCTGACCGTATGTGATGCAGTAGAGGAATTGAAAATGTCTGAGCCTTAGTAATTCAAAGTACAAAAATCATGGAATCCTAGAAGTGGAAGTGAATGAGGAAATAAGTACTGGGCTATTCTACTAAGAGCTTTTTAAATATGACGATAACTTCTACACAAAATAATGGGAAAATCCCAGTGTTAGCACAATTTTAAGAACACTGACTTACTAAAATCCAAATTTACCACTAAGAAAGATCATCTTTTTATTTGATGTAGAGCAAAAAGGGGCCTTAGCAATCACCTTGTCCAACCCACTCATTTTACAGAGGAGGAAATAGAGGCCCAAAGAAGTGACCTTTGAAGAAGTTTATTTAGGTAGTTAATAACTCAGTCTGCATTTGACTCTGGATCCAACATTTTTTCCACTCTACCATATAACTACTGGCAGGTAGAATAAAGAGGAACCATGGTTTTTCTTGCTCTTTTCACTCACTTATCTTAAGAGTCAAGAAGATATTGAAGAAAAATGTCAGATGTTAACGATAAGAAAAAGAAAAGCACACCTTTTACAAGAGCAAAATTATAGTGGTGAGATGAGATTGAGTCTGTCCATTTCCAGTTTGACATTCAAAATACAAAGAAGCTTTTTGGAGGAATTTCTACACATGTACTTTGATAGCTTTCCATTGTATTCAACTGGAGGTATGACCTTCTGTAATTTGGGTTCCCCAAGAAAGAACACCACCCACTTTTCTTAAGAGGCTCAAAGGTGAAACTGCATGATTGTTCACAAACTATTTCCTCAAGAAGGCAATCAGTGTGGCAAAAGAGGGACTCAGGTGTTTGTAGATCTTGATAAGAGTATAAAGAAAGACCATCACATTGAACTATGAGAATTTATCAAGTTTGATGGCCACTCTATAATTCTTTCCCTCCTCCCTTCTTCTTTGTTCTACTTCTGTTAGAGTTGTCTAGTGACCACACACAAACTTAAGAACAGACAAAGGAAGATCTTTGTTCCTTTTCATCTTGGCAACTATGGCCATTGGTAAAATTTTGTTTTGTTCTCCCTCTATGATTTATATATTCTTCTTGTCTTAAGTTCTTTGTTAAAACTAATCCCCAAATACATAGCTTAATTCTGGTTATAAATATCTCTCTCTAACATCAGTGATTAATGGAAGAAGACAGAAGGAGAATAATCTCTCAAGGTCTTAAAAATATAGGTGTGCCTTTTTATTCAATAATTATATGCCAAAAACTTGCATATTTTAAAAAGAATCATGCTATATTTCAAATACATTAGGAGGATACTCTATTTAAAGGAACTCTGTGATGGATCTTTTTGTAGATTTTACTTATTTGTATAGTATATGCTCTCACCACCCTCTCCAATAATTCATCTAGTTGCTAAGACCATCTGTCCCTTTTTCCCTACTTTTACCATCACCACCCTACTATATACACTCTTATCACTTCTTCCCTGGAATAATACAATCTTGGTCTTCCTGAATTCAATACATCACCTCTCCAAACCATATTCCTAGAAAGCTACTGTATTATTTGTAAAGTTCAATGTGACCACACCATAAATCTACTCAAGAAGATTCAGTGACATTTAAAATACATCACAGTCTCATTCTAGTTTATCTTCCCAGTTTTATTATACATTGTTCTTCTTACAACATACTCTATATTTTAGCCAACTTGGCCTACTAGCCATTCCTTCTACAAACCTTCCATCTCTTGCTTCTGTGATTGCTGTGAATGGGCTGGCATCCTTGAGGAAAACCTCTCTGCTCACCTCTGCCTCTTGGAACATCTGCTCAGGCCAGATGTTACCTTTTTCCAGGGAGCTTTCATGATTCTCCCAATTGTTCATTCCTGTCCCCATCCTCTCCAAAAACAAACAAACAAAGAAATAACATTCACTGTATTCGTTTTTAATATATCTTGAATCTATTTATTTGTGAACAAATTATGTCTCTTAATTGTTTGGTCATTTCAGTCATGTGTAAGTCTATGTGACCTCATTATGGTTTTCTTGGCAGAGATACTGGACTGATTTCCTTTTCCCTTCTTCAGTTCATTTTATAGATGAGGAAACTAAAGCTAACAGGAGTAAGGGACTTGCCCAGAGTCACATAGCTAATAAGTATCTGAGGCCAGATTTGAATTCAGAAAGATGAATCTTCCGGACCCCGGGCCCAGTACTTAATCTGCAGCTTCAGTTAATGTGCCTTGTGTCTTTTAATTTCAGATATGAGGGCAAAAATGGCCTTACTTTTATATTCATATCATAGGGTCCAGCACAGTATTTGACACAAGGTAAATGTATAATTGTGGACTGATCAAGTGATTGACTGTTTTTCTTAAACCTATGGAACATTTTAGCATATGCTATTATGTTATGTGCCATTAAGCCCATGTTCAGATATCTCAGAGAAAAATACAGTGCTTATTTTCTAATAAACACACAGTAAGTGCTTAATAGATTCTTTTTTATTTGTTCAAGCCCTACGAATCAGTAAAAACTCCTCTTCTTGTTACAGTGAATTAAAAATCAGTGGAAGACTGGCAGACCTGGGTCCAATTAGTGTTTTAACTAGGAAGAAGTCTTTATTAACTCTATAAGTGACAAACTATCATAGAGCAAGTATTGAACTTAGAACCCTAAGTCCTTGGTTTATCTCCTGGATTCATCCCTTGCTGTATATAACCTTTGGTATATCTCTTAACCTCTCATACAATCAACCTTATTACATATAAAATGAAAATTATAATAATTCCATTTTTTCTCTCAAAAGTTTGTTGTAAAGATGAAATATGATAATGTATGCAAAACATTGTTTAAAACAAAATCACATTACATAAATGTGCTATTATTATTCTATTTGAAAATTTGAATTCATCCTATTTTCTACTCTCCATAGTAAAACTGCAAAAGTTGTCATGACAACTATTCTAGTCCAACTCCCTCGTTTTACAGATCTGGAAACTGAGGCCTAATGGGTTGAATCAACTTGCTCAGGAGACAGAGAAGGGCTTTAAACTCAGGTCTCATGGTCATAATTATGGCTTTCATTGACTGTGTATTTGTTACAAGGGTTTTATTTTTCTTTCTTTTTAAAATCAGAGAGGGAAGGGAGGTAAAATAGATTTTGTTAATTAAAAAATAATTTTAAAAAAATCTTATCCAACTTTCCCATTTTACAGATAAAATAGAGGGCTAAAGAAGTCTGGCTCGGAAGTCACATAGATTTGGTTGAAGAGGAATTTAAACTCATGTCCTCTGATTCTATAGCCATTACTATTTCCAGTTTACCACTATCAAAAGTTCTGGGAATCTTTGGACTTAGTCTGATGCTCCTGGACTACATTTATGCCAATACTTCAAGAATCTACATGTTCATCCAGGTGGGAATTGTTTCCATAATTTAAGATCACTATGTCATCCCACATCTAATTTATATGTGGATGAATGACTAGAGTGCTGGTTCTAGAGTTAGGAAGATGAATTCAAATCCAACCTTAGGCACTTAAGAGCTACATGATCATGGCAAGTCATAGCTTCTCTTTTCCTCAGTTTCCTTGTTTCTAAACCGGGAATTAAAATACCATCTATCTTCCAGGGTTGTTGTGAGAATAAAATGAGATGTTTATTATGCACTTTGAAATCCTAGCACTAAATGTTAGTTTTATCATCATCATCATCATCATCATCATCAATCTTAGAAAGTTGCCTGACCCTCAAAGAGATGAAGTGATTTGTTCATGATCACACAGGTTGTGAGTGACAGAGGCAAGATTGGAATCCAAGTCTCTCCAACTCTACATCTAGCATTCTACTCTTATAACAAGACTTTTTTAAATATAGCAAAAGTACCATATTTTCTGTTCTTACTAGATTTTATTCATTCAAATAAGAGTGGTTAAGGAAGGGAGACCATCACATTAATACTCCTAGTAAATGAACCTTATACAATAGGACTGCACTTGTAGCCTCTCTATTGACACCACTCACAAAGTCAACTGTTTTCACTTGCTCGTTTATTTCCTAAAATGTATATATTTCAGTGATTGAAAAAGCAGCTAACAAAGTAGGTGGCTATCTCTTTTCTCCACAGATGTCAAAAGACTTTGGTAGCATCAGCAGTCAATGATCACAATACAAAAATGTCCTAAATCTTAAACTGCATTTTCAAATGCCTATTTTTTAGAGGAGTATTATCTGACTCAAAGAATATGCTTCAAATACTGTCAGGTATACAATAAGGAGGAATATTTTCATCCATAACAGGAAACTGTCAAGGAAAAACATGTCCTTGGTATCATACCCTAGAGAATATCACAGAAAGAAACATTATCATGTCTTACTGAACTTTTATATACTCTATACAACATAAGGTATATTTTGTCCTTTGACAAAACTCAGTAGGAAAAGAAAAAAATATTCATTTGGAATTCAAAGTGCGTTGAAATAATTCTGGAAAAAAATTAGGAGATATTTTATTTTATTTTTCATTTTGGACAAGGCTCAGCAACATTCTCCCCTTTACTGAAGAATGAACATTCCACAGCTACAAGACAGAGAAAAAATATCATTGATTAGATTTTTTTCATACTCCTTAAATTCCCATCATTAGAAACAAAGCATTTAGTTCAATATATTGAATGCTGGGGCAGCTAAGGGCTACACTAAATAGAAAACCAGATCTGAAGTCAGGAAGATTCATCTCCTTTGTGTGACCTGGGCAATTCACTGAACCCCATTTGCCTCAGTTTTCCTATTTATCAACTGAACATTAACAAATATCTGAATATAAAACCCTTCTATAAATAAATAATCATTTTTTACAAAGAGTTATTGGCCTCCACTGTTGGGAAACTCACTACCTAAGGCAATTGAAAAGAAACTTAAAGATAAAGCCAAAACATGTCATTTTAAAAATAAGGACATTAAGCCCTTAGGAGGTTAAATAACTTTTTAAAGAACAAGTAGTTGATACATATTAAAATCAGGATTAGAACTGAGTTTTCTCACTTCAAGTCTTATATTTTTTTCCTCAAACCAAATGGCTTTGATCTCCTTATTAAGTAGCATAGGTCGAATGCCAGGGTTGAAAATTGGGATAGGGACCTGGCAACGTATTACAGAATAGGAATTGAGGGGGAAATCTAAGAAAAGCTTATTTTTGTTTATTTTGTCTGTCTGGTTTTTGCAAGGCAATGACTTTCCCAGGGTTACACAATTACTAAGAGTCAAGTGTCTGAGTTCAGATTTGAATTTAGATACTCCTGATTCCTGGTCCAGGTACTTAATAAATGCTTGTTGATTGATTAACTTTGGAGGAGTCCCTTAACTTTTCTCTGGACCACACTGTCATTGCATATAAAATGAAGGTTCTGGGTTAGGCATCTTTTAAGGCCCCTTACAGTTACAGAACTCTGTTTTTAGGTAGTATTTCACCAATTGTTGACTCATATTTTATCATGTATTGTTGTTGTTGTTTGGTTATTTCAGTTCCTGTGACCCCATTTGAAGCAATAATACTGTGGTGGTTTACCTTCTCCAGCTCATTTTACAGATGAAGAAACTGAGGCAAATGGGGTTGAATGACTTGTTTGATTAATAACTGTCTGAGACCAGATTTGAACTCATGAAGATGAGTCTGACTCTAGACCTGGCATTTTATCCAGTCACCTAGTTGTGTGATATACCCCCATCCCTCAATTCTTGAAAGAGGGTATTTCTATACATTTTCTCCTTTCTTTTTTCCATGTTAATTTGGTCATCATAATTACAATTTCCAATTTTGTTTTATTTTTCCTCCTTTACTTTTTGTTCTTTCTGCTTACATTGCTATAGTCATTATTTATATTGCTTCCTGGCCATTTGCTTAGCACTTACCACAGTGTCTGACACATAGTGAGCACATTAAATGTTTATTGACTGACTAAATAAACCATTTGTGCTTTTTCACTTTTCCTAGATCTTTAAAGTCATTTATTTCTGTGTATCAAGCATATGATCCAGATAAGAACAGTCAGCAAGTTTATTTGCCTTCATTCAGATTATCTCTTTGGGATAGTCTGAACATTTACTTCAGAGATCTCAAACCAATCTAAATGCCCTCTGAAAGATGAGCATCATTCTATTTCTTCTGTTTTGTGAAATCAGTGCCATTTTACTAAATGATAAATCAGTATACTTAAAAGCCACTCAGTTTTTCACATGTGTATTCTATTTTGCTTTTAATCTCTCAGCAACTCTTTTCATTTAATTTTTTTATCAGAGAATTCCACAACAAAGTACATGCAGCAAAGTCTGAATATATTAGTGAAGTTACTTATTTATATTATCAGTGATCACTTACTTTTCCCATTAAACCTTTCCATGCTGGCACCTTGTACTTATTAACTTTCAGGAATACACAATCTATCACTACATCGTACCATTAAGCCTTTTGGAAATTCATCACAAATCAGTATACAGATGACATTGATGTCTTATTGCTACTCATTTCTCCTGGGTCATTTGTAGCAGCTCATTTTTTATATTCCTTCAGTGCTGAAATATGGTTCACCCTAGTATCTATCCTTTCTGTAATCGCAAAAGGAACACTTGGCAGCTACCGTATATTATACTCTTGAGGAAAGTGCTAGTAATACTTCGAATTGGTTGAACAGCATTGAATCAAAAGGGGTTGGCAGAGGTCTTCTATTCAGATTTTTTTAAAACTCACATTTGAATATGAATAAGGATGATAGTCCCACAGGATGGGTAGGCATGGATGAGTTGTAATCTGCATTGTTAGAGGGGAATACCTACATCAATTATTTTAGGATCACAGATTTAAAACTAGAAAGGCTCTCGGAATTCATTTAGTTTTACCAACTTGATTCTACAAATGGGAAAAGGGAAGGAAAGCCCATAGAAGGGAAATGACTGGCCCAAACTCATATAGGTAGTACAGAGAAGAGCTGAGATTTAAATGTAATTCCCCTGAAATCAAATTCTATGTTCTTTCCACTTAAGTAACAACCAATAAATAGCATTCCTATAGTACTTTAAAGTTTTCAAAGTGCTTTGCAAATATCATCTAATTTAATAGTCATAAGAATATTATAGGAAAGGTATCATTATATCCATTTTATGGATGAAAAATTTGAGGCAGAGAATAAAGGACTTGTTCATATCCATACAGTTAGTACATGTCTGAAGCTAGGTTTGAATCTGGGTCTTCCAGGATCCAGGGTCAGTATTCTGTCAGTTGTGCAACTTACCTGTCTCTACACCTACATAATTGCTTTAAGTATTAGTATTTTGGAATATAACAAGGATTCTCCATTAAAGTCATATTTTGATACCTCCTGGAATAATGCTAATACTAATACTGTTTAGTACTAGTAAGAATCAACATTTATATATTATATGTTTATATATTAAGTATTAAAAATACTTTACAAATATTCTATAATTTGATCCTTACAACAATCCTGTGAAGTAAGTGCTATTATTATCAGTATTTTAGAGATGAAGGAAATGAGGCTAATTGGTTAACAGGTCCAACTTCACATAGCTAGTTGGTATCTGAGACAGTAATTATATTGAGGTCTTTTAAATAATGACATTGGCAACATTTTAGATTTGGGCCACAAAATATATGTGTTTAGAAGACAATGGTAAAAAGTGCTTAGAGGGTTAAAACTGTAGTTGTAAGTTCTCTAAAGATATGCAAAACAACAGAGATCAATTAATCTTTTGTTGCTGTTTGTTCAGTTTTATCTAATGCTTAACTACCCCATTTGTGGTTTTCTTGGCAAAGATACTAAAGTGATTTGCCATTTTCATTTGTATCTCATTTTATATATGAGGAACTGAGGCAAATAGGGTTAAGTGACTTACCCAGGTTCACACAGCTAGTAAGTGTCTCAGACTAGATTTGAATTCACAAGGATGAGTTTTCCTATCTTCAAGGCCCAGCACTTTATCTACATGCCACTTAGATGCTCATCAACTAATCTAGTTCTTTCCAAATTCGATGTTTAAAGTAGCGATTACTATATGAAAACAAATATTCAGATGATTAGTAGGTAAGGTAAGTTAAAAAGTAAGGCAGTTATCCAATCATTTATAAATATTTAGATTTTTTTTTGGTAGCTTCAAGTTTTCTAAAATCATCAAACTTTTACTTCTGTATGAAGATATATAACCTTGACCTAAGAAGAGTATCCTGGAATAGTAGTCAAAATGTTAAGGCTTATTGGTTAGTTTGGACAACTTTGTAAGAATTTGCCTTGCTGTAGAAAAATAAAATAAAAATAAAATAAAATATCCCTTGTTACAGTTTAAAAGATCAATCACTTTTTACATTTGAAAACAATTTCATTCAGACATGTTGCTATTTATTATTTTGCCCTGTGCCTTTTACTTTTTCATTTTGGGGGGTGTTTTTGTTTTTTTGTTTTATTGGTTTTCTTTGCCAGTCTTTTAGTCTCAGGTCCTCAGAGTGCACATTCACTTGGGTTTCATTTTGCTCCTGGTAGAAAACCTTCCTGTTAGATTGATTGTTGTGGCTATTGCTGAAGTATTTAACCTAAAATAGAGAGGAATCTGGTAAAATTAAATTGCATTTTTTTCTACTTTTCCTCTGGGGTAGAAGTAGGGTAGAGCTATGTGTGGTGTACTAAAGGATTCTCACTATCTATTAAAAAAGATTAACAAAAGAATTGCCAATCAGCTATAGTTTTGGATTTATTTTAATAAGCAGATAAACAAAAGATGAAGCAGAAATGTGACATGGGTTTCCTAGATGGCATTCTTCCTTCTGGAGAATTAATTTGTCTTCAAGTAAATTTGCTTTTCTTGGTTCCAGAGGGCATAACTAAGAGAATTAGGTTGAAGTTGTAAGAATCAGATTTAGGTTTAATTAAAAAAAACAACTTCCTAACTATTTAGAATCATGTCAAAATGAAATAGGTTGCCGTGGGAAATCATGACTGCTCCCTCATAAGAAGTCTTCAAGTAAAGGAGTATATTATAGAGAAGTACATTTATTATATTACATAGAGTATGTTATAGAGAAGATCCTTGTTCAAGGACCAATTGGATTAGATAGCTACTAAGGATTCCCTTCAACTCTGAATCTGTGATTTGATGGTTCTGTGACCTATAATCATTCTAGGATTTCTGCCAAATTGGCCAATGTCAACAAACTTTTCTATGTTTAGCCATAACGCCTTCCAACAACAGTGGAACAGTAAATAAATTCAGTAGAAAAGAAACAACTTTTTGTGTCAAAAAAGACAATCCTCCCCAAATTACTTCTGTTTCCAAGTACCAATCATGCTGTGGAGCAAGGGAGAAGAGAGGCAGAAAGAGCAAGTGAAGCCAAGAGACGTCAAAAAAGAAAGAAAAAGATAGGGGAAGAAAGAAAAAGTGAGACAGTAGGAAATGGGAGAGACAGAGAAGTAGTAAAAGTCAGAGCAAAGGAGGGATAAAGAAATGGGAAATGGCTAAGAGAGAGAAGGGACAGAAAAGAAGAGATGTAAGAGAGAAAATGGAAGTGTTTGGATAGATCAAACTAGAGATATCCAGGACAAGTGGATGACTACATGAATCCATGGAGACAGAGAAAGTATGGCTGTGAAAGGAGAGAAGTCCCATATAGCCTAATAGATGGTGTTTTCAACTTGAAATCGGAAGACTTAGGTTCAAATGTCACATTTGAAACTTACTAGTTATATAGCAATAGGAATAACATTCATCTCTATGAGCCTCAATTTCCTTATCTATAAAATGGTAATGATCACACAATTCATCCAATATTTATTAAGCACATGCTATATCCTTAATACTAGGATGAAAAATGAAAAGTGTATACCCTCAAGGAACTTCTGTACCCACATTTTTTGTTTCTTTTTAAGATAAGTAGTATAGTATAAGAATGAGTCAAAAAACCTTTGTGCAAGTTCTTGATGCATTATTTTTTGCTTTATGACATTGGGCAAATCATTTCATCTCTCTGTAATACTTAAAACTTTTAAAATGCTAATAAATATCAGTTCTCTTCTTTCTCCTCCTCTTTCTCCTTACCTTTTTCCCTTTCTCTTCCTATTTCTCTCATGGATAGTAGCATAAAATGTGAATAGGTAAAAGGAATAGTAATGGTTTTGGCCAAAATATAAAACAGACTCTAGATGAGCAAGTGCTTGGCACAAAGAAGATTCAGAAATGGGCAATGAGTTGTCAAATATCAACTTATCTCACTAGATTTTGCTTATATTGCCTTCTGATATGCTGTATACTAATTATATTGGTTTATTATTTGTGACCTTTCTTAGCTACTCCTTATCCAACATTCTGAGCTCTTCAGGCCTTTAACTTTTGGTTAAACTGTTCCCTACATCTTCAATATTCATTCTTCTCTTCCTTACCCATCTTTTAAAGCCTATTTGAATACCAACTCCTTCAGGAAATCTTTTCAGACTACCCCCTCCAATTGTTAACAACTGTCTATATTAGACCTCCCATTGTATTTTATATGGGCTTTTTTGATGTGTGATATTATATATTATTTATAATTTATAATCTAAATCTAGGCTAGTTCCATGAGGACAAGGACTATAAGGTATATAAAGTATCTATTTTAGTTTAACACAATGCTCTGAACACAATAGATCCTTAATGTCTGTTCAATGAAGAATTATGTGAGTTAATGCAGTGATTATTTATTATTTATAAAGCCCTTTATACATATCATATCATTTAATCATGACAACAATCATGGGAGGTAGATAATGAAGTAATGTTATTTTTATTTTATAGATAAGGAAATGGTTCAGAGAGGTTAAATAATTTGCCTAAAGTCACATAGTTAGTAAATTACACAACTGGAATATAAAACCAAGTCTACTGATTTTCAGATTAATGCCTTTACCCATATTCCCTATTGTCTCCAGTCTGGAGGCAGAAGATAGATGTCTGGGAATAAATTAAGGATTATTGAATTCAGGAATTTAAAAAAAATCAGGAGATAGCATTTTCTCCTCATTTCAACTCCTTTATTTGGCACTAAGTATTTCTCCAAAATCTTGTGGTTAACCAAACAAGTCTCATTCAGGAGAAGAAAAGCAAACTCACATGTGATTTATATGTCAAAAAAAACGATTTATGACATAATATTTTTTACATCCAGCTCGAGATAAGAGTAGGGTAATGCAAGCATTTAATCTATATCTGGATCAGTATGAGGGCATCACAATTCCCTAATTTTAGCTCATGTAGCAACTACAATGATGAATTCTTAGCTTTTCTTTTTTGCATAGAAAAGTTGCATCTCTGATGTGTATTAAAGATGCTTACTCCTTTCAGGAGTTCCAGAAGCTGATTAATGATTAATGTTATTTGTTTCCCCCTACTTCAATATCTATGATCTGGAATCTTTGAACTCAGTAATTCATTGAGAGGTATGAGAATATGGACATGATATTCCTCTGATTTATAAAAGGTCTCCTAATGAGGGAGACTATGGCAGGGTTTTACCTGTAGGAGCAATAGAGCCATATGTCTCCAAGTGGGACGTCATCTGTGGAAGAGAGAAAGAGACTAATTTTTTAAGAAAAAAAGAAGGAAATAAAGAAGGAAAGGAAGGAAGAAAGAAAGAGAGAGAGAAGGAAGGAAGGAAAAAGAAAAAGAAGAGAGGAAGAGAGAAAAGGAGGAAGAGAGGAAGAAAGGAAGGAAAGAAGGAAGGAAGAAGGAAGAAAGGAAAGAAATAGGGAGGGAGAGAAGAAAGGAAGGAAAAAAGAACGAGAAAGAAAAAAGAGAAAGAAAGGAAGAAAGGAAGGAAGGAAGAAAGGAAGGAAAAAAGAAAAAAGAAAGAAAGAAGAGAGACTTTTTTTTTGCGTTTGCCAGGAATATGACCTTGGGTTATTCTCCCAAGTGAAGGATCAAAGGTTTCAGTACCATTTTCTCCCTTTTCTGGGCTTTATCTGTGAAATGCTAATTCAGGTTCTATAGAGGAGGTGAATAAAATTTCAAAACAAACCAGAAAGTGCTTCTAAAACAGGGGATCAAGACTTTATTTATCAATACAATGGAGGTATATATAAATGTATAACTGAGCATAGACATATATACATTTCACAAAAGTCAATCTTTAATCATTTACATTCATTAGAGTAAGAAGATCAGCACTTGCAGTTATTAAATTCTAAAACAAACAAAACCATGTCCTTATATGCATAATAAAAAGGGGGGAATATGGGGTGAGAGAGGTTAGACATCATGATCATGGAAAGTATTTTGGAAACTAAAGTTTTTTTTGGTCTTTCTATAAAGAGTAATCAACATCATCTGTAAAACATACTTTTATAACACTAAGCTTTTAAAAGTATTTTCTTCGAGAAATTCCATCTAAAATAACTGTAGATAACATAAAATATTTTGGAGTCTATCTGCCAAGACAAAGCCAGGAACTATATGAACACAATTATAAAACACTTCTCACACAAATAAAGTCAGATCTAAATATTGGAAAAATATCAATTGCTCATAGGTAAGTTGAGCTAATATAATAAAAATGACAATTCTACCTAAATTAATTTATTTATTCAATGCCATATCAATCAAACCACCAAGAAATTACTTTATAGAGTTAGGAAAAAATAATAACAAAATTCATCTGGAAGAACAAAAGGTCAAGAATTTTCAAAGGAATTAATGAAAAAAAAATTGCAAAAGGAAGCGCCCTAGCTGTTCCAGATTTAAAATTATACTATGAAGTAGCAGTCATCAAAACCATAATGGAGCAGTGGAACAAATTAGGTTCACAAAACACAATAATCAATGACTGTAGTAATCTAATGTTTAATAGACCCAAAGACTGCACTTCTGGGATAAGAACTAATTATTTGACAAAAATTGCTGAGAAAATTGGAAAAAAGTATGGCAGAAACTAGGCATTGATCATTCAAGATAAGGTCGAAATGGGTTCATGATTAAGACATAAAAGATACTATAAGCAAATTAGGAGAACAAGGGATAATCTATCACTCAGATTTGTGGAGAAAGAAGGAATTTATGGCCAAAAAAGAACTACAGAATATTATGAAATGCAAAATGAGTAATTTTAATTACATTAAATCAGAAAGGTTTTGTACAAACAAAACCAATGCAGCCAAAATTAGAAAGGAAACAAAAAACTGGAGGAAAAGTTTTACATTTAAGGATTCTGATAAAGGCCTCATTTCTAAAATATATAGAGAATTGACTCAAATTTATAAGAATACAAACCATTCTCCAATTGATAAATGGTCAAAAGATATGAACAGACAATTTTCAGATGAAACAATTTGTAGTCACATGAAAAATGCTCTAAATCATTATTGATTAGAGAAATGAAAATTAAGACAACTCTGATGTACCATTACATACTTAACAATTTGGCTAAGATGACAGAAAAAGATAACGATAGATATTGGAAGGAATGTGGGAGAATACATTGTTGGTGGAGTTGTGAAGTGATCCAACCATTATGCAGAGCAATTTTGAATTCTACCCAAAGGGCTATGAAACTTGCATACTCTTTGATCAAACAGTATCTCTACTAGGCCTGTTTCCCAAAAAAAGATCATAAAAAAGGGAAAAAGGACCTACATGTGTGAAAATATTTGCAGCAACCCTTTTTGTAGTGGCAAGAAACTGGTAACTGAGTGGATACCCATCAATTGGAGAATAGCTGAATAAGTTATGGTATATAAATGTAATGGATATTAGAGATGATCACCAGGATGATAATTTCAGAAAGGCCTGCAGAGACTTACAAGAATTGATACTAAGTGAAGTAAGTAGAACCAAGAGAAAATTGTACACAGCAACAAGATTATATGATGATCAATTCTGATGAACTTGGCTTTTTTCAACAATGAAGTGATTCAGCCCAATTCCAATAGACTTGTCATGGAGAGAGCTATCTGTATCCAGAAAGAAGATTATGAAGATTGAATATGGATCACAGCATAGTATTTTCACCCTTTTTTTTGCTGTTAGCTTGCTTTTTTTTTTTCTTTCTCATTTTTCCCTTTTTGATCTGATTTTTTTTTTGGTGCACCATATTAAATATGGACATATGTTTAGAAGAATTGTACATGTTTAACCTATATTGGATTGCTTAGGGAGCAGGTGGGGGGGCAGGGAGGGAGAAAAATTTGGAACCCAAAGTTTTTCAAAGGTGAATATTGAAAACTATCTTTGCATCTATTTTGAAAATTAAAAGCTATTATTAAAAAAAAATACTTTCTTCATCAATGACCCTGTATCTAACACATCCACTGTGTATTAATATATCATGATCATGATCATCACTTATCACAAATATCATCCTCATTATTCTCACTTTACATATGCTAAAATTTGGATTCAGAGATTCCAAGGGATCTTGGTAAGATATCATAGCTAACATATAGTAGAGTTGGGATTTGGATCAGCTTCTTCCTTTATTCCAAATTCATTGCTCTTTCTAGTAGATATATAAGTAATTGATTCTAGAGGTATTTGACAGTGGCCCAATTGTCTTGGATTTGGGAGAGAGAACACTGATATAGAAGAATTTCGGTAAGCCTGATCCATAACCATGATCCTAAAATAACTGGAGTTGGATCAGGCACAGATAAAAAAGAGAGGGGGCCGTTACTGGGGAAGGGATTGATCACAAGGCCAAGAAAATAAGTCAGCCATTGGAGCTAATTGATAATTGCAGCACAGAACCCATAGCAAAGAGCTTGGTGTTGAGCTCTAGATCCATGAGTCCTTATATTTCTAATGTCTAGAGGAGAAATTGGTCTAAGAGCCCAAGGTGGGACCAAGCAGTTTCAACTGTGGGGATCAAAAGGCAATAGGGATAGAAAGTGAAGTTTGTCAGTTATAAAAAGAGATAAAGGAAGCCTAAAAGGAGCTGAGAAAGGGGTAATGGAGGTGTTGAAGTAAAGATGTTGCGAAGTAAGAAGAGGAAAAAAAGGAAAAGATATTCCTTCCAAACTTATGGTAGAAAAGAAGCAATTTAGAGACACTTGAATACATCAATAATAAATCCAACAACCAGGTATTTCCATGGGATGCCTGCTTAATGTCTATGCATTGATTTTCTTGGAAATGTTAGAAATAAACACCAGAATGAAACTACCAGGACATTATTCAGTAATTACCTCCAAAGATCTGAAACCATGAGCTTTGCAAGATTTGCCAACACGGCAAATTGCTTATATTTGTTCTGAGTTTATTTGCTATCCTAATTTAGGATATTGCATCTTGATCTTTATTTCATCTTATATTTTAACTTCTTAAGACTCACTCATATTTAAACAATGAACCCCTTCTAATGAACTATCCTCTGTTTATAAACATGGTTTACTTTAGTCTCATCTCCTCCTATAGTCAATGCCCTTTCTGATAAGATATTTGATTTGGGCTCTATATCACAATCAGAACAAAAACATATTCTAATTGGAAAAAAATCCATAATCTGTAATTCTTAGGTATAGTGGTTCAAGAGAAAAGGGAGGTAGAAGAATTATTCTACTTCAAGTAAACCCATAGAGTGTCCCCTTTAAGATGCTAGTCTATCATCCAATCTGTAGATCAGAAATGCCTTCCTGGTCTCCTATCAATATCTGGATGTCACATTGGCTTTTTATCAGCCTCTCATATCCATCCAAAGTCACATCTTCAGAACAGTAGGAAGATATGGTGGATAGTATATTCCTCTGGAGTCTAGGAGCCCCCTGATAAAAATCCACCTTAGTTAATTGCTCCATCACCCTGAGCCTCTCTGACACTCAGTTTTCTCATTTGTAAAATGGAGAGGTTTGGACTTGATGTCCTGTTAAGTTACTTTCATCTCAAAGTCTATCTTTCCTGGGAAGATTTACTTATACCAAACCCTCAAGGGAAAATATCCCACAATTTTTAGTGACAGATGATGATAACTCATCAAAACAAGTGCCCTGTTACTTTATTTCCTTTCATTTTTAGCATCTGGAGTCATAAAAACTGACTAGAAATACATGCTATAAATTGCATTTAATCCTATTCATTTTAAACCCTATTCAAATCTTACTGTTTAAATAACGTAGTGACCAATGACCTTAACATGAATCGATATCTCCCTTTTCTGACCTCTTGTAGCAATTATCTTCTGGATCATTCATCTAGCTGTCCATTATACATTGCCTTGTGACATCTCTCCTATTAAAGTCATGAACTATGATTTAAATCTTATATTGTTATTTAACTTTTCCCATGTTTATGTCTTCTCTCTCTAATTAAATTGTGGAAATGGTCTCCAAGTGTAAAAATTTAGCTCCATTTCCATAGCTATCAACTGCAAATCCACAATAAAAGTATGATTACTGAAAGAGTAACCTTCTGCATTAAAATTTTTTTTTCATAGTCCTAGCTTTATGCTTATTGATTTGATTTGAAATACATTAGTGTAACAGAGCCAGAGCATCCACAAGATGCATGCTTTTCTAATGAGATTAACTAAAACAAGCCATCACAGAATCTCAGAGTTATAAGGGACCTCAGTGATTATTTAGTTGAACCTAAACCTAAATAGAATTTGTTTCTATAATAATAACTTATAAGTAGTCATTCAGTTTTACATAAACAATTCTTGTTGTTCAGTCATTTCAGTTGTGACAGCCTCTCTGCAAGCCCATTTGTTTGTTTTTTTGTTTTATGGCAAAGATGTCAGAGCAATTTGCTATTTTCCCCCCAATTCATTTTACAAATTAACCCTGAGAGAAACAGGGTAAAATGACTTGCACAGGGTCACATAGATGGTGAGTATCTGAGGCCAAATTTGAACTCAGATCTTCCTGACTCCAGGTTTGGCTCTCTACCCACTGCCAACTAATTGCCCCATAAATAATAATAGCTAGAATTATATGGTGTTTTACAGTTTGCAGACTTTCCAAATATTATTTGAGTTTATCTTTACAAAAACTCTGGGAAATAGATGCTATGCTTATCCCCATTTTGCAGATGAGAAAATTGAGTCAGAGAAGTAAAATGTCTTTTCCCAGGATAAAAATCAGAGGCTAAAATTAAACTCAAGTCTTCTGGACTCTACCACACTAACCACTGTAGCTGCCATTTCTAGTAAATGACATCTCACTACTTCTCAAGACAACCCTGTCTAGTGTTGAATATCTACAGTAGATAATGAAATTTTTCCTGCAGGGAACCTAAATTTGGTTCCCACTTCTTTAATCTAGGATGAGTCTAATCCATTGGAAAATGAGGGATTGGAGAGATAAGAATTCTTCAAATACTTGGAGATAGCTATCATTTCTGCCCTAAGTACACTCTTGTCCATTCCAGCTTTTACTGATAGGACAGGCAAACCAGTCTAGCTGAAACAGCAATTAATCCTGAGGGAGATATGAGAAATAGTATATGCCAAGAGAATCAAACCACTAGCAACATTTTAAACAACATTTCCCCTAAAATCTCATGGGGGATGGCCCAGGATACTGTGCCCAAGAGCCCCAACAATTAGACCCCTCCCCCCCAGACCATTTGCTATGATAATGGTCCAGCTTTTAAAGTATCCTCCAAAGAAGCAAGCTCCATATTTTTACCTATAACACCAATTACAAACTAATTGACACATATAGAAGCAGGAAGAACCCTGCATATAGTGACTCCTCTCTGACCACTTCTGCTTCTGGCCTGGCTCCTCTAGCAATCATCTATAGAAATAATTCCCGTGGACACATATTGTCAATGACATTTACAATTTCAGTAGCATCCTTCCTTTTGCCTTAACAGCATAGCCATAGTTAACAAAGACTCTGAAAAGAAAATTCTTATCATCAAAATCCTTGGTCTTATCACAGGGTTCAAATATGACATTAAAGAAAATATATCATCATCATCTTTGTCCTTGTACCCTAAAAACCGCTGGGTCCATTCATCTGACATCCTGCTAAAATAGTCTATACATATTTTCTCATCCTATTAGAATATGAATCCCTTGAAGACGGGAACTATCTTGCTTTTTTAGTTATATCTCTAGTGATCAGAATATAATAAGTCCCAAACATTAATCCTTCCTTCTTCTCTTCCTCCCTTCCTCCCTCCCCTCTTCCCTTCCTTCTTTCTCCAGATAAATACCAGGGGCAGCTAGGTGGCATAGTGGATACAGCACCAGTCCTGAAGTCATTAGGACCTGAGTTCAAATCTGATTTCAGACTTTTAACACTTTCTACCTATGTGACCCTGAACCCCATTTTAACCCCAATTGCCTCTGCAAATAAATAAATAAATGAAAATACAATATACCTTGAACTGATCCTCATGTAACATAAATTTGAGGTTCTTCAAATTCTTGCTCTCCTTCTTCTATAGGATCTCTAGATAACTAAAGTCCCTCTCAACTGAGGAGCCTAGAACTGAGCACAAAACTCCTGATATGATCTAACTAGGGCAGACTACCAGGAACTACTACATCCTTTTATCATATTCTATGATCATAGTTGAAAATGGGAGATAATGATAATGAATCACATATATATATATATATATATATATATATATATATATATATAATGCATTAGAGTTTACAAATGGCTTTTTTTCCCTAGAACCAAGGTATTGCTCTTCTCTGAGAAAATCTGCTTCCCTTATTTCCCTAGTTTATCACAATTCAAGAAACTTGGGAAATGTGCAACATCTGGAAATTTATCTAGTGATAGATTCTGGCAATAGTCACAGCAGTACCTCTAATTTTGCCTATAGTAGCAAGACATCCCAGATTCTAGAAATGTTGAATTAGTTCCAAGTCAATCCAGCAACTGCCAGTCAAATAGGAGTTCCATTGGTTTTATGTACACATGCACACACACATATACACAAACATGATACACATATAGGTTTTATATGTGTGTATGTATATATAATGTTTTGTTCTCTATATACATACACATGTATATTTTTACTCATAAATGTGTGTGTATTGTGTACATTTATATGTAAATATATCTCATGCTTGAAAATATATAGATACACATGTACATTTATTATTAATATATACATAGATATACACATAAATACACATTTATGTAAATATTATAGATATATAGACTATATATCTATAATATTTACATAAATGTGTATTATGTATTATTTGTATGTAAAATGTATTATTTAAACATATATACATAAATATTATGTATAAATAATATACATAATATATACATGCATATACATATATACTATGTATATAATTTATACACATATATATATACATATGTAAATAAACACTATATATAAATAATATGTATAATTTACACATATATACATATACATACACACACATAGGCACATACCTCTGTTTCAAAGGAAAAAAGTGGGAACCAAATTTAGGCTTGATGTAAGGAAAACCACATCTATTAGAGTTATTCAATACTGAAAAGGGCTATCTTAGGAAGCACTGAGTTTATCCTTTACTAAAGATAGATGCTAGGTGATCCAGTGGATAAAATGCTGGCCCTGGAGTGAGAAAGATTCAGCTTCTGACATTTAATAGCTGTGTGAATATATATATTTATATATGTATATATAAACAAACTTTTCTGGCTCAGTGTTCTCACCTGCAAAATAGGGATAATTACAGAACCTACTTCCCAAGGTTATGAAGATAAACTCAAATAATATTTGTTTTTTTTTTGTTTCTGAAAACCTTATAAAGCACTATAAATGCTAGCTACTATATAAAGAACTATATATACATACAGATAGCCAATGCAATCTTAAATGTAAAATTAAAACTCCATTTAAAAGTCAAGAAACACAGAGGATTAACAAAGCAGAAAAGCATCAGTCATAAAGCAGCATAATTTTTCTTATAATTTATAACCTTTCAATTTACCAACTCTAAAACAACCAACCCATTTACCAACTCTAAAACAACAAACCAACTAACTAATCAATAAGATGTTGAACCAAAAAGATAAAGGAAAAAGAAAGATCAAATAAAAATTATGTCTTTAAAAGAACTTATTATTTTCTTTTACTTCAAGTATAGTACTTGAGATATGTCTTAGATTGGATATTTGTTGAAAGTTATTATTCTCTTTTCCATTCTTATAAGAAATTAGAAAAGAAGTTTATTTTATTAACACCTAAAGTAGTAGAAAGTGCATTGGACTCAAAATCAAAAAAACTGAGTTTTAATTCCAGTTCCATGATTTCTTAGATATGTGACAAGTCACAACTTAAGTCTGTTTCCTCATATGTAAAAGCATTATAATAGAACATTTCTTACCTAAACCACAAGATCACTAAGAGAAAAGTAACTTGTAAAGTTCTGTATCAATCTGAATTCTTGTTATACAGCCTAGGAGCTGGATTCATGGTTTCATTGATGATAGAGACCTCCCAGATAAGGAAATTCCTTCCACTAATATAGGTCAGTACTTTCTGTGCATCTGGCTAAATGGTCTTCCAACCCAGGGTAACTCAGACACAGGGAAGACTTGAATCCAGCAAAAAACCAACTTTCAATCTGCCACACAACACTGTCTCACATCTTATCATAATAACATGTGAAGGATCTGTGATTTTGTTATCTTCAGGAACTCTATCTTCCTCCTCCTCCCACCAAGGTTTTAAACCATAAAGGACTTTGTAGATAAGTCCTAGTCAACTGCCTGAGAACTGAAAACATTGTTAAGTAATTTGCCCAGGATCTTACAGATAGAAATTTCAGGGATGAAAATTTGAATCCAACTGATGCCTAAGCCTAGCACTAGAAGAACTCTGAAGCCAGCTTCTGTCAGATTTTCATTTTCAGCTTTAACACCTTGGAAACTGGCAAATGCTAAAACTCAGGATTGATTTTATTATGTCAATTGTCTAGACTTAAGAAAGTAATAGAAAAATATTAATAATTAAAATTTAATTCTAAAAAGTTATAAGTTTTTGGAGAGCTAAATGTTAAACATTTGCCAGCATATCTCCGACATACTTGATCCATGATAACATACTACCTCTCTATGAATATATAATTATATAACATAATTATATGATTAAATATATTTATCTGTCACATCTATCTATCACCTCCTGTTACGAAACTTTTACTTGGACCTTAATATTGTCAGATAAAGTATAAACATCTTGTCCTAAAATTTAAGGCAGTGCACAATCTGGCTCCAATTTCTATAAAAAAGAATTTGACATTTGTTTCCACTCTATCTGCAAGCCACACAAGACCATTTATCGTTCTATGAACTAGATATTTTATATCCCATCTCCATGCATCCAAATAGTCCTTTTCATAGGTTCTCTTTATACTCTTTCCTTATTTCCACTTTCCAAAATATTTTAATCCTGGAGGCTTATTTCAGGTGCCACTCCCTCCTTGAAGCATTCTCTGATGATGTTTTCTCCTACTACCTTGCCCCATTGGTGCTCCCTCCTTAAAATAAAAAAAAAAATTCCTAGAACTCTCTCAGTGATCTACTCCCTGCCTTGTTTTATATTAATCTGTGTTCATATTATATTCCCCAAATAGAACATAAACTTTAGGAGGCAGGGCATGGGTAGCTTCCTTTTTGCCTTTCTATCATATTTTCTTTGTACAATGATTAGAACACAAAAACATCAAGATTTGTTGAATTTAAATAAATAATATTATAGATGCAAATTTAACAAAAACAATAAAAACAGCCCAATGTTTGTTAAGAACTAAGGGTAATAGTAGTGCTAGAAATTTGGAGTCAGAAGACTTGGATACAAATCCTGGCTTTGCTATTTTATTAGTTATGTGATCTTGGTCAAGTTATCTCATTTTTCACAGTGCCATCTATAAAAGGAGGAAATTGAACTAGCTAATTTAGACCTCAATGTGAATAAGAGTGACAGCCTTGAAATAAATAAAACAAATTATAGTATTTGACATTTATAAGAAATTGGACCATAGAAAAAGTATTTGCCCATCTTTGAGTTTCAATTTTGATTCTAAAATAGGGTTAATAATATCTACCTCATAGAATTTCAAAGTATGCATGTATGTGTTATAGGTATATGTGTATGCTTTGTAAGCTAAAAGGATATAGTTATTTTTATCCAGTGATTCTATGAAAAATACTATAGTCTTCACAAAGTTTTATCAGATTTTGAATGAATTCAGAACAGTGTAAATTGCCTAATCTAATTGTTCACAGGTGGAAATGGAGGCTTAGTCTAATGATATAAGCAATAGAACCACAGATATAGAGAAGGAAAGATTATGGCATTTTTTAGATTGGATGGATAGTTTGAGTTATAAGTTGTTAGCTAACGCCTTTTCCATTTTTCCACTGCCAGAAGGAATCAGTTTAGATTTTTTTCTCCATACTTATTAATAATGGGTTCCTTGTTCTATTTGCAAACAAAAATGAAAGAGATGGCTCACAAATTGTGGCTCCCAGTCGTTCAGAATTTATTACTCCTTTTTTATTGTAGCTTTTTGGCATCATCTTAATAAAGTCATAGTGAATTAGTCCATAGAAAAGAAGGCTCATGGTTTATGTCATCAGTCAATTTTCAGTGTTTTGGACTTTCATGTGGAAGATGGTTTCAGGGAGGATCAGAAGAGAACCAATACGTGGGAATTGTAGAGAAGCAGATTTTATTAATTTAAGGGGAAAAACTTCCTAAAAAGGTGGAACTATTTAGAAATATAATGAGCTACTTTCTGAGTAATAATAATTTATGTAGCAATTTACAAAGCATAATCTACATACACTTCTTTATAACACCATGCAGTGGATAGTACATGTGCTATGCTCCCCATTTTATTGATGAAGAAATTGTGGTTCAAAGAAGTTAACTAACTTGTCCAGGATGATATAACTAGTAAGTGATACAGCTGCATTCTGAACCTTGGTATTTTGTCTCCACTTACAGTAGTTTGTCTGCTGCTCTATGCTAAAAAGTTGAAAGAGGGATTGGGTGACCCTCAATTGGGAATGATGTAAAAGGGATTTGTGCCTGGGGCCCAGATTTGAGTTGGCGATTTATAACATCTCTAAACTCTTGAGAGTTTATGCTTTTACACTTGGTCCAGGAGGCTACTATGAATCAGCCATGGAATGTCAGGCACATAGACTCCCTAATATAAAGTGGAAGAGAAAACTGGTTAAGGGATATGATTTACTAGAAAAAGGCAGGACATCTTTAAAAAAAAAAAGTCATTTATAATACCAGTGACATAGTTGGTCTTGATTACCATCTAATTATTGAAACCCAGTGACTAAACCTTGTTATGCTTCTGATTTGAGGTTGAATTTCAATCTAAGCTCATGCTGAGAAAAGCTCTTAATTCATCATCAGAGCACTGTGCCATGTTAAAGAATTTGAAACAAAAAAGCAGTAACAAGGCAGGCCCAATGCTTGAGTGGTTTCATGAACCAGGTATATTTAAAGCATCTCCAAGAATTTTGCTAATACATTAAAAAAACAATATAAAACACAAATTTACTGTGATTATTGTCAACAACACACAGATAGAAAGCAGATTTTAGAATTGCAAAATATAGAATCTCCCCTTAAAGCTCCCCCCCCCCCATTTAATTATGTTTGTATAGTCATTTCTAAACCTTTTGTTGTTGTTGTTAAATATACATTTCTTAGAGGGTATGGAGGACAACAGTCTGACTGTCTCTAAAATTACCATAGCAATAAGCCCCCACTATCTCTCCTGGGCTTCTCCTCCTCTACCTTCCTCTCTAAAGATAAAGTAGTCATGTTGTCTCTCAGCTCCTCCTGAGGAGGGATTGTTTCCTTTTTTGTTTCATATCCCTGAGACTTGGCATGTAGTAGATGCTTAATATTGATTGATTACTTATTTTCCTTTCTTAGGAAAGTGCTTGCCTGCCCCAAAGATATCCTGAAAGGCCATTCTGGGAAAATATCACAATGGATCCAGAGAGGCAAAATCTCATTAAGAATAGCTATTAAAATCTATACTTCCTCAGAGTGTCTTGTAATGATTTTTTTCAATGCATCAAGTTTTCTAAAAGAATTGAAAAAAGTTGCCACACAGTTTAGTTATTGGCTCCAGTTTTTAAATTTGTCATTGCCAGTCCGTTTACCCTCACACCACCTGGATTTCATTTCCCACCTTTTGGAAATGTAAACAGAAGCATCAGACAATCCGACAACTCTGCTGATGGCTGACAGCACACATGGTTTCAGATACAAATATTTATGTTGCAAGCATTTCATGTTTCCAATAGCCCAAATATTTGAAAATGGATTTGGATAAAAGGAAAAGTGCCTTACAGGATTTGAGAACCATATAATCATCTTTGGAGAGAGCTAGAAAGTGTAGCTAATTTACAAATCACTTATCTCAAGAGAAAATAAAACATACAATTCCAGGAATTATAAATATCCCCATCTAGATGGGATATTTAGTCCAAATCACAACATTTTTTAATTTGGTGAATTTTCCCCTCTCGAATGCCAATGAATCAACTCACATGAACACAAAGTTTAAACCGTCTTCAAAGTGTGGGTATGACATGCCTGTACTGTGTTACTGGGGAGGCTGAGTGGGGGGTTGCTTGAGTTAAGGAATTCAGAGCTTCAGTAGAGTTAAAGCTCATCAGATGTCCCCACTAACTGCAACATCAATATAGTGAATCACTGAAAGTAGAATAGAAGAAGCCTGGTTCCTTAAAGAAAGGTGAACCAGCCTACAATGGTAATCGAGTCAAAATTCCCAGGTCAATTAGCAATGCTGTCAGGTTATGTGTTGTCACTGGACTTATAACCTGGGTTAAGAGACTAGGGAGAACTAGTTTCAAAAAAAGTTTGTCTATACATGTGTATATTTCTAAAGAGTCTTTGGGAATTAAAAAAAAAAGTATGCACAAATAAAGCTCTCTCGGTTTAACTGATCCTTTCTTGAGGTTATGGGTATGAGCTCTGTGACGTTTGCAAAGCCCTTTCCTAGCATAGTTCATTAAGGAATCTGGGAATACTTAGAACAACATACAACCTCTTATGAACAAATCATGATCATGGGAGAAGGCATATTTTAACATCCAACTGCACACAGTTCTTCAATTCCTGGCATATAATTTGAGTAACATATTGACAGATCCTTAAGGACTCATTAGACTTTCTGACAATGACATGACAAAAATCCAGAGCATCTTAGGGGAAAGAATCTCTTTCTAATTACATTAGGACCTCAATCAAATTGGGAAGCAGATCTGGCAGAAAGATTAGTGAGCATTGATGTGTCCAATAGGCAAAAGAAGAGAAGAGAAGCAGAAAACTCAAATGATCCAGAATCCTGAATAATTAGCAACTGCCCAAACAACAACACAGAAAAAGGAACCAAAAATTGCCTGTCATTTCAAACTTCATTTCCTTGCAAGAGAAATCCTTTAAAACATTCTTAAATTCACACAGTTAAATAACCTTCAAATATCACTTTCCAAGTGTAGTTTTTTCCCCTTTTATTATCGACTCATCATCAGAAGGAAGCTAAATAGAAATATAATGGTGAAGAAAAATGCTAGTGTAGGAAGACGGGAATAGTGTGGGGAACCATAACAACTGAGGCTATGTTGATGTACAAATTAAGAATCAGATCATCATCTCTGAGGCCAATTTTGGTGTAGGTACCACAAAGCAGAGCTAAGCATTTCTGTGAAAGAGGCAACACTCATAGTCAGTAAGATTCCTCTAGGAAGATTAATTATTGATTTTTAAAAATAAATCATCTAGGTCATTTTTGTTTGCTTTTATTCCATGATGGGTAAGGTCTGAATTTACTATTATCTTTCCTTCCTTTAGCTTCTGTTAATATATATATATATATATATATATATATATATATATATATGTGTGTGTGTGTGTGTGTGTGTGTGTGTGTGTGTGTGTGTGTGTTTAAGTTGATCTTTGGTCAAGGGAGAAAAAAGTCATTGAGGACCCAGGAAAACATGTTTCAGAGAACAATCTGTTCTCCCAATGTACTCTGCAAATAATGCAGCTTATTATTTTCTGACCTTTGGAATGTAGCAAGGGACAAGACCTTGGGCAATTTCCAAGAAGTATAAGGTAATTAGAAGGATGAGGACTGCAATATCTGGTGAGAAAAGCAATAATCTGCAATTTACACATAATATAAATTTGTTGACATCCTGTCTGAAGTCTATGGAATTCCAAAGAGGAAAGCTAGACTATTCTTTTAAGAGAATAACAGCAGACTAAAGAACATGAAATAACCAACATTACCTCATCCCTATTTTAATACATCAAGATGACAATGCACTTTACCTTTCTGCCACCAGTGTTGATGCGTAGTGGTGTTAGGAATGGGTCAAAGATCATATGACTGGTTTCTATGTTGACTGGTGACTGTCTTTTCCCAACAGAGCAAAGATTCCAAGCCGAGTTGACCAATCCCCAGAAGGAAGGAACTGTAAAGATAAAGGGGAGCATTGTAGAGTTAGAGAGGGAGTGAAATCTGAGAAGGGAGGAAAGAACATATTTGGAGCACAAGCTGCAGAACCAGCTTTTAAAAATAAATGAAGCTCACAATGTATCACTGTCTAGTACAGAGAGCACAAAAGTGAACATATAGGTTCATATATTTAGTGCTAGAAGGGAACTTGGGAGTCCACCTCTTACAACCCTTTCATTTTACAGATCATAATTTATTCATATTACAGAATGACATTACATATGGACACCAAAGTCTAGAAGGATTAAATCATATGCCAAATGTGATACAGATAGTAAAGGAACAGATTTGAATTTAGATCATTTAACTACAAAGTAGTCTTTGAATTATACTACTAAACCTGGATTTCAGTCATTATTTCTGCTCTGTGATTTTAGTCAAATAATATAGAGGCAGTTAAATGGTGCAGTGAAGTCGCAAAGTCCTGACTTCCAATCTAGCCTCAGACACTTACTGGACATAATTAAAAATCAACTAAGCAACAACAATTGTACATCCATGATTGATATAAGAATAAAATGCAACATTTGCAAAGTGCCTTGCAAACTTTAAAGTATATATAAATGTTAGTTCTCATTATTAAATCACATTTCAGAGTAAGAAAGGACAAACTGATCCTATTATGTAGGGATGAGTTGAGAATACATTGAAAACTCTCTATAGTTGGAAAGTTTGAAATTTTTTAGAGATAGCCATTTATAGACTTGTAGAATTTCAAGGCTAGGAGGAGTCTTCAATATGACATCCTTATATTCTCTTTCTGCTGAATCATTTTAATTGTGGTGAACCATTACATAAATTCAGTATTAATTTGGAGAGGCACCTTGGCATTGTAGACAGAGTACTAGAATTAAAATATAAAGACCTGGGTATAATTCCTATGACAGATACTAGCTATGGGATCCAGTGCAGGTCACTGCTGCCTTTGAGTTTCAATTTTCTCATCTATGTAGCCATTGTGTACAAAATGCTGGACCTGGAGTCAGGAAGACTTATCTTTCTAAATTCCAACCTGGCCTCAGATGCTCACTAGCTGGACAAGTCACATAATCCTGTTTGCCTCAGTTTCCTCATCTGTAAAATTAATTTTATCTAAAAAGTTTTGATGTCTTTTGTTTTTATATTGTATTTTGAAAACATATAACTCCTTTTCCCTCTTCTCTCCTGTCAGCTTTCACTTTTATATTATATTGATCTGTCTCTTTTATATATGTTATATTTCTCACAAATATCTAGAATATTTTTTAACAAAATCATCCTGTACATGACAGTATATGTAATACTCTAGATCCATAGGTCTCCACTTTTTCCAAAGGAAGGAGATGTATTTTCTCCTCTCTTCTTTAGCTTCAAATTTATTCACCATAATTGTAAGAAATTCAGATTCTTTGTATTGTAGTGATTGTATATACTGCTTTCATCTATAAAATGGGGAAGTTAGTTTGGATGGCCTTGATGGTCCTCTGCTAAACAATGTACAAAATAATAAATAAAATAGTATTTGCTGATTTCCAGGCTGTAAAAACCTATCCTGAAAATTGAACAATCAATTCTTACAAGCTCTTTGGAGCTGACTCCAGTAAGCTCCTGCTTTTATTTCTAGGACTATGATCTTGAATCTGATCAAGTTACTCTGCATCAGTTTAAATAAGTCTTCTCAAGCTTCAGTGAATTTCTCACATTTATTAATTCTTACAAGACAGTGATTTCCTATTACAGTGATTTATTCCATGATTTATTTAGTCACTACCCACCTGAAATGCACCTATTCTGTTTCTCATTATCTGGGCCAGAAAAATGCTGTTATGAGTATTTTGGTAAATATGGATCTTTGTTCCTATTTTTTACCCCTTTAAGAAATGGAACTGGAAAAGCATTCTCTGAGCTAAAAAGAAACAAAGTATTTTTTTTATTTTGCATATTATTAACAATGTCTATTTTCTCACAGCTTCTTTAATATGATTCCTGTATGTGTCATGTTTGCCAATTTAATGAGTATGAGGTGTAACCTCAGATTTGTTTTGATTTGTATTTCTTTTACTTTTAGTAATTTGGATCAACCTTTGCTATGATTTACAATAATTTTCAATCTTTGTTTTAAGAACTGTCTGGTCAAAGCTTTGACCAAATGTCTATCACTAACTCCTTTGTTTTACAAGTGAGAAAAATGAAGCCCAGATGTGGCATATATACCTTGTCCAAAGAAAAGTAAACCTGATTTTCTTGACTATTTTTCTTACATCATGTGCCTTGCCTGAACCTACAAAATATTTTAGGTAAGTTGTTAGAAACAAAATGGTATGAAAAAAACACAAATTAACAGTCATTCTCACTCATCAATTATGGACAGAAATTTGAAATCCTACCATTATAATTTGATTGTGCTCTTATCTAGACAGATGGAGATAAAAACATTTATTTAATGGAAAGAAAAAAATATTAAATTTTCAGGGTATGTATGTAAATGGTACATTAAATTTCTATGTTATATTTAAAGTTTTAATTAAATGGATTTCTATGTAAAATATCATTCAGATTTTTTTTTCTATTTAGAGAAATAACTGGGTTGAGATGGACTGAGAGCAGTCTAAAGATTTCTTTTCATTGACAGCCCAATTTAGAGGTAAACTTCAAATCCTTCTTTAGAGGGAATGGTGGTGCAATGGCTAGAATATTAGGCTTGGAGTCAGGAAGATCAGAATTCAAATATGGCCTCAGACAGTTACTAGATGTGTATTAGACAAGTTAATGGAGATAATAATAGTTGTTAAGAGACTCAAAGTGCTTGTTACATAAGCATTATAATAAATACTTATTCCCTATTTTGACCCTAAACACTATAGGATCCAAACTAATTTTACAATCTAGGTCCAATTCACTTCTATCTTAATTCACATTTCATACATTTATTCTCCAGACCTGATGAACAATAACTTTTTTTTTTCCATTGTGTTTTCAAACTTTGGGCCATACTTAACACATACTTAACCCCTAACATCTCTTATTGAAATCTCCTCCCTCTATCAATATCGTTATGAAATCTCACTTTTTGCATGAAGCCTTCCCTCAACTTTTCAGCTCTTTCTTTTATATTCTTTTTGAACTTTTCCTCTGTATTTCTCATAATTTAATTTTATTAATTTATGCACATTCTACCATTCCTTTAATGCTAAATCCCTTGAAGATAGAGATCAGTTCTTATTTGTCTTTGTACCTTAGTGCAATGTATCACATACCTGTAGCTGCTACATCAACTCTAACAGATACATCCTTTTATAAGAATTGATTATACTAAATGTGTAGGCATGTATTCGATTTAACATATATTTCTACCGTGTTTAACATATATTGGATTACTTGTCATCTAGGGAAGAGAGTGCGGAATGAGAGAAATATTGGAGCACAAGATTTTGCAAGGGTTAATGTTGAAAAATTATCCATGCATATGTTTTGAAGAGAAAAGCTTTAATAAAAAATTGATTATACTGAAGAGAAATTTCTCTCATCATTTCTTCCCTGAGGAGGCATACCCAGAGTTACTTGATTCCTACTTTTGAGGCTAAATATCAATTGAGCAAGCTACAACTTCCTGAGATGTACTTTTAATCTAAGGAACTCAAAATGAAGCTTCAACTGATTTTCCTTCTGTATCACAGCAGACATTGCTAGTCTCCAATACAAAAGGGGAACATTTTAGCAAAAGGAATTCATCAGCATGTCATTATTACCTTGGGAAGTGTAGGATGAGAGAGTAGAATCCAGGTATCCCAAATCACTAAACTTTTCCCTTCACTTTTTTTTCTTTTGGTAGGGAACCCAAATAATATTGCAAGTCTGAAGGACGCACTAATGAAGGAGTAGGTTCACCAGAGTGTTCACTATGAAGTCTTAAGTAGATCTT
Organism: Sarcophilus harrisii; assembly: GCF_902635505.1. Taxonomy (NCBI): domain Eukaryota; kingdom Metazoa; phylum Chordata; class Mammalia; order Dasyuromorphia; family Dasyuridae; genus Sarcophilus; species Sarcophilus harrisii. The sequence continues at coordinate 341,232,894 of NC_045429.1, forward strand.
AAGTAGGAGTCCTTTGCATTTTTGTTGAGTTCAAGTAAAGTCTGTACAGTATTTAATATCTTGTTAATTTTTCTTCTTGCAAGAAAGCTGGGGGTCTCTCCCCACATTGGAGGAAGACCTGGAAATGAGATAGATTTATTTATCTCTAAGGAAAACCCAGGGGATTGGATAGGATGAGCCAACTTGTAAAGATCTTGTGAAAACACTGAGTGGGGCAAGTGCCAAAGAATTATGCCCAACCTATGTAAGTCTAGAACTTCAGCAATGGTACAGCCTTTCACTGGAAATGCTTAATCTGAATAAATCAGTACAGTAAAATCTTTTATCTCCTTCAATTTCAAAAGGATTATGGACTGTTTTCAAAACCTACACTGCCAAAACAGCTCTTCTAGCCAGAAGGAATTTGAGGCCCATATTTATAATTGAATCATAATCTACAACCTGTTTTGTTATACTCCAACTTTATATTCATTTCTTTAGACTCCTATTTGTATCCTACTTTTTAACATCTCTTGTTCTGATCCTCATAGAAAGTCACTTAATAATATCTTTGGAGAACACTATCTTTTGGCACAAACATAATGTTTGGCAAATTTCTCATTTGCACTAAAATGGAAATAGTTTTTTTAAAATAATCTTTTCCTTCTTGAGCTCTTTTCTATGATTGCATTATCCTCAGACCTGTTATCAAATCCTTTCAAGTTTCAAAAGCAACATAAAAATAATAAGAAATCCACATGCTATTTGACCTCTGAAGCCTATTATTATTTTTGTTTTGGAGATCTCATGCCAGAAAAAAAATTTGTTCTCTTAGTCACAGTGAGTGTTATAGAACTTCCTGAAACACAGTGAAGAAATGGGGTGAGAGTTAAAATAATGAAAGTAGGTGTCACAGAAAAAAAACCCATGGAGTCAGGAAAATGGAGTTTAATTCTATCGCTAATTGTGTGTGTTAGGGCAAATCTCTTTACCTCTCATGCCCAAAGTTTATTTCTCTTTAAAAAGAGATTGGTTAGGTGGTGAATCAAAGGTCTCTGAAGGGTAATTAATCCTACTAATTCTCTGATGAACAAACATCCATGCAGCATTTCATGCAGCAACATAACAAAAGGAGCCGGTTGCTGTTCTCACATGACCATAGACTATATTCACAAAATAATAATTTCAGCCCCATTAATAGAATGTAAACCAGACATTTTGTGATAAAGTAATTGGACAGATGCTGCTACAAAGATACAAAGCACTTCTCTAATAAACTTCACACCAAACATCAATGCTTCCCCTGTCCCCACTCAACTTTATGAGAACAGCTGCCCCTGCCTTTATTAGGCAAGAAATACTTTATGGTAAACAGTTTGGAATCTTTATATCTCCACTTCACCATCAAGATCTATATGGCTGCCTATATGCCACCTGCTCAGATAACTCAAGAGAGTCTGGGAAATTGTCCCTTAGACTCTCTCTGCTCTGGTAGACAGGGTACAATCTGGGGTCTGTTGATGGTGACCACAACTTTTGAAGCTTGCTTTTAGTTGACTGATGCCAGAGTCCTTTTGGGGATTTTCCTTCAATTTCTATATAAATAAAATGTCACTAAGAATTGACACTGCTTTCGGGGAGAAGAAAGTAAAAGAAAGAAGAGGGGGTGATGGAAAAAGGAGGAAAAGAGGAAGAGGGAAAAGAGAGAAGGGAGAAAATTCAATTTAATTCAGCATTTATTTTCAGGTATGTTAGAGTTATTCTAGATGCAGGGGGTACCATAATAATAATAATAGCTAACATTTATATAGTGTTTACTATTTCCAGGCACTATGTTAAGTGATTTACAATTATTACTTAATTTGATGTTCACACCAACTCTGGGAAGTTATTATTATCTCCTTTTTTAGAGATAAGGAAATAGGGAAATTAGGTTTAAGTGATTTGCTCAGAATCATAGAGCTAGTAAATATCTGAAGTCCTGTCTGAATTCAGGTCTTCCTAAATCCAGACACTGAAGAGTAGTAGTCTTTCATATGACCCATGGTCCATGTTAGCCTGGACTTTAAGTGTAAATCATGCACAGTCAATCAATCAGCTGTCAAGCATTTATGAAGTGCCTACTTCATGTTAAACAGTGTTTAAGGCACTGAGGATGGAAGTTCAAAGGATAAAAAACTATTTCCAACAAGCCTCTAATGTAATTGAGGAAGTAACATGATCATATAAAATCATATACTGTATTTACAATTATTAATTACAAAAATAATCAAGCTAATTATCTAAATATTACCTAGTTTGGGTTAAAAGGACAAGTAGATTATAACATTTCATGCAGTGTCCTTATGCAGAAGATAGTGAATGACCTGGATTTTTAAGAATCAGAGGGGTTCTATGAAGTACAGGTAAGGAAGGGGGACATTCTAATGATGAGAGATGCCCAGCACAAAGGCACAGAAATAGAATGGAAGATGGGACTTAATGAAGTGGGAGCAGAGAAATAGTTTGTCTGGATCTTAAAGTTAGGATGGAGAGGATGGAAGACAGACTGGGACCAGGTTCTGTAGGGCTTTAAAGGCTAAATAGAGGAACTCACATTGCATCCTAGAGACAAAAGGAAGTTACTAAATCTGAATTTTGTCAGGATTTGGGTCTTTCTTTCTAGGCCTTAGCTACTTATTTCTCATGTTGTGAATAAATGGCTATAATAATAACTTGTATTAACTTAAAGATTTGCAAAGCATTTTACATATATCGTTTCATTTGATCTTCAGAACAACTCTGGTGAGATAAGTGTTATTATTATTCACATTTTATGGAAATAGAAACTGAGGCTGAATAAAGCCAACTTCAGCATAGAAGAAGTTTTGGGGAATATGTCCATTTCCCAAAAAAGAACCTAAACTCAATAATCATGGCTACCCAAGTCCTTTTAGCCTCTGATCACACCTGGGTTTTTTTTGGTGATCTAGTCTACTTTCTGTACCTTCTTATATACATTTTTGTTTTAAAACTTTCTTAAAATTTAAGTGAGTCTTTCTTTCAAGTTGGATACTTTGACTTTTTTTTTTAATTTGATAGACAAGGCTTTTTCTTAAATAATAATAAAAAAGAATAAGACAAAGACAAAAAATGAGTGAATTTCATTCAACCCCAAGAATTCTTGGGCAACTATTGAAAAATGTTTGAATTTTATACTCCTGGGTATTTTATATCACACAATAGTCTAATTTACATAGAAACTGGAGTATGCAACAGACCTGAATATTCTTACAAATTAATTTGCATGCAGCCTACACAATCTAATTTAACCACTGCTTTGCAGTTACAGGTCATCTTGCCAAAATTTTTCTCTACAGCAATCATGTTATCCCTGCCATAAACCACAAATCTCAGACATTCTCTTGGCTCCAGAGTCTGTTCCCTGTGAAAGATACTAATGTGATTCTGGCTGCTTAAAATACAGGATTTGGCAAACGCAAAGTATATTAGCTCCTCAGTGCAAAAGCACCCATGAAGTTCAAGTTCAATTTGTCAACATACTTTTAGGCATCCTGCTGTTCCAACCAACAAAACTTTTGCCAAGGCAAAAATTGAGAGGCTAAGGCTATGCATCTTTGGTTCCCAGGAGAAGACCCAAGTCTGTTCAGATCATGAAAATAGGGCAAATGGATAAGTTAAGAAAAATCCTTGGATAATCTATAGCCTCTGTTGGCATTTTAATTTCATTTGGTGCAATGAAAATACTGCTAGATTTGATTTAAAATGCCAGCTCTGCCAGGCTACTTACTCTGTGAGGTAAACGAGTTACTTAAGCTCTGTGACCTGAGTTTTATTTATATAATGAGAAGGTTAGACTAGATAAACTCTAAGGTCCCTTCCAATTCTAAATCTATGATCCTTCTGTGATTATTGAGGGAATATAGCAGAAGCACATGTTGACAAACTAGGTCTGAGGGCAGATTTCTTTCTGTTTTTATAAGCTTGGGATGGGAAAGGCTAAGAAAGGGTTTGTTTTTATATTTTTAAATACAATAAAACATTTCAAAATATATAAAAAAAACAAAACCAAAAATGATTTAAAAAAAACCCCAAAGCAAATGAGAAAATCATTCTTAGCTCCAAAACTTACAGAAACAGATGGTAGAATTGGGTCCACTAATTTTGTCAACCCCTATCCTAGAGTAGTGGTTATCAAACTTTTTGGTCTCCCAACCCCTTTTACACTCTTAAAAAAACTAAGGATAACTACTAAAGAGTTTTTATTTATGTGGGTTATACTTATTGATATTTATTTCTAGTGGAAATTAAAATATCTTAGTATTATTTTCAAAATTATTTTGATCTCATGTACCCTACACTCTCAAAAGTTTTTATGGATTCTCAGGGGTTTCTAGACTACATTTCTAGACACACTGGGATAGGGTGTGTGCTCCATTATTTTTATTGTGGTTCTAGAGAAACTTCTGATACTGAGCTGAAGAGTCAAGCACTTTATCCATTAATGTAGATTATTTCAATTTCTCAAATGCCATTTGCATGAGGATCTTCGAATTCTGTCTGTCAGCACTACATTTGCCCTAGATAGAATCTAATCAAGACTGTACTTTAAAAGTATCTATTCTGGGTGTCCAAATAGGAAGAAAAAGTGGTTCCCAAATGCCATTTGAGGATGCTCAATCTAATTAAATTTGATGAGCATTTATTGAGCACCTAGTATTATGCAATGTACTTGGTCTGTTACATGCTTTTGAAACAGGAAGGAAGGAAGGAAGGAAAGAAGGAAGGAAGGGAGAGAGGGAGGAAGAAAGTCTTGCCCACATAAAATTTACAGGATAGGGACTGGGAGAGATATACTAAGTACAAAGATAATTACATACAAAGTATACAAAAATGAAGTACACAGTAATCGAGCATTACTGAACAGAATTAGGAAGAATCTAGTTGAGAAAGTAGTATGTGAACTGATCCTTGAAAAGAGTACTAGGAATTCTAAGACGTATTATAAAGGAGTAAAAACAATTCAGGCACAAATGTACCAAGAGGGAAGCCAGAAGGACATTTGGCTTGAAAACAAATTTTAAGCTGATTCTTCTGGTATGTTTGAATATTATTTCAAAGGCAAAACGAAAAAAAAAAAGATCAATGAATGCCTTGACAATCTTTTCCTTAGTAGATGAGCCAATTAAACATCATTTCTCAGGATCTGATTGATATTTTCCAAGTAATAACTTGAAGAGGAGACAATTTGTATGATGAGTAGGTAGATCAAGAAATCTCCATCTTCTCAAAGGAGAGAGGGTGGGATGTGGGGCTACTGGCATGGAATGCTTTGGTATGAGATTTGAAAATGCAATGAAAAAGAAAACCTTCCATTTCAACACTGCCATACTTTGGAACCATAAATCATATGAATATATTTTAAATGAGAAGTCATATCTTTCCCTTGCTCTTCCTCTCACAGATTCTGATTTACAATCCCTTCTCCTATTCCAACTTACAATAAATCCTGGTTCTGAGCTATTATTAATGAAGATGTTTAAAATGCTCCTTGCTAGAAGCTTCTGTCCCCTTTTTGATTTCAAGTTTGATTCAGGTCAAGCATGATAGTGCTTAAATTAACCCTGTTGTGGCTGAATTCTTCTTTGTGCATGCGTACTTTGTGCTTTAGTTCTACTAGCAAGAGCTTTAATATTCTCATCTAAAGGCCCGTAAGGCCTTTCTATTGCCATTGTCTATTGAATGATAGATGTTACCCATGATAGATAATTTATAATACAGAAACATATCTCACATATTTTCTTTCTTTGAAGTACCCAGTACACAGCAAGTGTTTAATAACTGCTTGTTAACTGTCCATCATATCTATCCTAGACCAGAACTTGATCATGAAGAGAATATTCCAACAGTCTGTTAAGCAGTTTCTCTGTCTCTTGTCTTCCCTTACCATTCTCCCAACCCATTTATAATATATACCTCTGCGGGTCAGTTTTCTAAAGCATAGTTCTGATCCTCTCACTCCCTTGTTTGGAAACTGTTGATTGTGTCTCTCAGAGAATATAAGCTCACCAAGGGCTCGCACTATTATTTATTTTTGTCTTTGTATCTCCATTGCTTAGTACAGCATCCGGAATAGAGTAAACATTTAAGAAATATTTGATTGATATTTCATTGGATAGAAGATAAATTCCAAACTCACATTCTCTGTCATATATTCCATTCTTATCTACCCAAGAATCCTCTGCTCCAGTTGGAGCAATCTTTCCACCCTGTCTTTTAGTGCATAAAAAGATCTACTTCTATGTCTTAGGACAATCTAATTCTTCCTCTGCCTGAATTCTTTCCTTTCCTCTCATCCTTTCAAAATTCTGCCTGTTTTTCAATTCTTACTTCAAGCCCTACCTCACCCGTGAAACATTCCCCAATTTCTGATTTTAAAAGGACATCTATTATATAGTAGTGAAATTCCTAACTCGGAAGCCACAGCCAGAAATTTTTTCTTTAAAACTTTTCCTTCCTCCTTCTCCCCTTCTCTACCTCCTTCAGAATTCAGAGCCAGAGAATCTCAATGACTTATTTCTGGCTCACTGGAAAAAATGAAACAGCCAAGTTTAAGTGAGCAGTATATCCTTGTGTCTATGGTTGGGATTTAAAATCCCACCTAACAATAGCATGAATCCCTATCAGGTTGAATTTGGACATCAATTATTCATACCCTTGATAATTACTGGTGCCTCTGATAAAATATCCAACTAGTTTATTGAAGCTGGGAATTGAAGCCACAAAGAGAAGATCTAGCTATGTATATCAACAAAGCAGTCCATTAATTATTTCCACCTACTCAGTAGAGAAAATTACCATGTTAATACTTCTGCATATCCACAGGACACATTTAGCTTTTATAAAAAGGTAAACAGAGTTGAGTTGATTACCAGAGGTAAACTCTGGCAACATTGAGAGCAAATTGAAACTTATTTATATCTGAGAATCCAGAAAATTCAAGGACACTTCTAAGCTGAGATATGACAGTTATCTATCATATGAGTAAAAAATGTTTATTTGCTTGTTTTTTTTTTTAAAGTTTTGGTGAATATGGAATTTCCTAATCCAGCTTCACTTTAAAAAACCCTAATTTGTAAAAGTTTCAAGGAATAAAACAGAAAAATTTTAGGGCAATTCTCTCTTTTACAAAATAATTTATTATAGGCTTCTTTAAAAATATATATATATTTTTAAAAAGATTCTCAGGTGAATGTGAGATGGGACTTAATTTGCTAAAATTCAATTTATACATAATTGTTCAGAGGGATATTTAATACTATTCGAGTGAATTACCTGTTCTCCAGATGGTTGGCATAATGTATTGAGGATTTCTGGGTGAATAAATGTCTTCCTTCCAGCAATGTCAGTGGCAGGCTAATACTATAAGGTCCAAGAGTAATGTCAAGTACTACTATCCAGATGTTTGTGGAGCATAGTTGGTCTTTAGCCTGTAGCCTTGCAGTATATTCCAGCTGTGTCTTGTGTGTACTTCATTACATGAACTTGTTTACATAATCCCACATAAAGCTCCAGCTGTTCAAATTTGCCTTAAATTTGGCATGCATTTAGAAATTTCTCCTTTACATTGGTAAAAATAATAGGCTTAGTCACCTGGATAAAATCCTTGATACCTTGATACCAAGAGTAAATTCTGATGAGGAAGAAGAGGGGAAAAAAGGAAGAGGAAGATACCACAACTGAGCATGCTTCAAGCAGAATACATCTTCCAATTCTGTTGTTTTAACAAGCAGGAAAAAAAAAATTGTTTGCTTTATCTCACTTTCATTATATGGAAGTACACACCAATCAATCAGTCTGTGATATTATTATTTTGACAACTCATCTTATCTCACAAAGCAGATGCCCCTTTCAACTTTTTTGTTTTTGTTGTCTGTACCATAATTCTTCCAGTCACCCAGGCTAATAAGCTAGATTCTGTGTTTTATTCCTCTTTTGCACCTCTCCTGACTAATTAGTCATGAAGTTGTACTGATCTTTCCTTCTGAAAGTCCTTCCTATTTTTGCTTTCAACAAAACCTTAGAGTTCATCTAGTCAAACCCTTTCATCCCACTCCCCCACACCCCACCTTTTTTTTTTAACAGCTGAGAAAATGGAAAACTAGAGAAATTTAGTAATTTGCCCAGTTTAAAGTGACTAAGAACAATGATTGGGCTAAATCTAAATGAGAAACACTAAGAGAAGTCTTAATTATCTGGGAAGTTCTAACAGTTCTAAATCCCATCTTCACATCTATTATCTTCAACATTAACTGCTAAACTTATTGTTCTTAAATACACATTTATTATATCATTCTCTTACTCAAAAACCTTCCATGTCTTCCTGTTTTATTTGTTTATTTTTTAAAATTCTTAATAAAATTTTTAATAAAAGTTAGAACATAGGAGGAGGGGATTGCTGGTTGCACATAAAATTCCATTATGTAGAACTTACATTCACATATACACATATCTACACTTGTATATGTACATATATATATATATTTAATATTTAATCATGTAATTTTCAAATGGCCTATTAATTCCTTCTGTTCCCTTCTCATTTGGGGAGTGGAGGGACTAGCTTCTTATTTTCTATTATATCAGAACTAAAGTCCTGTGGCCTTCAAAGCCTCCATATTTGATCTGAACTTATCTATTGAATTATATTTCCCATTATTCATATCATCTGCCTTCTATTCTAGATGGAGATAGGTCTCCTCACTATCTACAAACACTCCGTGCTCATTCATTTCCATTTTCCTATCTTCGCTTATATTATTCTTTCCCCCTGGATCCCTTTTCTTCTCTCTAACTAAGAAAATCTTATTCATATTTTAAGATCCTATTCAAATCCTACTTCCCCCATGAAACTATGCCTTGGCTAATAAAAATCTATAGTCTATTGCACTCTTTGATATTTTTATATGAATTATTTTTCACCTCCCTAAGTGGACTGCAAATATCTTGAGGACAGGGACTGTCTTAGACAATGGGGAAAATAAACTATAGATGAGACATGGTACTTCTTGGACTCTTCAGTCTAGCAGGGGAATATGACACATATAAATAGCCATATTTATTTTGTGATTGTAAGGAGCCACAATTGTATAACACTTCATATTTAGTAGATAGTATAAAGACTTACTTTGTCTAAAAATAATGATGATAATAATCTGATCAGTTAAGTTGTACTTTGTATTTCCTCAATTTACTGGTTATTATTTAGTGAATATTGGAAGTTCAAGACATTGTTTTAAACTAGCAGCCCTCTAAAGTTCTTAAGTGACTTAGATTTTTACTGAAAATAATAGAAAGTGCCCCAACAACTCTAGTTCATAAATATCAAAGATTAAAAGAATATTGATACTTAATGCAGATGCTGACTTAAACTTGAAATTATTGTTCAGAAATTCCGATTTTAAATGTATACTTAGAAATTCCCTAAAACTGATCAGACCCAAGAATTTATATAATAGTCCCTTCAAATACTTCAACATAGCAATATTGTTCCCCATCTCCACCCTGTAAGCCTTGTCTTCTCTAGAATATACACCCCCATTTAATATGGCATGTACTTTAAGTACTTCATTATCTTGATTGCCTCTCATTGGATACTTTCCAACGTATCAATGTCCTTCTAAAAATGTGACTCCCAAAACTAAACAAATACTCTAGACATAATCTTATAGGGGCAAAGTATATTAGGACTAATGTCTCCTTAGTCATAAACAATATACATGACTTTATGCTGCCTCATATAGCATTAGTCTTCTTGGTTTCCAAATTACATCATTAACTTGCATTGCACTTGCAGTTCACTAAGATTCTTAAATTTTTCAAATGATTGCATATTAATCATTGTGCCTTATTTGCTCGATAGAGGTGGGAGGAAAAATATAGTCTAGCTAATGTGGCAGACTCATTCAATTCCCACTTTGCAGGTAGATACCAAGCAAGGAAACAGCTGAACAACTGGTTCTCTCCAGGAACATACAAACCTAGAGATGCTGCTTGTGACAATTTTGTAAGATAGCCCAAGGTAATAAGTAGGAAAAATTAAAGCAAAGATAAGAGATTTAAAGCCTGAAGCTATCATTCCCTTAGATTAGTATTGTTAGCATGGTATTTGAAGAACCTAGGAGTACTTTTTTGGAAGATAAGTTTCTTGATTTCTTAGTTTAGTTTCCCCTTGACTATTATTGCCTATGGACCTGAAACCTGGGATGAAGGGAAAGAGAAGAAAATTTTAACTACAGATTTCTCCTAACAGCAAATGGGGGCCATCTACAGTCATCTATGTCTTGCCACTAGACTCAGATGACTTTATAGAAGAGAGTGAGGTCGAAGACTTTACACAGATCTGCATCACTTAAATCCGATTCACTTGCAAGTCAAGATATCATCTTCCTGAAGTCATTAATCTTCTTCAATAATGAAGGGTGAACAACAATGTCAAATAAACACCCTATTCATTATTTTAACTTTCTACTGGATAGCTCTGGTTGGACAATCCTGTTAACTCAAACTCAACATGTACAAAATCAATTCAGTCATTGCCCTACTCAGAATATTTATTGGCTTCCTGTTGTTGCAAGGATAATATATAAAATCCTCCACCTGGCATTTAAAACCTTTTACAAGTTACTGCTTTTCTCCATGTATGATAGTCTACCACCCATCCCTGTTTTTTTGTATAGGTGACACCTCTTCCCACATATTTAGAATCTTCTTCATGACCTATCTAGATGGGCATTCCCAGCTTCCTTATAAGTTTAGCTCAAGTGCTATTCTCTAGAAGAGGCATTTTATTTGTTTATTTATTTACTTATTTTTGTGAGGCAGTTGGAGTTAAGTGACTTGCTCAGGGTCACATAGTTAGTAATTGTTAAGTTACTGAGGTCAAATTTGAATTCAGGTCCTCCTGACTCCAGGGCTGGTGCTCATCTGGCTGCTCCTTAAAAGATGCATTTGTTAATCTTTCCAGTTTTCAATGTTCTCTTTATCTTGAAATTTTTTTGGCATGATTGTCTATGTATCCATTTACCATTGTACATGGGGTAACCTGTTGGTAAGGTTTTCAAGATCAGGGGTTCTTTCCCTCTGACCCCTCAGTGCCTTGCATATGGCCTAGCACCTACTATGTCTAGTTACTTTGCTAAGTATTTTTACAAATATTGCTTTTTTTGATCGTCAAAACAATCTTGTGAGGTAAATGCTTTTATTAGCCTCATTTTACAGTTGAGGAAACTGAGGCAGATGGAGGTTAAATGATTTGACTAGACTCACACAGATAGTAATTGACATAATCAGATTTGAAGTCAGGTCTTCCTGACTCCAGGCCCAGTAATTTATTTACTCTACAACCTAGTTATCTATAAGAGGTACTTAACATTTTCTACAATTTAAATGAGTAACTTCCTAAATAGTTCTCCTTGTCCTTAGTTTCTACTTTCTCTAATCCATGGATTTAAACAAAACATACTTCACAATCTGGGACTTAAAGCTCATACCATCCATCCTAACCTCTCACGTATATTACTGTATATTTCTTCCTTTCCTTCTATTCTGGAGTTCTAGACATTCCCCATACCCCATATTTCATCTTCTACTGTGGAGGACGCTCGCTGGTATTTACACTTTTATACCAAAATTTTAATCCTTCTCCAAAGCTCAGTACAGATATAAACTCTTCCATGAAACCTACCTAAATTATCTTTTAATTAATACTGCTCTTTATTCCTTAAATTTTATTTTATGTGTATATTTTGTCCCTCTTCTCCATAGAATTTAAGCTCTTTTAAAGTTTTTCCACAATTGCTTTTGTATCACCAGTACCTAGCAAGGTGTGCTATACATAGTAGGAATTTGATAAATATATATGTAAGTGAATTGCATTGATAAAGTTTGCAAAGCAAGGATAATGAGGGGGAAGAAGATGATGATGATGATAAAACAGGAGCTTTCAGAGCTGAGATTTAAACCCAGTTTTTCTTAGCTTTAAATTTAGTGTGCTTTCTATACTGTCATAAGAAAACTCAAAAACACTGTGAAACTTGCTTCAGAGACAGAAGGGAAAAAGAAAAGCCAGGGAATAGTATTTTGTTCTCTAATGTTTAGGGCCAGGGAGGAAAAAGAACCTGGTCAGAAGTCATAGTGAGTGAGAACAGAAAGATGAGTAACAAGGCTAATCTGTGGGGTCTAAGAAAGAAAAAGAAGGGCATTTCCAGGGAACTAGCCCTGGACTTAGAAATGTCCTTGTGGAATTTAGCTGGTAAGAGAGCCTGTCCTACATCTACCCTATCAATTCCTTTTCCTGACAATAAAAGGTACCATGAGTGAATAAAGAGGTCTAGAGAGTCAGAATTCTTAATCTTTTTGTCTAGGCTGCAGTAAAAGAAAATGTTTCTGGAATTCTAAATCAGACTTCTGGTGTTATTAAGCACATAGTATGTGCTAATTATATGTACCTTGATCAATTGATGCATATATTGATAGAAGTGGTAGTGGTTTGCATCTCTACTTCTAGCACTATTTGGGTGGCACCATAGTTCAGTTTTATTAAGAGTTATATAGACTTTCTTGGAATTGGATCGAGACACTAATCATTTTCTAGGGGGAAAATGGAAAATTCATTCTGACCTTCAGTTGAACAATGTATAAATAGAACTTTGAGAAGCAATTCTTTGAAAAGTTGTGGATTTCCATACTTTATATTTTTCTCTTTTAGTGTACATCTAGAAAGAATTACAGAATCATAGAATATGATTCTTTGTCCTTCAGTCACTTTTCAGCTGTCGACACCATTTAGAGTTTACTTTAAAAAAAAGATATTGAGTGGTTTGTCATTTCCTTCTCCAGCTCATTTTACAAATGAGGAAACTGAGGTAAATAAGGTTAAGTGACTTGCTTAGGGTCAACAGTTAGTAAGTATCTACAACCAGATTTGCTCATACTTCTGCTCTAGCACTCCATCCATTGTGCCATATGGCTATCCTTAAAGAGACCCTAGAGGCCAGCTAGTCCAAACTCCCTATTTGATATATGAGGATAATATTTCCCCTTGAGAGTAAAGAACTCCCATTTCACCTAGTTGGTGGCTAATTCAAAGGAACAATACTCAAATGTTCTGATTAGCAGTGAAATGTTATTTAAGTTTCTCAATCACTAACTGTACTTCCTCTACTTATGCAATAGATATTTTAATAATCATGGGGAAGACAGGGTGGTATAATGGACAGATCATTGGTTTTGGGATCAAAGGACCTTGTTTCAAATTCATGTGTGAGAAACTACAAATAGGTCATTATAGCTAAATTCCAGAATGAGCTAAAGGGAGTAAATTGTAGGAAGATTAGAAGGGTAGAAAGGAGTCATGGTATAGGAATTCATATTTGATTCTAGAGGTAATGGTCAGGCAACTGGAGCTCAGAGAAGGAAGGGAAAAGAATGACATGATCAGACACAAATTTTAGAAAAAATCACTGTGGCAGCTGAGTCAAGGGTGGATTGGAGTTGAGAGTGACTTGAGGCAACAAAAAGTTAGAAAGTTATTTCAGTAGTCCAGGGAGAGATGATGAAGGCTACAAAAGGGTTGTGGCTAAATGAATGAGTGAAGAGAATGGCATATCTATGAAGGATGCAGTGACAGAAAAGTTTTGAAAATGAAGTGTATATGTGGTATGAGTGAGAGTGATGATAAAAGTTGCCAACTGGGTACCTGTGAGAATGGTGGTGTTTTCACTTTATATAAATTTGTATTGCACAAATTCAACTTTAGGTAAAGAATTCTGAATAAAAAAATCTACAATCCAAAAAACCAGTTAACTTTGTTGTGCCTCTTTCACTTCTCCCTCTCTACTCAGCACCCCATGGAGTCCTTACCAAAAATAGAAACCCTTTAAAGACCTTTGCCAGTTTTGCTCACCCATTAATATGTCTGCTTCCCTGGGAGTTAGTCTTCCATTTGCATGTGCTGTCCAGTACCATGTTTCTAGCCAGTCCTGACCCCTGTGTATTTCTCTTTCTGCTCTCACTTTTCTGTTTCCAGATCTTATGTATCCTTGAATCATATGCAGTCCCTCCCCCCACCACCACTTCCTGCCTCCCTTCCTTCTCTCCCTTCGCTTCCATCCTCTAAACAAATCTGAATTACATAAAAATCACTCCAAATAGAGGTCTGCAGACCAGTTCATTTACAGTGAGAACTGTAGGTACTTGCTGAATGGATGAATGAATGAACAAAGAAAAGAATGGAATTAGGGGAAGAGGAATGAAAAACCAAAGAGGAATGATTAACAGAATAAAAGTCTTTATTGTTTTAACAATTGAAGATCGATTGCCTATTTGGGCCAGATTTTAATCCTCTGAATTCCTTTCTAAATTGAGGATTATTCTGTTTGTTTCATTAGTTCCCTGGTGAAGCAGGGGATAAAAGAAGGAAGGGAACTCCCTCTATTGTGGACATACTGGATTTATCTGGATAAGTACTTTCCTCAAATGGCATTCCAAAACCCTCCAATGCAAGAATTGAGTGAAAAGACTAGTAACAATTTCCAAGCAGGAGACTCACTAAACCTTAAGTCCTCCCAGGTATAACACTATTTTTTTTCTCTCCCACAATTAATGGCAACTGCTTCCTTTCTCTGCCCCCAGGAAATTAATGGGAATTTATTAATTGGTTGATTTTACCTTAATTGGATAAATTAGAATTGTCTGAAAAGAATTTTTGCACATTTCAGGACAGACCAGACTCCATAATATGATGATTCCTGATCTTGTGAATGATCAAACTTTTAGAAGCTAGAGATTACTTTTTAGCTAAACTGAGGTTAGGGGGCTCAAAATATTTGCTTCCCTGGAATATCTGGTTCCCATATAGAAAAGGCAAAATGGATGTAGTTAAGAAATCAGGGACTATTTTTTTTTTTCTTTTATTTCTATCCCCAGCATGTAGTACTCTGCCTGGCATATAGTAAGCCCTTAATAAATATTTCTTGACTGACTACAATATAAACATAATAATTTATCTCTGAATCAGAAAAACACTGAGCAATTCATTGTTGGATACATAGGGAGCAAAGGATCTTGCTTATTGACTAGCACTAATGCACTCAGCGAAAGAAATTGAAGGCTATCAAATATGGGTTTTTCCATCTCTTCCTATATAATTATTCCTATTATTTACTATGTGGATCAAAAATCTCTTTTCTCCTTCTGAATGTCATCAGAACTGAAGGTCTAAGGAATAACTATGCCATATGAGCAATTTTCAGATGAAGAAATTAAAACTATTTCTAGTCAAATGAAAAGATGCTCTAAAAAACTATTGATCAGAGAAATGCAATTTAAGATAAATCTGTGGTACCCACTACACACCTCTCAGATTGGCTCAGATGACAGGAAAAAATAATGATGAATGTTGGAGGGGATGCGGGAAAACTAGGACACTAATGCATTGTTGGCGAAGTTGTGAAATGATCCAACCATTCTGGAGAGCAATTTGGAACTATGCCCAGAGGACTATAAATCTGTGCATATGTTTTAACCCAGCAGTGCCATTACTGGGTCTGTATTTCAAGAGAATCTATAAAACTCACCTACATATACTGGTAGGAAAAATAAAAATTAGAAGATCATGAATCTTGAGTCCGAAGGACATTAGGGTCATCTAATTCAGCTGCTTCATTTTATAGATGAGAGAACTGAGTTTTAGAAGATTAAGTGAATTGCCTCAAATTACGAAGGTAGTAAAGGTGAGAGATAGGATTTGAGTCCAAGTTCTCTAAATGCAGAGCTTTTGCTCATTCCACTGTAATCATGTTACCTGCCTTTACCATTGATTTAAAATAAATGCTATTGTCCTATTTTCCTCTACAAGCAAGATTTTACTAGTTGGCTCCAATTGGATCTATTGACTTAGCTTGCAGCAGTTAAATTCTCTATGATAACTCTTATTCATTGCTCAGAAAACAGTATACCTTCCTCATCTTTTGAATCCACTATTATCCACTTTAAATTGGAATGCCCAATTTGACATACAAAGGCCCTGCAAAATAATCAACCTAAGAGAATCCCCTAAAGTGATAATACAACTGCTCAAGATGAGTAACCCTGTCCTCATTCCAGCCATCATAGACATGACCTTGTAGTTTTCTTTGCAGACTACATTAGTGTTGTGCAAATATTCCTACTTTATAGTAAAAGCACATTATACTCAGAGTAAAATTATTCTTCTAGCAAACAGACAGATGTTTAACTTCACTTAATATGATGCCTTAGTCTGAATTCTTAATGTGAAATAGAGATTTTTTTTTTTTGGGGGGGGTTGCTTTAACACTGTACATGCAAAATATGATCATTCTCATATTCAAAATGCAATGATTTTTCAGTTTCAATCAAATCATTCTGGCTTCTTAAAGAAAAAAAAAATAAACAAAGTTCTTATCCCTTCTATAAAATGCCTTAGTATATATTGTCTTACAGAGACTACAAGGCACTTTAGCACCCCTTGCTATCAGCCAACACAAGAGATTGCTTCAGTGGCATTTATAGTCTTCTCTGAATACTTTTCACTATTTCTGCTTGCAAATTTCTCTACAATCACAAAAAGTGATATTTCTTAGATCATTAGGCTCTGTCACTAAGGCTTAGGCAATTTTTAAGAAAAAAAATAAAGGGAGAATTAAGAAGAAAAATGGCTAACAACAACAAAAAACCCTAAGATCTTTGTTAAATTACATCTTATATGGACTATCCCATAAATTCAACAAAGAATGATCATGTTGGTGAAGGAGCTATGATGAGAAGAGTTAACATTTTTCTAGTCTATTAAGGTTTCTATGTAGGGTATTCCCAAGTTCTTCATGTAGTTTTAATTCAGGAGAGCTTAAAACTGCACTAAGACTTTTGGAACACCTATTTGATCCTTCCAACAATCTTGTGAGGTAGGTACTATTATTATCTCTATTTTATACATAAAGAAACTGAGACTGAAATGGTAACTGGCTTGCCAAGGGTCACATAATGAGCAAATGTCTGAGGCAGTATTTTAGTTCAGGACTAAGTAGAGTGAATTATCTGTCTAATATTTCAAGATGCCTTTTAAACAGAGATATTAGATGTCTTACGAGTTTTTTTTTTTTTCTAGAAAGACTATATTCTGAGGTTTTATTGAAAATGATCCAAAAATAAAGGAACTAATATAACCTTGGCTTATGTAAGTTTTGTCAGTCTTCAGATGTTTACAAGTATTGTTTTATGGGTGCAGAGAGTATAAATTTGAGCTATGAAATCTATTATTTCTCTCCCATTACTCTTATTACTGCTATTACTACCACTTTCAGTACTATTATTACTATAGCTACTACTACCACCATTACTATTACTATCACAATTACTACTACTACTACTACTTATTACTACTATCGCTATCATTACTATAACTACCACTACTACCACTACCACTACTTACTAGTACTACCATCACTACCATTACATTTATTACCACTACTACTACCACAATTACTACTACCGCTACTGCTATCAGCACCACTTACCACTACCATCAACACCAATATTAAAATATTAATACAACTTATATTACTACTATAGCACAAATAATAATTTCTAAAGAAAATTCTAGTTAACTCATACACTACTATGACTTCTGGGGAAGCAAAATTCCAATTCCAATTCAAAAAGCAAAGGAAAGATACAAAAGTATCTACAGTATCTCCAATAAGCTGTAGAGGATAGCTTACTACTTTGTTATTGTGCAATTGCAAATAGAAAGCTAAAGTAGGAGTCAAGATTGGATTGGAGTTCTGTCTCTGATATACAGTGGCAAATCATTTAACCTTTTAGTGCCCTGACACCTATCCCCCTAAGTTGTAGAATGCTTACTTTAACAGCATTACTAGCATTTCTTCTCTGTGAGCTTCTTGGGCCAATTTAATCAGAGGTCCTGACCAAAAGTAGTAATAAAGGTTATTTTTCTATCTTTACCGAACACAATGTAGATTGTTGTTATTCAGTTATGTTCAACAAATCCATTGGTTTTTCATGGGAAAGATAATGAATTAGTTTGCCATTTCTTTTCCTAGTATTCTTTCACTTTACAGATGAGGAAGTAGATGGTGTGACTTGCCCAGGACTACAGTTAGCAAATGTCTAAGGCTTAATTTGAACTCAGATCTTTCTGACTCCAAGACCATTTTTCTACCCATCACTGCCTATCTAATGCCCTATCTGCTCCATACAGCTGTCCCGACAGTATAAATTACACACATTATTTGAACATTATTATATGTATACACACACACACACACACACACACACACACACACACATATATAAAGAACTAGAGAACATTATAAAATGCAAAATGGACAAGTTTGATTACATTAAATTAAAAAGATTTTGCACAAACAAAACCAATATAGACAAGATTAAAAGGAAAGCAGAAAGCTGGGGGAAAATTTTTTACAGTGTTTCTGAAGAAGGCCTCATTTCTAAAATATATAAAGAACTGTGTCAAATTTCTAAGAATACAAATCATTCCCCAATTGCTAAATGTTGAAAAGGTATGAACTTTTAATGAATTTTTAGATTTAAAAATTAAAGTCATTTATAGTCATATGAAAAAATTCTCTAAATCACTGTTGATTAGAGAAATACAAGTTGAAACAACTCTGAGATACCATTTCATACCTCTCAGACTGGCTCAGATGACAGGAAAAAATAATGATGAATGTTGGAGGGGATGTGGGAAACTGGAACATGAATGCATTGTTGGTGGGGTTGTGAAATGATCTAACCATTCTGGAGAGTAATTTGGAGCGATGCCTATAGTGCTACAAAACTGTGCATAACCTTTAATACATCAGTGCCATTACTGGATCTGTATGCCAAAGAAATCATAAAGGAGGGAAAAGGACCCATATGTGAAAAAAATGATAGTAGCTCTTTTTTATGGTAGCAGAGAATTGGAAAATAAGTAGATGCCCATCAATGGGCTGAACAAGTTGTGGTATATGACAGAAATGGCATATAATATTGTTCTATAAAAATAATGAACAAGCTTTCTAGATTTTTTCCCCCTTTTGGTCTGATTTTGCTGTACAACATGACAAATATGGAACTATGTTTAAAAGGATTGTATGTGTTTAACCTGTATTAGGTTACTTACTCTCTTTGGTAGAGAGGTAAGGGAGAGGGAGAAAAATTTGGAACACAAAATTTTACAAAATTGAGTATTGGAAACTATATGTACATTTGGAAAAATAAATTACTACTGGTGAAAAAAAATTCAAATGGACAGCTAATGCTTTGGGACAGACAAGAGGAGAGACAAGATCTAGCTATCTGTCTAGATCTAGATATAAATAAATAAATATACATGTATCTGTATGTATGGATATATATGTATGTGTGTGTGTATGTAAATATCTGGGATTCAGCTGTATATAGGGGTACTAATTCAACATCTTAAACTTAATGAGGTTACCAAGAGAATATGAAGGAAGAAAACAGAAGAGAGTTCATTACAGTCTTGGGTAACAACCACAGCTAAAAGACATGGCATGTATGCTGAGCCAGCAGAAATGACTGAATAGAAACAGTAAGACAAGTGTGGGGTGAACTAGAAGAGAATACTCTCATGAAAATAGAGAGGAGAAAGTAACCAAGAGGAGACGGTGGTCAAAAGTAACTGATGTAAAAAAGAGGGCAAGAAAGATGAGGATTAAGAAACCATTATCAGATTTGAGAGGACCAAGAGTCATTATTTTAGAGAAAGCAATTTGAATTGAGTGATAAGATTAGAAGCCAGGTTATAAAGTACTGAAAAAGGAATGATCATTAGATGACAGTCAATTCTGGATGATTAGAAGATAAGTTCAAAACCTTATTTTTCCAAATGAGGAAACAAAATATTGAGAGGTATCATTGCTTGTCCAAGGTAGCAAGTGGTAGAAAAGGGATTTAAAACCAAGTTCTTAGACTCCGAATCTATAACAATCTGGCTTTAAAAGCTCTGTCCAATCTGATATGACTTTTTTTTATTCCCTCCATATCATCAATCCTTCATATATTCTATAACCTAGCCAAAGTGCTATACTCTGTGCAAATATACTGTACAACTATGGTTCCCAGATTTTGTGCTTTCTTTGCTCACAACTACTTCCCTCTCTGCCTATTGAATTCTCCCATGAAGTCTTATTTTTGGGGGGTGGGAGTGGTGGCTGAGGCAATTGGAATTAACTGACTTGCCCAAGGTCACATATCTAGTAAGTGTCAAATACTGAGACTGTATTTGAACTCAAATCCTCCTGACTCTAGAGCCAGTGCTCTATCCACTGTGCCACCTCCATGAAGCCCTTTTTATTTGTAATCTCCAGTTAATAATAACTTCTCCTTTTTAATCTCCAGTAACTTCTTTTCTCCCCACAACTCTCCAATTCACTTATATTTTTTATTATAGTAAGTTTTTTTTATTTATAATACACATTGCTTTATGAATCATGTTGGAAGAGAAAAATCAGAGCATATGGGAAAAAAATGAGAGATTTTTTAAAAAGCAGAAAAAATAAGTGATCATATCATTATATACTTCAACAACAATACTATATGATGATCAATTCTAATGGACGTGGCCCAATGAAATAAACCAAATCAGTTCCAATAGAGCAATAATGAATTGAACCAGCTACACCCAGCAAAAGAACTCTGGGAAATGAGTATGAACCACTTCATAGAATTCCCAATCCCTCTATTTTTATCCACCCACATTTTTGATTTCCTTCACGGGTTAATTGTACACTATTTCTAAGTCCAGTTCTTTTTGTACAGCAAAATAATTGTATGGACATGTATACATATATTGTATTTAACTTATACTTTAACACATTTAACATGTATTGGTCAACCTGCCATCTGGGGGTTGGGAGGAAGGGAAGGAGGGGAAAAAATGGAACAAAAGGTTTTGCAGTTGTCAATGCTGAAAAATTACCCATGCATATGTCTTGTAAATAAAAAGCTATAATAAAAAAACAAGATAATCTTAAGATTCCACTTTCTATGTACAATGATATTCTTAGCACTCTAGTTTTTGTTTCAATGAGAACACAACTCCATTACATTACCACAATATTGTGATATTCATTCAATCTTCAAAATATGTGGATTAGACAGTCACTTGGTCTGGGAGCTAAATTCTGATTAAATCCCCATGCGATGCAAAGAGTGATTCTATTTCTTTTTGAGAGATAGAGCTGAGGAATAAGTCTTAGATTCTTTAGAAATCATAGAAATCTAGAAGGCATTCACTTTTGTCCAAGTGAGAACTGAGTTAGGGTGAATTAAAAAAAAGTGATCATAGCATGTGTTGACTTACATTCAATCTCCTTAGTTTTTTTTTCTGGATTCAGATGGCATTTTTTGTTCAATGGGATTGTGTTGCATCACTGAACCACTGACAAGAACCAAGCCTTTCATAGCTGATCATTGCACATTCTTGCTGTTATTGTATACAATGTACTCCTGGGTCTGCTTATTGCACTTAGAATCAGTTCTTGTAAATCTTTGCAAGCCTTTCTATAATCAGCATGTTCTTCATTTTTTTTTTAACAGAATAATAATAGCCCAATATCTTCATGTACCACCCTTGTTCAACCATTCCTTAATTCATGGGCATCCACTCATTTTCCAATTCTTTGCTACTACAAAAAAAAAAAAAAAGTTGCTACATTTTTGCACATGTGGGTCCTTTTCTTTTGTTTATGATTTCCTTAGGATACAGACCCAGTAATGGCATACTGGGTCAAAGGGGATACACAATTTTATACTTTGGGCATAGTTCCAAATTGCTCTCCAGAATGGTTGGATCACTTCATAACTCTACCAACAATGCATTAATGTCCCAGTTTTCCCACACACCCTCTAACATTTATCATTATTTTTTCCTGTCATTTTAGCCAATCTGAGAGATGTGTAGTGGTACTGCAGAGTTGTCTTAATTTTCATTTCTCTAATCAATAGTAATTTAGAGCACTTTTTCATATAGCTATAAATGGTTTTAATTTTGTCAAATGAAAATTATTTGTTCATATCCTTTGACCATTTATCAATTGGGTCTCCAATTAACTTACAAAGTAATTAGTGTTGCAGTCAATGTCATTTGTACCTCAGTATCCTACTAGATAATAAACTTCCTGAGGACAAGATTTTTTTTTAGTTCAGAAATTGTATTCAAATAAAAGTGCTTGTTTGTTGAAATCAAAACTGAATACAAGTACACAAAACAATTGATTACTATAGTGTATTGAAAGAAGAGTTTACACATCACCAAATAAACCAGTTCTGGATTTGTCCTAAAATAAAGTTTAGTAGCTTGAGTTTCTTCAGTGTTTATCTAAATATAAAAGAAAAAATAAAGTAAAATTCTTTTCACTCTGCACACGAAAAGCACTTACTAAATGTTTGCTGAATGAATACATAAATGAATACTTAAACACACACAGATTTGTAGCCAAGAACTTTTTTTTCATCTTAAAAAATCCCTTTAATATAAAAACTTAGGCAAATATTGAATAAACACCAAAGTAAATAACTCCTTTAAGGAACTTTTCAAAGCAAATAAATCATAGATATCTTTCTCTTTTCCCTATTGTTATTTCAGTTTCAGGTCTGTATGTATATATGCATATATGTGTAATGTAATATAATAAATAATGCATATAAATATGCATATATATGCATATAGATATTATGGAATTGAACTCACAAGCCTAGTTATAATATTAACCTTGAAAAACTTGCCCTGAACTCTTGATTTCAAACACCATTTTTGTTATTAAAATTAAGTCTCCAAGCTTTGGCGTTGCTATTCTTTAACGAGAATTCTTACTGAATATTTCTGATGTAACCATAAGAGTTTACCTTACTAATATTCCTTTTGAATTACTGTGAAAAGACATGTGCCTTTCCCTTCACAATCCTTATTCACCATCTTTTCTTTCTTATATTCCCCCCTTAATAATAGAAACAGTGTTTTCTTCCTTCTTCCTTTGTTCCTATCTTTCAACATAAGGGGCAAAAATCACTCCAAACCTTCTCCTTTGCATCCTCTCCCTTCTTTTGGCTTGTTTTGGAAAACAGCATTGTCAATAGGCAAGTCCTAGGGAGCAGAGGCGTTAGGCATCTTTTTTTCAGTCACATATGACTCTTCACGATCCTATCTGAGGTTTTCTTGGCAGAGATACTGAAGTGATTGGACATTTCCTTCTCCAGCTTATTTTATAGATAAGGAAACTGAGGCAAACAGAGGTAAGGGTCACACAAGTAGGAAGTGTCTAAGACTCAGGAAGATGAGTTTTCCTGACTCCAGACCCAGTCTATCTATTGTGCCACCTTACTTGCCCCTGACTCCAGACATTGCTCCCCCATTAATTTAGTGGGAGACCCTGGAGAAGTCATTTAATGTGTCTGGAATGCAGGATCTTATAAAATAATAAGGTTTGAATAGGTGATCTTTAATTATCATTTTCAGCTATAATTTCTAAGATTCTATTTTAGTTTAACACTCAAACAGCCTCACAGCCAGATTGCCCTTAGGCCCTGGTGAAATCTGTTAGTTAGGTTACAGCTAAGAAATTTGAAAGGAAATGCAATTCCTAACAATAGAACAGCAAATTGAATAACATAAAATGATTAAATCACAGGCTTTCATCAGCTTGAGTGATAGATTTGCTTGGCTTTAAGTATTGATTGACTGAACTGGCAACGTGTCACAAATCACCTGCATGTAGGAAGCCAACTTAGAGTAGTTGAAAGGAGATTGATGATAGAATCAGCAAAGGGTCAGATTGTGTGACCCTTAGCAAGTAGTAGTAGTGGCAGTAACAGTAGGTTTAACATCAATAACAATAATTCTAATAGCATTTATATTGTATCCACTATTCACCAAGCACTTTACAAATATTACCTCATTTGATTCTCATAAGAACCCTCAATTCCCTCAACTGTAAAATGGGGATAATAGCACTATCAATTAATTGATAGTATTACTAAATTATAATACATTATTATATTATTTAGTACATATTAATTAATTAGTAGTGCTATTATTCCCATTTTACAGATGAGATAAAAATTACTATTATTTGATTTCTCATTGTCATAAGAGAGTTCTCTTGACCAAGACAGTTACAGAGGAACTATTCATCTATAAGAAGGAAATTCGTATCCAAGGGCTTCAATATCTATTGAATGACAGGTCCCTAGTATCACACCTCAATTTATTGAGTTCCTCTACTCTGCATTATCTTGTCTCTTATTTGTCCTTTGTCCTCAAAGAGAACCAGACATCAGGGAGGGGATGCCGTGACAAGCAATTGGATTAAGTGAGGGAGAGGTAGACGAGGTCATATGCCTCACTTTCCCCTCTGGAGCCATTTGGGTCCAATGGCAAGACATAGATCAAGATGACTGGAGATGGTCATAGATGCAATGGGAGACTTAGGCTTTTTTAAGTTCAATAAAAATGGACTGATAAAATAAGGTATTTTCTTCCAGCTTAAGTGAAATTCCATCCCCTGCCCCCATACTCATCAACAAATTCTATTGTGTTTTGAGAGCAGCTACTGCACCAAACAAAGACCTGAGCTTAAAGACAACTTTGTGGAAGCTGCTGAGGTTGCTTCGGGAGCAGGAGAATAAGAGAAGGAAAAATGCTGAGTTTTGCAGGCAGAAGGAAACCCTCTGTGAACATGATAACTTCCATGGGCACTTGCTTCCATTTTTAAGTGCTGTGCTCATCCAGTGCTAAATTTAGGGGCATGAGTCAGAGAGGTCTCACGTGGTTTTAAGGTTGTCAAGTGGAAAGTCAAAACATAGTGTGATGCTCTCGCAATCCTTGAGAAGGATTGGAAATTACCTGTCAGTGTTATTAAAATGTGTCTCTCCTATCTATGAAGATCTGAATGGATTGGTTAGCACCCACAATTTAATGCAAAATAGACTAGGCTTTCCTCTTGCTTTAATAATTTTGGAGTGGAAAGTAATCTCTGAGGTCATTTCATTCAACCTCTGCCTGATAGATGAACACCCATTACAAAATTTTGGACAAAAGCTGTATGAACACTGCTGAAGGATTCTATTCTATTTGCAGAAAATGTCAGTTAGAAACTGCTACCTTATACTTAGCTAAAAATCTACTTTTCTATTTATTCTACCCATTGGTCTTAGTTCTGGGGCCAAACTTCTTGTTCAGTCATTTACTGTCATGACAATTTGGAGCTTTCTTGGTAGAGATACTGGAGTGGTTTGCCATTTCCTTTTCCAGCTAATTCTTTACAGAGGAGGAAACTGATGCAAACAGGATTAAGTGACTTGGCAAGGGTCATATAACTAGTGATTTTTTTCTTCAGCTCATTTTACAGATGAAGACACTGAGGCAAGAAAAGGCAATTGACTTGCTTGCTCAGTGTCACAGCCAATGAGTGTCTGAGGCCGTATGGGAACTTAGAAAAATGAGTCTTCCTGACTCCAGGCCCATTGTGCCATATAGATTCCCTTGGGGCCAAGAAGAATGAGTGTTTTTTTTTTTTTTTTTTTTTCTGGAAAATAGCAATG
Source organism: Sarcophilus harrisii (assembly GCF_902635505.1). Classification (NCBI taxonomy): domain Eukaryota; kingdom Metazoa; phylum Chordata; class Mammalia; order Dasyuromorphia; family Dasyuridae; genus Sarcophilus; species Sarcophilus harrisii. The sequence continues at coordinate 341,258,544 of NC_045429.1, forward strand.
TTTCTCCTCAATTTTGGAGGAATTTCGTTCCAAACAAATTTAAGCTTTTCTTTTCCTGGAAAAACATCCTCATTTCCTTCAATGGAGCCTCACCTCAAATAGTATCATTGATTTAGAGCTGGAAAGAATCTGAGAGATCTTTGATTCCAAGCCCCCATTTTACAAATAAAGACACTAAGTCATAAGGAAGTGGCCATAAGGATCAAAGGAAGGATATGAACTCTTTCTGACTCTTAAATCCAGTTCATTATCTGCTATATCTCCTATCTGCCCTGGAAAATAGTTTTTCTTTCTCATTTTGAAGATGCTCCAACTTTCAGCATCCCTTGTCATCATGGATAACTTTTTTTCTCTTTGTACTACTCCTGATAATCAATTATGGAAAAAGCTAGATAATGGTTACAAGAAATGCAAATTTATTAAATTAAATTATGAAATTATTTAGTCCTTTTAGAAATTATTATTATTCAAACTCATCTTTGAAATGTAAGCTCAGAAGAACTGAGAAATTATTCTAGCCTTTTAAAATTATTAATTTTTTTATTAAAATTATTATTTATTATTATAAAATTTTAAAATTAAAATTAATAGGTAAGTCCAAAGTGAGAGCAAGTATCCTCTGACCTTTGCAAACACTAAAAGCTTTGTATTCAGCAGATTGGCCTAAAAATATTAAATATGATGACTCCACCCACAACTGTCTTACTGTCTGACCTCAGGGAAATTTAGAAGAACTGACAGACCACAAAATATTGGAGCTGAAATAGGGCCCATGTCCCTCATATCTGGGATTTCAAGGTGCAGAGATGAAATCATTCTCAACCTAAGCTAATGAAAGGTGAGGTCAAACTCTATAAATGTCATGTCAGTGTAAAGACACATGAAAAGTCAGTGATATGATTGGCAAGATATAGAAAAATTTTATCAATACTAGCATATATCAGAAAAAGTGCTGGCATCAGGACAAATCTGAATTTGAATTCTTCCTCTCATAGTTAACAGTTCTGTGACATGCACAAATTTCTTAATGTCTCTGAAGCTCAGTTTTCTCATCTGTAAATTGGGAATACGTTTCAAGTATAAATTATAATATACAGTATAGTATTACTTATTATATAACCTGCAATGCTCAGGTTATATTAGAGGTATAGTACTTCACACACAGGTTTTTGTGAAAAGCACTTTGTAAATCTTGAAGTGTCACATAAACGTTAGCTATAGTTTCCCTTTCCACATCTGAACCTCTGTCAACTATCTGCTGCTTGAATCTTGATTTATCTCTTACACTAACCAAACTGGAAAAGAGACTGAATCTTGGACTCAGTTTAGAACTTTTGTTAACTGTCTTTGCATCTTTTATTTTTTAACAGATGAACAATTTCTTGGTTAAAAACCTTCTTTGGATTCATATTCCAAAGTGCCTAAGGATTCAGAGATTCCTAACTTTTGTCCCTATTTTCAGACACTGAATCTTTGTCTAAGCCCTACTTGATCTTCCAGAACTAGTTGTTTTGTTTACTTAAAGCTGATATTGACTTGGTTGTGAAAAACTAAGAGAAAACAAACAAGCAAGCAAAATTTGGCTCCCCAAAAAATGATTTGGATAAAAACATAGACTCTCAGAGTAAGAAGGCTATTGTCATTATACCTAAATGAGAAACCCTTCTGCACCATTTCTTAACAAGTGGCAGTCTTCCAGTTATTCTCGGCTTGAAGCTTTTCCAGTAACAGAGAAAGTTTTACTTCCCAAAGAAGCCAATTCCATTGTCAGATAGCTCTGATTGTGAGCTCCTTATGTGTAATCAAAATCTGTCTCCCCAAAATTTATCCTCATTACTCTTAGCTTTACCCTTTGGGGTCAAGTTTACCAAAGCTAATCTTTGTGGCATGTAACAGACTTTCAGATACTTGAAGACAACTATCATATCTTCTTTTCCCTTCTGTGTTGTCTTTTGTTCTTCAAATTAAAATTTTCCAGTTCTTCAGATGAGCTAACTTCCTATTTTCTAACTATCTCCACTATTATCTTTTGCATTTTCAGAGGCAGCTAAGTAGAGGCATGCTGTCACCAGTATCAGCAAGACCTGAATTCAAATCTAGATTCTGATAATTCCTAGCTATGTGACCTTGGGAAAATAACTTAAACTTCGTCTGCCTCAATTTCCTCAACTGTAAACTGGGATAATAATAATGGTACCTAACTCAAAGTTATAGTGAGGTAAAATGAGTAATAGTTGTAAATCATCCCTTGCTCCAGTCTGTCAATGTCCTTCTGAAAAAATGGTGTGCAAACCTGAATATAATATCTCAAGAACTGGGTTGAGTCTAGTGGGTCTATCATATCCCTCATTCTTGACACTGTATCTCTCTTGACACAATCTAAAATGGAAAGAATGAGAGGTCTGTTGGAGAAGTTGGGGCATATAATATAATAGGTAGAAGGATTGAATCAAAGAATTAAATTTACTTCAGTGAATAGAGACTTGGCCTCTCAATTTCCCATTGCATTGATAGAAGTTACTTCCAAGTTCTCTATGAATCCTAACAAAGATTTTTTATCAAGACATTTATTGCATTTACTTGGGGATTTCTCCCCTTTCTCTGTCTGGTTTTTCTTTGGTTAAATGCTCAAAATAGCTTGAAAATATGATGAGGTAAGAGAATTAAGAAGGGAGAAAGACAAATTGGAAATAGAGCAAAAGGGTAATGTTGTCCTCTCAACTCCATGGTTCATTATGTTCCTTAAAAGAATCCCCATCCACATTTCTCTAGGTAATGGATAGATTTGCATTTCTATTTTCTGAAATAATTCAGAGTACAACACCAGAGTGCTAAGAATATCTGGATATGAATGAAGAGAGAAATGCATTAGTAAGACAAGCTGAGAGAAATTATCTTCTGACTCAAATAACATGCAAGCTGAAGAGGGCCAAGGCTATGCAGCATGTATGATGGGCCAATCCACAAAGAAGGAAAAGAGATCTTCTATTGAAAAGAAAAGTGAATTATAATCTAGTTAAAATTCTAACCACCAAGATGCATTTCCTGTTAACCAGCTGCTCCACTTTGCTTTTTATTTTTGTTTTTTCCTTTTCTTCCAAAAAATCCAAACGCAGATCCAAAGCTACACTGAAATTTGGACTAAGAATACACACAAACCAGCTTAAGAAACTTTTTACATTTAGTCCAAAATGCTGACTATTAAAAAGTTCAATAAGTTAAATTTGCTCTCCTTTCTCTGATCTTTTCTTTCTTGAATGAAGCTAACTATGGATTGTTTATTTTTTATTTACATGTAATTCAAACTTTTTACCCTACAAGGTTGGTGTGTACAGATGTAGTCGATCTAAAATGATCAAAACATCATTCTTTTGACTGAATTTAACAAAGAACAACAGATAGATTTGCATACATGGCAGTTCATTTGATTAAACATCTTACCATTCAATTTGATAATCATTTATAAAAAGAATCTATTATTCAAGCAAGGCACTTGGCTAGATATCTTACAAAGACAAAAGAATAATAAAAATCCCTGACTATAGAGCTTACTTTCTAAAGAATGATATTCACAAGGTTACATAAATTAAATTATAGAAGGGAACTTAGAGATTCTCTTCTTACTTTATAGATGAGGAAACTGACTGCTGTGAGAAGTTAACAGTTTGTCCATTGTAATCTTGGTACTTCTCTCACATTGAAAAATTGCACACTGATGATAAAGTTCTATTGGTTAGAACAAAACTATTTGGTTAGGCAGGACTCAGGACTTGGCAGAAATTGAATCTAACCCTGAAGGGAAAACAATCCTTTGATGCTTCGAAGTGATTGCCTTTGTGGCAAACTGGAAGCCACTGTTGACTTTTGGTTTGGCAGGTAGAGAGAAAGGATGATTGGATGATCCAAAATTGGAGAAATGTCCAGTCAAGAGAGTGAGTTATAGAAAATAGTTCTGAACCATGTGGAAAAAGAACACTTAACAGAGCTAATTTTACCTGAGAAAGGCCTCCTTTGGTGTTATGAAAGAGGCAAATTAGGTTGTTTTGAATTTTCCACTTTATAGTCCAGATGGAATGAGGGGGCTATGGGTGGGAGGGGATAAGTTTTGCATGTCCTTCATTTATTTTCTCCCACTGGGAGAAAAATGTATATTAAATCCAAAGTTTTCCTGTTTTAAACAATTCATTCATAATGTCTACCTAATTAGTTGTAAATTTGCTGGCTATATAGAGTGAAGGATCTTAATTGCTTCACATCTAGATGCTTTATTATTTGTGAATAAGAGACACACCCATTAAAGAAAATTATATCCCAGAGATTCTACTAAAAAGCTATTAGAAATAATTCACAACTTTAGCAAAGTTGCAGGATACAAAATAAATCCACATAAATCCTCAGCATTTTTATGCATTACCAACAAAATCCAACAGCAAGAGATACAAAGAGAAATTCCATTCAAAATAACCATTGATAGCATAAAATATTTGGGAATCTATCTACCAACGGAAAGTCAGGAATTATATGAGCAAAATTACAAAACACTTTCCACACAAATAAAGTCAGATTTAAATAATTGGAAAAATATTAAGTGCTCTTGGATAGGCCAAGCGAATATAATAAAGATGACAATACTCCCTAAACTAATCTATTTAGTGCTATACCAATCAGACTCCCATGAATTTTGTTGTGATTTTTTTCTAATATCTTAATGATCTAGGAAAAAATGACAACAAAATTCATATAGAAGAACAAAAGGTCAAGAATGTCAAGGGAATTAATGAAAAACAAAATCAAATGAGGGTGGCCTAGCTGTACCTGATCTAAAACTATATTATAAAGCAGGGGTCACCAAAAGCATTTGGTATTGGCTATGAAATAGATTAGTTAATCAGTGGAATAGGTTAGGTTCACAAGACAAAATAGTCAATAACTATAACAATCTAGTGTTTGACAAACCCAAAGATCCCAACTTTGGGGATAAGAATTCATTATTTGACAAAAACTGCTGGGAAAACTGGAAATTAGTATGGTAGAAATTAGGCATGAACCCACACTTAATACCATACACCAAGATAAGATCAAAATGGGTCCATGATTTATGCATAAAGAAGGAGATTATAAATAAATTAGAGGAACAGAGGATAGTTTACCTCCCAGACTTGTGGAAGAGGAAGAAATTTGTGACCAAAGATGAACTAGAGATCATTATGGATTACAAAAAAATTTTGATTATATCAAATTAAAAAGCCTTTGCACAAACAAAACTAATGCAAACAAGATTATAAGGGAAGCAACAAACTGGGAAAACATTTTCACAGTTAGGTTCTGATAAAGGCCTCATTTCCAAAATGTATAGAGAATTGAGTCTAATTTATAAGAAATCAAGCCATTCTCCAATTGATAAATGGTCAAAGGATATGAACAGACAATTTTCAGATGATGAAATTGAAACTATTTCCACTCATATGAAAGAGTGTTCCAAATCACTATTGATCAGACAAATGCAAATTAAGACAACTTTGAGATACCACTACATACCTGTCAGAATGGCTAAGATGACAGGAAAAAATAATGATGAATGTTGGAGGGGATGTGGGAAAACTGGGACACTGATGCATTGTTGGTGGAGTTGTGAACGAGTCCAACCATTCTGGAGAGCAATCTGGAATTATGCCCAAGATGTTATCAAACTGTGCATACCCTTTGATCCAGCAGTGCTATTACTGGGCTTATATCCGAAAGAGATATTAAAGAAGGGAAAGGGACCTGTATATGCCAAAATGTTTGTGGCAGCCCTCTTTATAGTGGCTAGAAACTGGAAAATGATTGGATGCCCATCAATTGGAGAATGGATTGGGTAAATTGTGGTATATGAATGTTATGGAATATTATTGTTCTGAAAGAAATGACCAGCAGGATAAATACAGAGAGGCTTCGAGAGACTTACATGAGCTGATGCTAAGTGAAATGAGCAGAACCAGGAGATCATTATATACTTCAACAACAATACTGTATGAGGATGTATTCTGATGGAAGTGGATTTCTTCAACAAAGAGAAGATCTAACTCAGTTTCAATTGATCAACGATGGACAGAAGCAGCTACACCCAAAGAAAGAACACTGGGAAATGAATGTAAACTGTTTGCATTTTTGTTTTTCTTCCCAGGTTATTTTTACCTTCTGAATCTGATTCTTCCTGTGCAACAAGAGAACTGTTTGGTTCTGCACACATATATTGTATCTAGAATATACTGTGACATATTTAACATGTATAGGACTGCTTGCCATCTGGGGGAAGGGGTGGAGGGAGGGAGAGGAAAAGTCGGAACAGAAGTGAGTGCAAGTGATAATGTTGTAAAAAATTACCCAGGCATGGGTTCTGTCAATAAAAAGTTATAATTATTAAAAAAATTAAAAAAATTACGAATGTATTGGGAACAAACACAGAACAGATGCTCTATTGGTATGTTGGGAAAAGGGGGAATCTTCTCTGCTTGGGATTCTGGAGAGAATCTTATCAATTTATTAAAAAAAAATTTATGTGGACATTCCAAATCAAAGGTGAGAATATCTGTCATCCTTAGGTGAAAAAGCCAACTAACATTGTTGTTTACTGTTGGAGATGGAGGGCAGGTAAAAGTTGCCACTTTGTAATATTGCCTTATCCATTGTGTCCCCCTCCATTCATGCTTAGAAGAACTCGTCTATGGGTACACAAATAAGAATAGCAGCTTGGTGGGAGAAGATAAGTGAGAATACTATTGATCCACATATTCCAAGTTAGGGGCCAAAAGAGAGGGAATACGTATTATTTTCTCTCTCTGAAGTAGATCAATTGAGTTATTTATAAAATACTTAACACAGCAGCTGGCACATAGTAGGTTCCATATAAATGCTTTTTCCCTTCACTTCTCCCCTTTCCTTCCCTGTCCAAGTAGTATCCCAGAGGAGAAAATTTCCACTTTATATAAACAACATTAATGGATACACAATTCAGCATTACAATGTGGTTAGTGTCTGAGTCAAGAATGAAAAATCAGGTTTCCTAACTCTTAATAAATATGGGCATAATACATAATATGGAATAGTGAAAATTCAAGAGGAGATGGATAAGAAAGTTAATACTTGCCTACTACTAGCCAAACAAAAGAGGATTTTTATTGATATAGGGAGGATCTAGGAACAGAAAAGGGTATCAAGATGGTTAACAGAGGTCATGGGATTGGACAGTAAATAGAGAGGATGAAGCATAATAAGATCACAGCATCATAGATTTGTAACTTGAAGGGGGCTTAGAAGACATATAGTTTAACCCCTTTATTTTACAAATGGAGAAACTGAAATAAAATGAATTGTTGAAGGTCACAAAATGATAGAAATGGTATTTGAATTTAGATTCCCAATTCATAACATTGTTGGTTACAGCAACATGGTGTTGATAGAGGTGAAGCAATGTAAATATTTTCTGAACCAAATAGAACTCTTGTAGCCCTATGAATCTCAACAATGTTTTGCAAGGTTGGGCTAAATCTTGCCTAATACCAAGCTAGCTTGACTAAGTCGTTGCTTCATTTAAATCCTATTAAAATCACAGTCATCTCAAATGCCTCTCCATGATGTCTGGAGAGTTTTATTCTTTTACTATTTCTTAAGGGTGGATTAAATTCAAATGTGAAAAAGTAGAAAGTGTCACTCTCCCTCCAAAAAGAATTATTTTATTTTGTACTTCTAAAGTTGAAATAGAGGGACTTTTAAAAGATAGATTGTAAAAAAAAAAAAAAAAAAAAAAAAAAAAAAAAAAAAAAAAAAAAAAAAAAAAAAAAAAAAAAAAAAAAAGATAAAGAATGAAAAAAATGAGCCATGCAAAAAGGCAAACTCAAACTAGATCATTATGGGATATCTATTATTTAACAAGATGCAGGATACAAGCTGAAGTTTCTGTCCAGTTTCTGTTCAGATTAAAAATTATTTTTCTAACTGGAAGGCAAATATTTATGTTATTATGGAGTTATGGCATACTGGAAGCAATTGATATATGGATTTTTCATTATAAAAGCACAGAATTTAGTGTTAAAAAGAATTTACAAGGTCATCTGGCCTAACCTTTTATTTCAAAGAGGTAAAAACTGAGGCCTATGGATCAGAAGAGATTTGTCCAAGATAATTTGAGTAAAGCTGAAATGTAAGCTAATGTTCTCTGTCTCTGATTTTCAAACTATTTCTTCTATGTCAGGGTCATTTGAGATCATCAGAATTACCAACTCTGATCATGAAATAATATTAGCTAGTATTTTATGAATCTTTAAGACGTGAAACAATTATCTTTATTTCATTTGATCCTCACAACATCCTTTGAAATAAATGCTGTTATTATCTCCATTTGATAAATGAATGTAACTGAAGCTCAGAGAGAATAGTTACCAAGTTACAAGACCTTAACTTACACAAGTTAGTGTAAAAGGCAGTGTTTAAACCTAGTCAACTTCACTCTCAGGCCTTCCCTGTAGTGTTGTATGCCCAGATGGGGTTATGTGATAATGATCACATCTCACAATTAAAAAACCCAGTTAAGATTTCAAAGCAATTTTCTTATGACAGTGTGAAATAAGTAATAAATTATAAACTCTGATTTATAGATAGAGAAATTGATGCATGAGAGGTTCAATGATTTTGCCCATGTTCACACAGATATTAAGTGATGGAGCTGGAACTTTTACCAAATTCCCTATGCAGCATATGTAATGGGGACAAACTGCAACCATTCCCAATAAGATCAGGAGTGAAACAAGGTTGCCCACTATCACCATTACTATTCAATATTGTATTAAAAATGCAAGCTGTGGCAATAAGAGTTGAGAAAGAGATTAAAGGAATTAGAGTAAGCAATGAGAAAATCAAATTATCACTCTTTGCTGATGATATGATGGTATACTTAGAGAACCCCAGAGATTCTACTAAAAAGTTATTAGAAATAATTCACACCTTTAGCAAAGTTGCAGAATACAAAATAAACCCACATAAGTCATCAGCATTTTTATATATTACTAACAAAATCCAACAGTCAAAATTACAAAGAGAAATTCCATTTAAAGTAACTACTGATAGTATAAAATACTTAGGAATCTATCTGCCAAGGGAAAATCAGAAACTTTATGAGCAAAACTACAAAACACTTTCCACACAAATTAAGTCTGATCTAACTAATTGGAAAAATATTAAATGCTCTTGGATAGGGCAAGCAAATATAATACAGATGACAATACTACCTAATCTATTTATTTAATGCTTTACCTTCAGACTCCCAAAAAAACTATTTTAATGACCTAGGAAAAAATAACAACAAAATTCATATGGAAAAACAAAAGGTCAAGAATTTCAAGGGAATTAATGAAAAAAAAATCAAATGAAGGTAGCCTAGCTCTACCAGATTTAAAATTATAAAGCAGCAGTTACCAAAAACATTTGGTATTGGCTGAGAAATAATTAATTGATCAGTGGAATAGGTTAGGTTCAAAGGACAAAACGGTCAATAATTTTAATACTCTAGTGTTTGACAAATCCAAGGACCCCAGCTTTGGGGATAAGAACTCACTGTTTGACAAAAATTGCTGGGAAAATTGGAAACTAGTCTGGCAGAAATTAGACAGTGACTCACACTTAACACCATATACCAAGATAAGGTCAAAATGGGTTCATGACCTAGGCATAAAGAATGAGATTATAAATAAATTGGAAGAGCATAGGATAGTTTACCTCTCAGACCTGTGGAAGAGGAAGGAATTTATGACCAAAGAAGAAGTAGAGGTCATTACTGATCACAAAATAGAAAATTTTGATTATATCAAATTGAAAAGTTTTTGTACAAACAAAACTAATGCAGACAAGATTAGAAGGGAACAATAAACTGGGAAAATATTTTTACAGTCAAAGGTTATGATAAAGGCCTCATTTCCCAAATATATAGAGAATTGATTCTAATTTATAAGAAATCAAGCCATTCTCCAATTGATAAATGGTCAAAGGATATGAACAGAGAAATCTCAGACGAAGAAATTGAAACTATTTCTAGCCATATGAAAAGATGCTTCAAGTCATTATTGATCAGAGAAATGCAAATTAAGACAACTCTGAGATACCACTACACACCTGGCTAGAATGACAGGCAAATACAATGCGGAATGTTGGAGGGGATGTGGGAAAACAGGGACACTAATACATTGTTGGTGGAATTGTGAATACATTCAACCATTCTGGAGAGCAATTTGGAACTATGCTCAAAAAGTTATCAAACTGTCATACCCTTTGATCCAGCAGTGTTACTACTGGGCTTATATCCCAAAGAGATCACAACGAAGGGAAAGGGACCTGTAGTGTGCAAGAATGTGGCAGCCCTCTTTGTAGAGGCTAGAAACTGGAAAATGAGTAGATGCCCATCAGTTGGAGAATGGCTGAATAAATTGTGGTATATGAATATTATGGAATATTATTGTTTGGTAAGAAATGACCAACAGATTGATTTCAGAAAGGCCTGGAGAGACTTACACGAACTGATGCTGTGTGAAATGAGCAGGACCAGGAGATCATTATATACTTCAACAACAATACTATATGATGCTCAATTCTGATGGACCTGGCCATCTTCAGCAATGAGATGAACCAAATCAGTTCCAATGAAGCAGTAATGAACGGAACCAGCTACACCCAGGGAAAGAACTCTGGGTGATGACTAAGAACCATTACATTGAATTCCCAATCCCTATATTTTTGTCCATCTGCATTTTTTATTTCCTTCACAGGCTAATTATACAGTATTTCAGAGTCCGATTCCTTTTGTACAGCAAAATAATGGTTTGGACATGTATATTTATTTTGTATTTAATTTATACTTTAACATATTTAACATATATTGGTCACCCTGCCATCTAGGGGAGGGGGTGGGGGAAGGAGGGGAAAATTTGGAACAAAAGATTTGGCAATTGTTAATACTGTAAATTTATCCATGCATATAACTTATAAATAAAAAGCTATTGAATTTTTTTAAAATTCCCTATGCAAACCTCAAAAAAATTATAGAAATGTGGGTTACACTTATTCTGATTCTCAAAAAAGTGTTTTGACAATACACTATACATTGCCTTTAATTGTTCACATTTCTATAATTTGTTCCATTGTTCAGTCATTTCAATTATGTACAACTTTTAATGATGCCATCTTAGATTTCCTTGACAGAAATACTGAAGTGGTTTGCTATTTCCTTTTCCAATTCATTTGACAGATGAGAAAAGTGAGACAAATGGGGTTAAGTGACATGCTGGGGTCAGCAATTAAGTGTCAGGGGCTAAATTTGAACTCAGATTTTCCTGACTCCATGTCTGAATTCATCAAATCAGAGGGTGTTGAACTATTAGAGATTTAATTTGGAAGGAATTTCCTCACTGGGGGGGGACAATGTGCTTGTATATACCAGAGATGTCAAATACGCTCATGACCTGTAAAATTCCTTAGTACAATTGAACTAGATTAAAGTAAGATTGTGTCATATTTAATAAAATAAATAAAAATACAATGTAATACAGATAATGTTAATATGTGGTTTTCTAAGTCAGTATGCAATCCCAGACATCCTTAAGCACAGTTTAATGACTCCCTGCTTTTGTATCATTCCCCTATATCTACGAAGTTCAATTTGAAAAAAAAGTTAATGGTAACAGGATTTTTTCATTGTTACTAACAACATTTAAAATATATTGACATCTCCTTAAGTTTTGCTGTCTGAAATAATACTATACATTTAAGCAAGACTGTCTGATTAGCATTGCTTTACACATGGGCATATTTCTATAGAATAATTATAGCATAATTATAATACAAATGTGGAGTTGTAATTCTTATTTTTCAGGAGAAATTCCAAAAATAATTTGGTTATACAAGATTCAGAAAAGCAAATTTAATTCCAGTTTTAGCAATCTTTCCAATAGAGTATGTATATGTGTTCTGTTCTATATGCAAGAAACAGATCGAATCAATAAATTTCCTTAGTTGTCAAGACCATAATTTCATAGTCATTCTGGCATACTTAGGAAGAATGTCATAATCTTTTAATATCCCAGAATCTCATTCATATAAAAAGGCAGTAATGCACATTATCAGTTTATACAGATTAAAGAAATTATAGACGATGGTTTAATGCTATAGAACTATTCCTTTTTCCAACAATAACAAAATATTGGTAGTAAGTGAGGTTGCCTTGAGATTGTCCCTAGAAAAGAACCATTCAAAAAAAAATCTTTACATACAAGATAATGAAAATTGGCAGGGCTGAAAGCTTCTCATTCTCTCCTTTGCAGGTAGAAGAACCACTAAATTCATAGTCAGAGGAAATGATTTTTGAATTCCAATTGTGCTATGCAATACTCATTTGATCTTAGGTAAGTCATTTCGTGTATATAAAATGAGAGGGTGGAACTAGATGATCTCGAAGACTGCTTCCAATTCCAAATCCTTTGGTCCTATGGAATCTAAGCAATGCTTTTGGATAGTAACCTCTGATAATGGGACAAATCAGGGATTCAGCACTTAGGAAAGCACACATTAGAACATCTTTCATTGGTATTCAAATACTACATTCTCACAATCTGCAATAGTCACTGTGCATGATTTAGCAATACTACTACTATGTCTGTATCCCATAGAAATCCTCTGGGATCTCTAAAGGAGAAAGGGATCTCTAAAAAAGGAGAAAGGACCCACATGGACAAAAATATTTTTAGTAGTTCTTTTTATGATGACAAAGAATTGGAAATTGAGGGGATATACATCAATTGAGGAATGGGTGAACACATTTTGGTATAAGAATGTAGTGAGATACTATTATGCTACAAGAAATGAGCAGGTGAATTTCAGAAAAACTTGGATTTGCATGAATTGAATCTGAGTGAAGTGAGAAGAATCAGAAAATATTGTACATGATAACAACATTGTGTGATGATTGGTTATGATAGACAGCTCTTCTCAGCAGTGCAATGATACAAGACAATTCAAAAAACTCATAATGGAAAATGCTATCCACCTCAAAGAAGGATCCTGAATGTAGATTAAAGCATACTACTTTCACTTTTGTTATTGTTGTTTTTTTGTTTATCATGGTTTTTCCCTTTTGTTCCATTTCTTTTTTTATAACATGACCAATAAGGAAATGTTTATATATGTATAACATCAGATTGTTTGCTGTCTTGGGGAAGGGGCAGAAAAAAGGAGGGAGGAAAGTTTGGAACTCAAAATCTTATTTTATATAAATGTTGAAAACCATTTTTACATGTAATTAGGAAAAGTACTATAGCAAAAAAAAGGCCTACGATCATCTAGACAGGGGCTGAATTAAAGTTTGTTTCAGTATAATTTGTAATAAATGGTTTTGGCAAATGAGTCAAAAGACTTTTAAAAATTCTATTTAATAGGAGTCACTAACATTTATTCTTTCCCACTTCTAATTCACATTCATCATGTTAACAAGCAGTACAGAAGGCACACATAAGCACACTTATTTGAAAACAGGAAGATATGAGTTTAAATCTTTTCTCTGATACTATCTTTGTGACCTTGGACAAGTAACAACTTTTGATATTCAGTCTATTTATTTATAAAAATGTGGTTATTAATTCCTTTTATACCTACTTCAAAGGATTGAAATGAAGATCAGAGGATCATAATTTAGAGCTAAAAGGGACCTTACAAGTCATTAAATCCAACTCTCAAACTAAGGCACAGAGCAGGTAATTGATAGAAGTCATACAGTAAGTACATGAGTTAGGATTTGCACCTAGGCCTTCATTTTTCCAAATCTAGTTACTTATCTATTATGATTGGACTCTTAAAATGAGAAAATACATGAAAAATATTTCAGAAGCCTCAAAACACCACATAAATAGCACAGAGTATGTAACTAAAACATTTTTTATGCTATAGGAATATTATTCTTATCTCCTTGTTAAAAATGTCTTCTGGGAATGTCTACTAGGCTACATTATTAGCTTAGGTTAAATTACTATAGAGATTGGAAAATAAAGCTGAATTTATTTATAATATTTAAAAATCTAGGATTCAAACTTTAAATTAATTAAGAGTGGCTTTTCTCTCAGTAGAGCTGACCTAGAGAAGTCAAAATAGTGTCTATTTTTTCCTTTTCTTCTTTAAATTCCTAGTTTGAGACAAATTTCTTATCCAGGCCCTTCAGGTCCATCAGAAAATGAACTGCCTTTGGGACCACCAAGAGCAAACACTGTTTTAGTGACCCACTTGTTCTAATGTAATTTTCATGAATGCTAATACAACTTTTCCTATATTATCATACCATAGAACTCTGGGATTTTATGCAATATGCATAGGTGTGCTATAAAATTTTCAATGCTAACAGTATTTTCTCCTCTAAATTACTGGATATGATCATACTGGAAGTAAATGAATTAGAATGTAAATGCATTTTACAGGGCGACTTTTAGGTATGAAAATTAGGTTTAGTTTCTTCTCTTTAACTCATATTTCTCTGATTTGCCTCCCTCCATCCCTCCCTCTCTCTCTGTTTCTATTTCTCTCTCTCTCTCTCTTTCTCTCACCAAGGGTATTTCATAATTTCAAACACTTTAGATCAGGATTTGTAGAATCCATCAATATAATTCAAGCCTCACAATGTTTTGTGGTCCAATCTGTAAACAGACTTGGTGATCCAGATAGGGGGAGCAGAAAGTGAAACATTTATTCTTCAGAAAGCCATTCCAGACTTCCGTTCCTCCATTTCTCATCTTTCACCTTTACATTCTGTACTGGTACTGATTCTTAGAAGTACTTGATCAGGTGTTCTAAAACCCAAATTGTTTTATGAGAATAAACAGTCCCTCTGTCTAAGTACAATGCATTCAGGAGAGTCTACTTTGAAGCAAATCACTATAGTGAAATCTGGATTGCTGTATGGGACATCTGAAAGTGGTTGCATTTTTGGTTCTGACTTTGGTAGAAATCAGTGAGGGAGAAAGGCAGTAAAAAATGACAAGTTAGATAAGATAGATATGTGTGTGCAGGTACACACACACATACACATATATAGGTAGATATATATGTAAATATATGTATATTTAGATATGTACACATACATGCATATGGGTAGGGTATATATATGTGTTCATATATGCAAATGTGTGTATCTGTGCATATATAATATACTGATTGTATATTCATATACAATATATTATATGTGTATATATATATGCACACAGAGTTACACACATATGTGCATAAATATAATATAAGTTCAATATTTTCTAGTGCAGAAAATTGAAAGTTTGTTAGTTTGAAGATGCAGGTGCATGTATGTGTGTGTGTGTGTTTGGTCCAAATCTGTTATTTCATTGGTCTTTGGAACTTCTAGTGAGGAAACTCCCTTTATCAATACTTTTCAGCACCTTCTTGGCAATTTATAGTCTTAGAGAATCATGAAAATGAAATTAATGACTTATTTAGGGTCTTACCACCAATATGTGTAAGAGTCAGGACTGGTACTCATTTCTTTCTGATTCCAAGATGAGATTCTCTATGTGGGCAGATGTCTTGGCTCCTCCACCAAGTATTAGGTAACATAAAATGGTCTTGTTATTGTTCAGTAGTTTTTCAGTCATGTTTGACTGAAAGGTTTCTGATTCTATTTGGGATTTTCTCAACAGAGATACTGGAGTGATTTGTTATTTCCTTCTCCAGTTCATTTTATGGGCAAGAATCACATAGGTAGCAAGTGCTTGAGGCCAGATTTGAATTCAGGAAGATGAGTCTTCCTAGCTTCAGGGCCAGTGCTCTATCCACTGAACCATCTAGCTGCCTTATATAATGGGCAAAAGAATGATATTAAAAGTAGAGAAAAGATGGGGGACTTCCTTTCTCAACTTTGTGAAAAAGATCTAGCAGAAGAACATCAATGAGACAAGGGACTTTGTCCATATCAAATAATCATCAAAATATTAGTTAAAATAAATACAAGGGAAAGACATTAAGAAAAATTGTCAATAGGTTTTCATCTTCATTTTAATGCCTCAGGTATTCAGTACAAAATATCAACTTTACTCTTTTTTCCTTTTATGTGGTCAAATATATTATTTTGCCCAAGACTGAGTGGTATAAGAACACATATTTAAAACAGCAAACTTTCCAACTTTGAAGTCACTTTGAGGGAAGGTGTATATTAGACAAAGGAATATGAGCATTTATATGCTCAAAAATGATCTCAGATCAACTTTCATCTTCCTTTTCTTTTATAGCACATTGCCAAACAGTATAGTTGAATTAATATCAAAACTCTACTGGGAATAGAGTGATTTTTAGTTTATGGAGAATATAAAGGTTATAAAAACTGACACATAGGTCTTTAAGGTAGTAAAGTTCTTTTTATACATCTCATTTGAATCTAACTTCATCCCTGTGCAGTAGTTCTTATAGCTACTATTATCTTCATTTTACAGATGAGGAAACAGAAACTCAGAAGGCTTAAGTGATTTCCTCATGTTCACCCAGATCACATACAAATGAGACAGGATTTGAATTCAAATTTTTCTAAATTTGAATTCAGCATTTCATTCACTACACACCATGATTATTTAAATACCAGAAAAGAATGAATTTGTGCAAATATTTCATTATATCACAATAACAAGAATCTCTTAGATTCTTCCCCACTTTGACCCCTTACATCTGTGATGCTCTAATCAACTTATTGGAAAATCTTACTATGATTAAAATTGAATGTATATTCAATGATGTAAATAATGCAATGAATTATGGTCAGGAAGGGAAAAATGATGCTCATCTCAAAGAAAGTCATTCTAGGGGTCCCCAAACTTTTTAAATAGGGAGCCAGTTCACTGTCCCTCAGACTGTTGGAGGGCCAGACTATAGTAAAAACAAAAACTTTGTTTTGTGGGCCTTTAAATAAAGAAACTTCATAGCCCTGGGTGAGGGGAATAAACAAACGTCCTCAACTGCTGCATCTGGCCCGTGGGCCGTAGTTTGAGGACCCCTGCTACTATGTGCTCTCACTTCTGGAAGTTTTCAGATTCACTGATTCAATCTGCTTAGGCAATGACAACATGAATTAAGGGAAAATCTGAATCATGCAATATCTTTATTAAAAAGTAGTTTTGCTATAAGTATGCTTTCAAAGTAGCTTAATAATATGTTCCCAGGAATAAATGAGATAGTTTAGGAAAGAGCTCAGCAAATCTTAAAGGTATATATTAGCTATTATTAATAAATAGATAATAATGTATAATTAACTTATCAAATATAAACTATTTTTGAATTCAATACAATTTTATTTTTCTAATTACATGTAAAGATTATTTTCAATATTCATTCTTGTAAGAAACTTTCTGAAAGTTTGGATGAAAAGGAATATTATGATAGATTGAAGGAGAAGCAGAGTTAAGGAAATGATATATTTAGATAGAAAAACCTTAAGGGAAGGAGACAGCAGAGGAAAGCTAAAGATGCATAAGAGGTAAAACAAGGTTCTAGAATAAAAAAGAGGGCATGGACTCCAAGTTATCCTTTACAAGTAGGAGGACCACCTCTTCCTCTAAAGAGAAAAAAGAGTGACTTGCCCAAAATCACAAAAGTATTGATAGCAAGGATAAAACTAGAACTCAGGATCTTTGAGATCAAAATCACTGAATGCTCATCTCACTGTACCATACCACTTCAACAAATTATTTCAAATTCTAAGTACAGGTATAATCCAAGTAATTGAAATGGAAGTTATTTCAAAGCTTAATGATTAGTTCTTTAAGAGAAGTCATTCTTTTAATAGTTCAGTCAGTCAAACATGTATTTCTTGGCAATCTACTGTGTGTTTACCAGTGTGCCAGGGGCTAAACCCAGAAAGGGATTGAGATAGGATGTGAAATTTCATTGACCATGGGGAACTCTTAGATGGGAAAGTCCTCTGTGCCAACCTAGGTCTGTCCCTTCTTTGCAATTTTTATTCTTACAAAGTTGCCTCTAGCACTAAGAGGTGAAGTGACTCGCTTTGGGCAATAGACACAAGAGGTGTCATAGGTGGTTCTTGAATTCAAGTGGAAAGTAGAAATATTAGATGTGAAATACTTCTCATTCCCCCATTCTAGTCAGCTATTCTTAATGATAATACAATTTAAAAAATTAGAGGTAGTGAGGACCTTAGACAGAAGGAATTCCAACATGAAACTTAACACGTATCTTTCAACAATATTTGCAACATAGGGATTACCTCAGGATATTAAGGATAAAGAGAGAGGACTCGTGTGTACAAAAATATTTAAGTAGAACTGCCCTTTTTTGTAGTAATGAATGAGACACAAAGTAAATGCCCATCATTTAGGGAATGACTGAACAAATTGTGTTATATATGGAATATATTAGAATATTGGAATAATAATGGAATATTATTGCTTCAGAAGAAATGACAGTTATGAATTATTCTGAGAAGTATAAGACTTGCACAAACTGCTTCAGAGTGAAATGAGCAGAAACAAAAGGACTATTTAGGTAAAGGTGACAATTGAAAAAAATAATATAAAAAACCCCCAATCTTTTTGAAAGACCTCAGAATATTGATGAAAGCAGGAAATAAATGACTACAAAACACTAATAATGAAACATACTTCCTACCTCTTGACAGAGGGTAAATAGATTTAAACTGCAAAATGAAATAAAATTAGACACATCCAGAGTGTACAGCTTTGTTTTGCTAGAAAACACATTGTTACAAGGAAGAGTTTCATGGAGGGGAAGGGAGGTGGTATGAGGGTGTAGCTCAGTTGCTGAATAATATTAGATTTAAAAAATTAGTATCAATACATGTTTAATATACAAAATACCCTCAAAAATGAAAAAGAGGACAAATAAATATAATTGTTATTGTTAACTATTTGTTAAACATATCTGTATACTTAGTTTAAAAAATGAACTGAGAAGTTATTTCACAAGCCTTCATCTTGATTTTTTATAAAATGAAATATTTTTGTAATGATTGCTGTTTACCATTTCTAATAGCCATCTAGATATTGCTTTAAGACCTCAAGTGACAAGCACTTCAAGAGGCAGCTCATTCATTTCTGTTGTTATTGTTTAATCATGGTCAATTCTTCATGATCCTGTAGGCCATGCTGTCCATGTAGTTTTACTGGCAAAGATTTCCTTCTCCAGTGGATTAAGGTAAATAGAGGTAAAGTGTCTTGTCCAAAGTCACACAGCTAATAAGTGTCTGGGGCCACATTTGAACTCAGACCTTCCTAACTCTAAGCTTAGAATTCTATCCAATGAACCACGTAGCTGCCCTATTCCATTTTAGGACAGCTTTAATTGTTAGGAAGCTTGGAATGGGCAACAAGGTCTAGAACCCCACTTTCCCCCATGATACCGTAAACTTTCCCAGTGGGAAGAGTTGCCAAGATTTAAGGAGTCTGCCAGCATTACAATTTTTCTACAACCCACTAATATCTTTATTATGGACATCAAATTCTAAAACATTTTACTTTGTCTATCCTTGTGTTACTTAATTGTCAGATTATAAGGAATAACTTTCCTAGACTCCACATCTGGTGCTCTCATCTTGCCCCTTTCATAATCCACTCTATGTCCTTTCCAATTTCTGTCCCATTGTGAAGAAATTTTTCTCATTCTAGATATCTTCCTTTCATATTCCTTCCATCTACCTATATTTACACACTGCTGCTTTGGCCACCTGTAACTTCCCCCATTGTTCTAAAAGGGGAATCAGAATACTTTTTGCTCTACTTCTTTCAGACTTTACATCTTTGAGGTTCATGCTATTGAAATTATTTTACCCTTATAGGCCATGGTAACTTGTCTACTGCCTCCTAAGAAATTCTTCCTCCATTCTCAAAGAGTCCTATGCCTGGTCTAGGAAACTTCTACATTCATGCTGATGTTTCTTTAAAAACCCTAACATTCAGGGCAGCTAGGTGGTGCAGTGGATAAAGCACCATCCCTGAAGTCAAGAGGATCTGAGTTCAAATATGATCTTAGACACTTAACACTTCCTAGCTGTGTGACCCTAGGCAAGTCACCTAACCCCAATTGCCTCAGCAAAAACAAACAAACAAACAAACAAAACAAAACAAAAGCAAAACGACAGCAACTTCCGCCCCCCCAAAAAAGCTAGCATTCAAGTTCCTCAATCTCCTCAATTCTCATACCCTGTTCCTATAATATAGACTCTTAAACCATGCTACATACTGACTACCAGAAACTTGAACTCTAATTTTAGAACCAGCTTAGACTCTTATTGGTGAACTTTTGCTATATTTTATTGAGAGCCAGGTCATCATTTCACTTCTTGGCCATCTCCAAGCCATTTTGCCACATGTTTACTCCCTCCTTCCTATCTAGTTATCCAGATTCCCTTTTGGTATTGTCTTCATAAATCAAAATATAGGCTCCTTGTCTTGCTTGCTTATGGTCATATTCTCACTACTCATTGTGTCTCTCTCTCCCATCTAAATGAAAAAGAAATCTAATCTCTTCTAATTATCTCTAATAATTTTTCAAATATTTAAAAATCCAATTATATTTCTCTTCATCTTCCATGTTTTCTTTTCTCCAGACAAAATTTCCTAAATTCCTTCAAGTGATTTTCATATACTATGTATGACCTTGAGATATTCATCAACATCGTTTCCTTCCACTGAGCACTCTTCAGCTAGTCAATTTCCTTAAAATATGGTGTTCAGAGGTAAAGATTGTGTTCTGAATGACAGTGGTCTGACAGGAGTACAATGCACCACAACTGTCACTTCTGAAGTCCTAGAGATTTTGGTCTTCCAGACATAGCTTAAATTTTCATGATCTCTATTAATAATCTTCCAACCAATTTGGCTTGGAGATTGACCTGTCTTCCCAGGAATCAGATATGCACAAATTATCTCCTTATCGTTTGTCCTTGATTCTCTTCTGCTACTTGGGATTATTTCTTCAGTACCCACAGGTTTCCCAGCTCCCCCCAATTTCTGTGGACATCTGACCATCTGCCTTGTTTTACTTTTCCAATTCCTGTTAATCATCTGGATCCTGACTGCTTGTCCAGACTTTGGAACTCCTGCCTTGCTCTGACTATTTCCTAGTTTTTTATCTGCCTATATTTGAACCCATTGTTTATTTTTTGGATTTCTTTGAAAACACTGACTCTGATTTTCTTAGCACAAATCACTGACTCTGATTTGCTTAGCACAAATTAAAAATTGGAAGGGACCTTAGAGATTATTCAGTTTGTTCCGACCAGCCCTTGACTATAAATATCTTCTATAAATCTTTATCAGTTGCTCATACAGCTTTCTCTCTTGAGGTATATAGGGTTTTTCATTTGTCCATTGATCTCCTTGAGACATATGCCCAAGAAAGGAATCTCTAGGTCAGAGAGGATAGTGATTTTAGTCACTTTCCTTCTATTCCAAAATGCTTTTCAGAATGGTTAGACCAAATCACAGTTCTATGAACACTGTGTTAGTGTATTCATCTTTCCACAAGCCCTTAGGGTTGAATATTTCTTTCTTTTGTTATCTTTGCCACTTTATTGGGTTTCCCCTCAGAGTGGTTCAGATTTGTATTTCAATTATTCAGAGTGATTTGTAGCATCTTTACAAATGATCTTTTAATAGTTTTTAATTCCTCCTTTGAGAACTCTTTCAATATTCTTGGATTGCTTATGAGAAATTAGATTTTGGTCTTATTTCTATTATTTCAGTATATATCTTAGATATCATATGTTTCTTAAAGCTATTTCCCCCAGTTAAATATTTAACCTCCCCCCCAAGTGCATTGTTATTCATTATTTTTCTTCAGTTTCATGTAACAATTTTATGAACTATAATCTGACTTTCCAAATCACTTCTATATTTGGTTGAAGAATTTACTTCCTTGGGAAAGAGACCCACACGTGCAGAAATGTTTGTGGCAGCCCCTTTTTTGTAGTGGCAAGAAACTGGAAACTGAATGGATGCCCATCAGTGGGAGAATGGCTGACTAAGTTATGGTATATGAATGTTATAGAATATTTTTGTCCTATAAGAAATGATCACCAGGATGATTTTAAAGACAACTGGAGAGAGTTACATGAAGTGATGATAAGTGAAATGAGCAGAAGTAGGATTTCACTGTACATGGCAATGGCAAGATTATACAATGATCAGTTGTGATGAATGTGGCTCTTCTCAATAATGAAAGGATTCAGACTAGTTTCAATAATCTTGTGATGATGAGAACCATCTGCATCCAGAGAGAGGACTGTGAGAACTGAATGTAGATCACAATGTAGCATTTTCACTTCTTTTGTTGTAATTTGCTTGAATTTTATTTTCTTTTTCATTTTTTCTCTTTTTCATCTGATTCTTCCTGTGCAACGAGATAATTGTATAAATATGTATACCTATATTGGATTTACATATATTTTAGTATGTTTAACATATATTGGATTACTTGCCATCTAGAAGAGGTGGGGGGAGAATGGGGACAAATTGGAACACAAGGTTTTGCAAGGGTCAATGGTGAAACATTATCTTTGCATATGTTTTGAAAATAAAAAAGCTTCAATAAAAAAATAGAGGGGCAGCTGGGTGGTACAGTGGATAGGGCACCATCCCTGAAGTCAGGAAGATCTGAGTTCAAATCTGCTCTCAGACACTTAACACTTCCTAGCTGTGTGACCCTAGACAAGTCACTTAACCCCAATTGTCTCAACAACAACAACAACAAAAACTACTTCCTCAATATAGGAATGGAAACTGGTCTAGTTTTTCCCCTTTTAATACTATGATCTTTAATATTCAGGACATGTATAAATTTTAAGCATATTGTAGTATATGATATAAGATAGTGAGCTAAATCTAATTTCTTCTAGATTGCTTTCTAGTTTTCCCAGTAATTCTTATCAAATAGAGAGTTCTTTTCTAGGCAATTTATATTTTCAGGATTATTAGAGATATGGTCATTGAAGACATTCTATTTCTAATTCTTCCTTGTTTATTCTGTATTTTGAATCTATTTTTTATTTTTAATTAATATTTAAAAGTTTTGATGATTATTGCTATATAATACAAATTGAAGTCTGGATTAACTAACCTTACTTCCTTCAACTTTTTGTCATTGTTTCCATTAACATTCTAGTTCTTTTGATCCTCCAAATAAACTTTGTAAATATTTCATCTAACTCTCTAGGATATTACCTTGATAGTTAGGGCAATATGTATGGCACAAAATATATAAATTAACCTTAACAGTATTGTCATTTTATTATCCTAGCTATGAAATTTGAATCTCTCTGTTAAATTGTTCTTTATTTCTTTGTGTGGAGTATTTAGTAATTTTATCTATATAAGTTTTGACTATGATTTAGTGGATTGACTCAATATACTGCTCATGCATTGAATAGTTATTTTGAATGGGAGTTTTTTTTCATTTCTGGATTTGATTATTGGAATATAGAAATTATATAGATTTTTTTAGTATTATAATCTGTTATCTTACTAAATGGGTTGTAAAAATTAGGTTCTTTGCTAATCCATATAATTTTCTAAGTAAACCAAATAGATTTATTAAGTAAACAAATAGGAGTAATATTGGTTTTTTTTATTTTCTTCATGACTTTAATTTTTTCTTTTGTATTACTTTATATTTAGAAGCTTATCACTTTTATTCTTATCATCACACTGATAACTTAATGACACCACCTCCTTCAGGCTGCCCTATGATTGGAGGGCTAGAGAGTGGAATATCAAATTCTTCCTAATGCCCTCTTTTATAGAGGGCAGAAAATAAGCTCTCAGTTCCCTATTCTATTTTTAATTTGTTTTCCCACTTCACAAAACTCTACAAAAAATGATGCCCCTGCACCAGGTACCTCTTGGTATCCCATCTTCCCTCTGTCCCAGCCCTGTTTTCTGGCCTCCTTTTTTTCCTATGAATAATTGAATCATTTTATTACTAATACCAGCAGGTTATTAATAAAATGATGGTTATTTGTCTATCTCTTTTAGATAAAAAAACAATCATGGCAATAGACTTATAGTTTATATACCTTTATATAGGGGCTGATGTCACCCTCTCATCATGTCACCTCTGACCACTCTCTATACCAGGCCAGATCACTCAGAGCCTTGCATCATCTAGGCAAAAGGATCTATCTCCATCCAAGGAAGAGTCTCCATACAAGGTTTCCCCACCTTAAATTAAATTCTTTGCAAAGTTGGGTGAGGTCTGATCAAAATAAAAAAAGTCAATGCAATCACATTATCAGTAATGTCCTTCTGAAGAGGAACTAAACTTCTAAAATGATAAATAGAAGAAGGAAAAAGCTGTTGACTCTCCTCAAGATAATCCATGTGGTCTATAAAGAATTTATTTAGTATTTCTGCTCTTTAAACAATTTAATTTTTTTATTTTTGCCCTAGCATATAGATTATTTTTGTAAAGATTCCTGAGAATACTTTTGTATATTCTCTAATGTTCCCATTCATAGGATATCATAGAACTTTAAATTTTATTTTTAATAGTTAATAGAATAATGTACTTCCTTTTTGTTTATCTTCCTGTAAGATTAGTCCAGCTCTGAAATAGGAATATGAAAATTTCTACTTTTATTTTTTATTGTACATAGTATGTTGCAATTTGTTTAATTTTCCTTTATGGATTTATAACCAAATCCTTATGTTGCAGACATATTATATATTGCTATTGTTTCATTATCTATGATTCCTTTACACATGCTATAATGTTCTTGATTGTCTCTTGAAATTGTAGATTTTTATTTTTGTTATTTTTGACAACATGATCAAAATTCCCACTTTTCTGGATTTATCTAATGCATATTCAGTTTTGTTCCAGTATCTCATTTTAATTCTGTTTATCTTTGCTTTTCAGAAGTGTTTCATGCAAACTATTTTTTGTGGGGTTCTGTTTTTTTTTTTATCCTTTTATTGTATTATATATTTTATTGTATTTATTTATTGTATTATATATTTTATCCTTTTATTGTATTATATATTGTATAATAGCATTTAAAGTTCTGTTATCCTTTAGTTTTCTTCCATTCCTTTCTCTAATATATTTTAAGATTGTTTTCCTATTCAGAGTCAATACATTGACCCATAATTGGGTTTCCTTAAATGTCTTTGCTACATTTTTATTCATTCACATTTTTATTCACCCTTTTCCATTTACCTACTTTTCTTTTAGAAGTTGTAGGAATTACTTTTCATCACAAATCACATGGGCCATTTTAGTCTATACTTTGTCCATGAAAGGATATCCTCTTTCCCAATGACCATGATGTCTTAGCTCTGGCCGGTGTTCCTCCTACTCCTCTTGGTTCTCTGTTGTTTTTGTTTAGCCATTTCAGCAGTATGTGTCTCCTCATAACCCCATTTGGGATTTTCTTGGCAGAAAAATTGGACTGGCTTACCATTTCCTTTTCCAGAGAGAAACAATGAACTAATCCCAGAAGGTGAGTCTGACAGTAACAGCAATAATAGTTCATTTCACAAGAAAGCCTCAGTATTTTTTTTTTCAGATCATTCACGCTCCTGGATGCCATCTGCTTTCAGAAACTATCCACATTCTTATTCCTTAACATAGTTTATTTAGTCATTTTCAACCTTGTCCAACTCTTCATGACCCCCACTTGGGGTTTTCTTGGCAAAGATACTGGAGTATTTTGCTATTTCCTTTCATAGGTAATTTTCATGGATGAGAGAACTGAAGGCAAATAGGGTTAAGTGATTTGACCATGGCCCCATAGCTATTAAGTATCTGATACCAGATTTGAACTCAGGTCTTGCTGACTCTAGGCCTGGCATTCTATCCAGTTTACTACATAACTTCCCACAAAAGGTAATGCTAATAAATCTTAGACATTACCTCATTTGGGCCAGAAGTATATCTCTGGAGGCAAAGAAAGTGATCTTATGCCCAAACAAATCCCAGATTAAACCCATCACAAAGTCCCTGTCTCCCAAAGCAGACACAAAATTTTTCTTTCACGGTAATGTTTTTCAGTGTTGCTATTTCTTCCTTTTGAGTTAGAACCACTCCTTTTAGTCTCCAAGGTCTAACTATTCATATCACCATTTTCCTGTAGCAGTTCACTCCCACATACTGAAAAACTATAGACATTATCATTCTTTCTCTGTTCATCTACAAACTTTTATCATCCAATCCCTTCTCTCCTAATCTATCACTCTTTATATACTCCTCCCCATCTAAAATTTCATAAGGAAAAATTAATATAAAAATCTTTCTTTTTACAATTTGAAAAGTGCTCTCATAAAACAGAAATGGATAGCAGATTGGATTAAAAGCCAGAATCTTACAATATGTTGTGCACAAGAAAAACATTTAAAGCAGAGTGATACATACAGAGCAAAGGTAAAAGGCTGGAGCAGAATCCATTGGGCTTCAGCTAAAGTAAAAAAAAAAAAAAAAAAAAAAAGCAGGAATAATGATCCTGATCTCAGATCAAGCAAAAGCAAAAGTAGATTTAATTAAGAGATAAGGAAGGAAAGTTCATTTTGCTAAATGGTATCATAGATAATGAAGTAATATCAATACTAAACATATATGTACCAAGTGGTATATCAACCAAATTCCTAGCAGCAAAGTTAAGAGAGATGCAAGAAGAAATAGATTTAAAAATATATAATAGTGGGGGATTGTAACCTTGCTATATCAGAACTAGATAAATCAAACCACAAAATAAATAAGAAAAAAGTTAAAGAGGTAAATAGAATTTCAGAAAAGTTAGGTATGCTAGACCTTTGGAGAAAATTAAATGGGAACAGAAAGGTATATAATTTTTTCTCAGTGGTACATGGAATCTACACAAAAATTGACCATGTATTATGGCATTCAAAACCTCAAAATCAAATGCAGAAACACAGAA
Source organism: Sarcophilus harrisii (assembly GCF_902635505.1). Classification (NCBI taxonomy): domain Eukaryota; kingdom Metazoa; phylum Chordata; class Mammalia; order Dasyuromorphia; family Dasyuridae; genus Sarcophilus; species Sarcophilus harrisii. Next base: position 341,285,509 of record NC_045429.1, read on the forward strand.
AGAGTAAGTGCATTTTTTTCAGAACATGATGCAATAAAAATTACATGTAATAAAGGGCCAGGGGAAAATGGACCAAAAATTAATTGGAAAACAAATAATCTAATTTCTAAAGAATGAGTGAGTGAAACAACAAATCATAAATAAGATTGATAACTTCATTCAAGAGCATGACAATAATGGGACAACATACCAAAATTTATGGGATGCAGCCAGATCAGTTAACAGAAATTTTATAGCTCCAGATGCTAATTTGCATAAAATAGAAAAAGGGGAGATCAGTGAATAACACATACAACTAAAAAAGTAGAAAAAAGGAATAAATTAAAAACTTCTAATTATATAACAAATTTGAAATTCTGAAAATAAAACTGGAGATTAATAAAATGAAAAAAAAATGAACTAATAAACAAAACTAAAAGTTGGTTTTATGAAAAAACTAACAAAAATAGATAAACCTTTAGTTAATCTGATTAGAAAAAGGAAAGAAGAAAATAAAATTGTTAGTATTAAAAATGGAAAGAGTGGATTTTCCACCAGTGAAGAGGAAATTAGAGCAATAATTAGGAGCTATTTTGCCTAACTGTATATGCCAATCAATCTGATAATCTAAGTGTTATGAATGAATACTCATAAAAACATAGAAAGCCCAGATTAACAAAGGAGGAAACAAATTATTTCAATAATCACATTTAAAAAAAAAGAAATTGAACAAGCTATTAATCAATTACCTAAGAAAAAATTTCCAGGGCCTGATGGATTTATATGTGACTTCTATCAAACATTTAAAGAACAATTAATTCCAATGCTATGCAAAATATTTGGAAAAATCAGGAAAGAAGTAGTCCTACCAAATTCCTTTTATGAGACAGATATGGTGCTGATACCTAACCAGATAGGGTCAAAACAGAGAAAGAAAATTATAGACCAATTTTCCTAACAAATATTGATGCAAAAAATTAAATAAAATATTAGCAAAGAGATTACAGCAAGTTATCATCAGGATAATACACCTGATTTAGTATTTATACCAGGAATATAAATACTACCAGGTAGTAGAATTTATACCAGGAATGCAGGGCTGGTTCAATATTAGAAAAACTATTAGCATAATTGACTAAATCAAACTAACAGAAATCATATGATTATCTCAATAGATGCAGAAAAAACATTTGACAAAACCCAACACCCATTCCTATTAAAAACACTAGAAAGTATAGGAATATATAGAGTTTTTCTTAAAATTATCAGTAGCTTCTATTTAAAAACCATCAGCAAGCACCATATGTAATAGGGATAAGCTAGAACCATTCCCAGTAAGATTAGGGGTTAAACAAGATAGCCCCTATCACCTTTACTATTCATAATTTTATAAGAAATGTTAGCTTTAGCAATTAGAGAAGAAAAAGAAATTAAAGGAATTAGTGCAGATAATGAGGAAACTTAAATATCACTCTTTGCTGATGATATGATGGTATACTTAGAGAATCCTAGAGCATCAACAAAAAAAAAAACTACTAGAAACAATTCACAACTTTAGCAAAGATGCAGGATACAAAATAAATCCACATAAATCATCAGCATTTCTATATGTTACCAACAAAGTCTAGCAGCAAGAGATATCAAGAGAAATTCCATTTAAAATAACTGTAGGTACTATAAACTATTTGGGAATCTACCTGCCAAGACAAAGTCAGGAACTATATGAACACAATTTCAAAACACTTTCCGCATAAATAAAGTCAGATCTAATCAACTAGAAGAATATCAAGTACTCATGGGTAAGCCAAGCTAATATAATAAAAATGACAATTCTACCTAAATTAATCTACTTTTTCAGTGTCATACCAATCAAATTTACTTTACAGAGTCAGAAAAAATAACAAAGTTCATCTGGAAGTACCAAAGTTCAAGAATTTCAAGGGAATTAGTGAAAAAAGGCAAATGAAGGTGACCTAAATGTACCAGACATAACACTATATTATAAAGCAGCCATCATTAAAAGCATTTGATAACGGCTATGAAATAGAATAAGTGACCAGTGGAATAGGCTAGGTTCACACGACACAATAGTCAATAACTATAGCAATCTAATGTTTGATAAATCCCCAAACTCCAGCTTCTAGGATAAGAATTCACTATTTGACAACAATTGTGGGGAAAATTGGAAAATAGTATGGCAGAAACTAGGCATTAATTCAAACCTAACACCATATATCAAGATGAGGTCAAAATGGATTCCTGGTTTAGACATAAAAAATGATAATATAAGCAAATTAGAAAGAGAAAGGATAATCCATATCTCAGATCTGTGGAGAAGGAAGGAATTTGTGGCCAAAGAAGAATCAGAATACATTAAAAATGAAAAACAGATAATTTTGATTATATTAAATTAAAAAAAATCTTTGTACAAACAAAACCAATGCAGACAAGATTAGAAGGAAAGCAGAAAACAGGGGAAAATTTTACATCCTAAGTGTTCTGATGAAGGCCTCAGTTCTAAAATATATAGAGAATTGGCTCAAATTTATAAAAATACAATCCATTCCCTAGTTGATAAATGGTCAAAAGATATAAACAGGCAGTTTTCAGATAAAGAAATTAAAACCACTTGTATTCATATGAAAAATACTCTAAATCAATATTGATCAGAGAAATGCAAATTAAGACAATCACTATCCACCTCTCAGATTGGTAATGCCAGGAAAAACAATGATGAATGTTGAGGGAATATGGGAAAACTTGGACACTAATACATCATTGGTGGAGTTGTGAATTGATGCAACCATTCTGGAGAGCAATTTGGAACTATGCCCAAAGGATTCTCAGACTGTGCATACCCTTTTATCCAGCAGTGTCTTTCTACTAGGCTTATATTCCACAGAGATCATAAAAAAGGGGAAAAGACATGACCATAAGGGCAAAAATAGTTGTAGTGACAAGAAACTAAAAATGGAGTAGATGCTCATTAGTTGGAGAATGGCTGAATAAGTTATGGTATATGAATGTAATGAAATACTATTGTACTATTAAAAAAATGATCAGCAGAATGATTTCAGAAAGACCTGGAGAGACTTACATGAACTGATGCTAAATGAAGTGAGTAGAATCAAGAGAACATTGTACACAACAACAATAAGATTATGTGATGGACTTGGCTCTTTTCAACAGTGAGAAGATTCAGAACAGTTCTAATGGACTTGTAATAGAGAGTGTCAGATGCATCCAGAGAGAGGACTTTGGGGACTGAGTATAGATCACACCATAGTATTTTCACCTTTTTTGTTGTTTGCTTGCTTTTTGCTTTCTTTCTCATTTTTTTCCTTTTCTGATCTGATTTTTCTTGTGTAGCATTATTATTGTGTGTGTATATATATAAAGAGAGAGAGAAATTGCATGTTTAACAAATATTGGATTGCTTGTTGTCTAAAGGAAGGGCTAGGGTAATAAAAGAATAGAGGAAGAAAATTTTGAAACACAAGGTTTTGCAATGGTGAATGTTGAAAATTATTTATGCATATGTTTTGAAAATAAAAAAAGTTTTAATTAAAAAAAGAAAACAGATTAAAATATAAGAAAAATAAAGCAAAAGCAGAAAAACTATGTATGTACTTTGAAAATAAAAAGCTAAAAAATAAAATTTGAAAAGTAGTAAATTTTATTGTATGGCAATTAACTTAATTTTTCATATTTTGTCCCAAGTAGTTGATATATCACCGTATGTCTGGAATATATTTTGTTTTTTCTTTTTTCATATTTAAGCTTGAAAGTTAAAAAAATCTGAAGAAAGTGACTAATATGACATTTTTTGGTCATATGACTCATTATACACCCCCCATGACAGTTCTTAAAATATTTGAAAGCAATTGACATCCCCTCCCCCATCTTCCTTTTGGTAGACTAAACCAGCCTAATTCCTTTTATTAATCCTCATTTAGAAAAGATATAAAACTCCCCATCTTTCTATTCACCATCTTCTGGATGCTCCTTGAACTGTCAATAATGTTCTTCCTAAAATATGGTAGCTAGTGGGGAGGATGAAAGATGAAATCATTGAGGAAACAAAAGTTCAAGTTCCCAATCATATCAGTTTATGAAATGGGGCCCAAATCTCCTCACCTTTGGTACTGGACCCAGATTACAGAGGGAAACAGATTTTGTACATTAAGAAAATCAAATTTTGCCACTGAATTAAAAGAAAGCAATTAACCAAGACACAAAATTAGGTAATCTGAATTCTAAGTGGAAGAAAGATTAGGGGCTTTCCAATTTGGGAGGAGGAGAGCAAAGAGGTGCAATTCTCTGAAATCAGAAAAATAAGTGACCCACTCCTACCAAGTGTCTGTTTTCAATCAAATCAAAATGAAAACACTAAGTGGTTGACCAGTACAGGGGAAGTTTTCAGATAAGATCTATGAATCACTTGAGATGTATAATTCTAAGAAAATTTCTTATATCAATCTTTGAATCTGACTGGATTTCTAACTGGCACAACTTATATCCTTAGATAAAGGAGGTTTCTAAGCAGGTTGAAATGGTCAGGTTTTCCAGTCATATAGAGTTAAATTCAACCAATGAAGTAATTTTTTCCACATAACTGAATAAAGTTTTCTCAATTGACCTAGATCCATAATTTAATAGAAAGGAAACCAAACTTGATCTAGAATTAAATCATAAGAAAGAATTATTTATTAATAATTTTGCAGTCTACCAAAACACTATACCTCTTTTCAGATTAACTATTATCTCTCTATTTCTCCCTTATTTTATACTTCAAGTTCTTTTTTATTTTTATCCAGCAGTAAGATTTTTACATTGACTGTATATCTATTGACTTTCATTTTATATTCAGCCCATCATTCTAAAGTAATGATTTGTTTTTGGATTGTCATCTGATATGTTAGCTTTTTCTCCTAGTTTCATGCTTTCTATAAATACAATCTATGTCTTTGAACTCTAAGGTACCTTTCAGCTCTATATTTATGATCCTATAATCTAAGACAATAGTCAACATAGTCAATAACAGAAAGACAATGAAAAATCCTGATTGCATTTGAGATCGCAATCTAGGCTAACACTATCCCATTAAAGATCATTATTCTGATATGGCCATGCAGTGTCAGAGACTAAATCTATATTTCACTGGTATAGGGAAAACCTAGATAAGTAAATTCCTTTTATCAATATAAATCAGAACTTATCTGTAACTTATTAGTCTTAGAAAGTTATCAAGCACTGAGAGTTTGGAGAGATGTAACATTATCTGAGGTGGGATTTGCACTCAATATGCTATCCCTTCTTTACTAACTTTAGGATAAAACTGAACCCCTTCTTTTGGCATTCCCAGTCGTTAGTATTCTCACTCCAGGTTATTCTCGTAAATAATTATACAGTCTTCTTCACTCTACATTTCAGATAAAGTAATCCATTAGCTGTTTCCCACATATGACATGCCATCCATAGTTTTGAATAGTTTATCCCTCATGCCTAGAATGTTCTGCCTTTTCACCTCTTTCTCTAAATATCACTAGCTTCCTTCAAGATTCAACTAATTCTATGAATCCAGATTGCAATTTGAATCTATTTGAATATTTACTAATCATGTCATTTTAGGAAAATCATTTACCTTCTTTGGAACAATTTTCTGTGAAATGGAAACAATGAACCATTCAAATCACCAAACATTTATTAAGTACCCAATGTATGTCAGACAGTGTCCTAAGTGCTCAAAATACAAAGAAAGGGGGAAAATAGTTTTTTTTTCCTATCAAGGAATTAAGGTTCTAGTGGAGAACTCAAAAGTTAATGACTAAGTGATATTTAAAGTTCTTTCCAATTTAAATCATTTTTTATTCTTTTAAAATATTTTTTCTTTTTTCTTCTTTTTTATTGATTTTTTTATTTTAAAAACATATGCAAGGATAATTTTTCAACATTGACCCTTGAAAAACCTTGTTTTCCAATTTTCTTCTCTTCATCCCACTCCTTTCCCTAGATGGCAAGTAATCAAATACATGTTAAACATGGTAAAAATATGTGTTAAATCCAATAGAGGTGTACATATTTATACAATTATCTTGCTGCACAAGAAAAATCAGATCAAAAAAAGAAAAAGATGAGAAAGAAAATAAAATTCAAGCAAACCACAACAAAAAGAGTGAGAATGCTATGTTGTGATCCACCCTCAGTTTCCACAGTTCTCTTTCTGCATGGAGATGTCTCTCTTCATCATAAGTTCATTGAAACTGGCCTCAATCATCTCATTGTTGGAAAGAGCCATGTTCATCAGAATTGATCATCATATATATAGTCATGTTGTTGTCATGTATAGTGATTTTCTGGTTCTGCTCATTTCACTTAGCATCAGTTCATGTAAGTCTCTCCAGACCTTTCTGAAATCATCCTGTTAGTCATTTCTTATAGAACAATAACATACCATAGCATTCATATAACATAACTTATTCAGCCATTCTCCAACTGATGGGCAGCCACTCATTTTCCAGTTTCTGGCCACTACAAAGAAGGCTGCCACAAACATTTTGGCGCATACAGGTCTTTTTCTCTTCTTTAGTATCTCTTTGGGATATAAGCCCAGTAGAAACACTGCTGGATCAAAGGGTGTGCACAGTTTGATAACTTTTTGAGCATAGTTCCAAATTGCTCTCCAGAATTGTTGGATTCGTTCACAACTCTATCAACAATGTATCAGTGTCTCAGTTTTCCCATATTCCCTCCAACATTCATCATTATCTTTTCCTATCATCTTAGCCAATCTGACAGGTGTGTAGTGGTATCTCAGAGCTATTTTAATTTGCATTTCTCTGCTCAATGGTGATTTAGAGCACCTTTTCATATGACTAAAAATGGTTTCAATTTCTTCATCTGAAAATTGTTCATATCCTTTGACCATTTATCACCAATTTTAAATCTCATGATACTAAAACCTATTGACACCCAAGTTCTATCATAATAGATAGATAGATAGCATTGGCCAGTGGAAAGAGTGGTAGACATTAAGAGAGAACTGATTTCAAATCCAGCCTGATATTTACTGGATATATGACTGAATAAGTCATTTAATCCAAGTTTCAGTTCAGATAGATATTTATAGTGCCTACCACACATGTATGATTTGAGGATCCAATAATATATTAGTGAGAGTATTTTGCCAAACTTACAGATATATTCTAAATGTTAATTCTTTCTTAGAGTTATGCAATTGTTGATTCCCTGATTAAAATGTAATCTACTTGTAAGCAAGGACTGATGAATTCTTCATACGTGCATTCACAACTCCAAACAGAGTGACTGGCATATAGAAGTTGCTTAATAAATATTTTTCAAATGATTGTAAGGATAGAAAGATTTCAGATTTGGCCTTAGGTTTGACAATTATAGAAAACCTTGAAAGTAAGACAAATGATCATCTTTATGCATAAGGAAAAATACTTTTAACCATGCAAAAGTGATGATTTTTGAGCAACATACTGACATGATGAAATTTTCTTAAGGAAAATGAGTCTGACAGGGGCACACAAGATGGACTGATATTGTATGAGAATCATTTCAGGAAAGCCAGCTAAGAAGCTATCATAGTAATTTAGAATGAGACAAAGAAGATCTATCTAGTCCTGAATGAATGGAGTGGAAAAAAAGAAAGCAAGTGACATACAGAAGAAAAATCAGCAGGATTTGGTGATTGGAATAAGTCCAATTTGGTGATTTCCAATAGACTTCAGTCTAAAGACTAATAATAAATTGTTTTCTCTCAACTGATAGGAAGAATTTAAAAACAAACAAAAAAGCCTGTAGTTTGATGTCATAGAAGTGTAAATTTTAATTGAATTGCTGTTTATTGATTGTGCTTTCATTAGCTCCATGTCAAATCAAAATTCTCACTGTTTGAATTATTATGCAAATGTCTGTTAATTTTTTTTCTAGAACAGTATGAATTTAGTCTAATTATTATTTCTCTGACATCATGACAACTGAGTCTGGGAGACTATTTGTGTACTCAGAACCAAGTGTACACAGAGACTAAATAAAGATGTTGAAAGGAGCAAGCATTCATGAATTAATGTATTAGTAATTAAAATAGTACATAAACCAAAAATAGTACAAAATAAGCTATAAATAATAATAATAATAATAATTGTTTAGGAAGTCTGCACTAGTTCTATTTAGGATTTTTTTTTTGATGTGGTTATGTAATATAGGAAAGGGCCTTTTGAACTAGAAATACTAGATAGGATATTGTGCACAAAAGGATCAGTGAAATGGGATTCTAAGGTGGGAGTTTCTTTTACATATACAACAGTAGGTATTCTTGAAATACTCTATGTACAATTCTCTTTGCCATGATATCACAAGAATTTATCCTTCCTACTTTTATTTTTTATCATATCCTCACCAATAGCTATGAATTATGTAACTTTTACCAACCTAGTTCAGCTAATTGGAGAGTCACTTGAAGATCAGAGAGGTTAAATGAATTTCCATTGGTCATATAGCTAAAAATAATTGAAGGTAAAATTTGATCTGATTTTCCCCATACAAGTTCAGCACTATCCACTGTACCATGCTGCTTCTAAATCATACAAAATGTGTTTACAAAAACGTATTAGGATGTATTAGGATTGTTGAAGCGTAATTGTAGATAGGGCTTTTTATCATTGTTTGGTTATTTCAATCATGTCTTTCTCTTTGATTGGGGCTTTCTTGGCAAAGATATTGAAGTGATTTTCTATTTCCTTCTCCAGCTCATTTTATAGATGAGGAAATTGAGGCAAATAGGATTAAGTAATTTATTTGCATTGGGTTACACTGCAAATAAGTTTCTGAGGCTGGATTTGAGCTCAGGTCTTCTTGAATTTCATGTCCAGTACTTTATGTATACTGTGCTATCTAGATATTCACACATAGGTCCCTAATGATTAATAACTTTTGAAAAATCAAAATTCTGCATCTGTTAATTTGCCCTAATCCGTATTTCTTTGGTTTTACAGCATTTCAAAATTTGGGGCATTGTTGAATTAAAACAATCCTGTGACGAGTTCATAGTTCTGGAAAACGAGAAATGCATTTTTTTGGATCTTGGGGATTGGTCTCTGAGAATGAATCTGGTTATAATCTTCTCCAATAAGTTGTTTGCTCTCAATGTCCTCAGGATGCTAGGGATGCCAGACGAGAATGGAGGGAAAGATCCCTCCCTTTTTTTGACTATTCAAATCTAGTATTGGTTTTTCTTTCTAACCTAATCAGAAGTCACATTCATTTTTTTTTCCTACAATGCAATTTTGAAGTCAAAATTTCTTGCTCTTCTCTTGGTTTCAAACTTCTCTGTGTTTTATATTTGGTTAGTCTGAGTAGCATATGTTTGTTATTCACCACATACCAAATCTGTCCAGCTTGCATATATTTTAATGCAGTCTGCCAGCTTTCTGGTCCTTGGCAAACAAATTGGTGAGAAATGCAACAAATTTTCTCACACCAAGATTTCCATTTTAGTGAATCAATTCCTTCCTGTGAAATATCAGAAGTTTTATGGAAATCCTAATAAGTTTTCTTTGCCTCTAGTGTTTCTTCTTTGTTTCTTGAATTCAATAATCCAACTGACCCCAAATTATTCCAAGTCTGGTTGACAGGTCACCTTTCATGAAGTTGAGATATCCAAGTTATTTGCCATTTGATTGCATGCATTTTTCATATTTTATTTGTATTCTTTAAATATTGATTTAAAATTTAGGAAAAAAACCAAAAAACAAACATGATACCCCTGAAGCTATGTATCAAGTACAGAATGGAGAATATGATTAGATAAAAGTTATAAAAACTATACTCCAAATCATGAAATGAGTCTATACATGCAAAACTATCAAAGAAATTACTCAATGTGTTTTTTTTTTTTTTTTATTTAATAGCCTTTAATTTACAGGATATATATACATGGGTAACTTTACAGCATTAACAATTGCCAAACCTCTTGTTCAATTTTTCACCTCTTACCCCCCCACCCCTCCCTAAATGGCAGGATGACAGTAGATGATTAAATATATTAAAATATAACTTAGATACACAATAAGTATACATGACCAAAACATTATTTTGCTGTACAAAAGAATCAGACTCTGAATTATTGTACAATTAACTGTAAGGAAATCAAAGATGCAGGTGTGCATAAATATAGGGACTGGAATTCAATGTAATGGTTTTAGTCATCTCCCAGAGTTCTTTTTCTGGTATAGCTAGTTCAGTTCATTACTGCTCCATTAGAAATGATTTGGTTGATCTCGTTGCTGAGGATGGCCTGATCCATCAGGACTGGTCATCATCTAGTATTGTTGTTGAGTATATAATGATCTCCTGGTCCTGCTCATTTCACTTAGCATCAGTTCTGTAAGTCTCTCCAGG